>NC_090436.1:604829776-605132807 GCF_031143425.1 Pleurodeles waltl | reverse complement strand
ACAGTGTCCCGAAATGTTTCCTGGTTCTAGAAGGTAATGTTCAAGGAACCCCCAACCACAGAACCAGACTCGATTTACACTCATGCAAATCTTGAGCTGGACAGCCTGTGACCTCGAAATGCAGGAGACCAGGTGCCAGTGAGCAGATCGGGCACTCTGACCTCCTCAGGGAGTGCCTCATCTGGAACCCAGGCTGATGAACAGGAGCCTCAAACCCGACGCTACAACCTCAGGCCAAATCCAGCGCCGAGCCAAAGACTGAAAGACCTTGTGTGGTGTCTTAGTTGTTAATTTTGAATAAAGTTGGGAAGGGCATACCGCGATCTAGGGTCGCACCAGGGAAGGCATGTTGCAGTGACCCGGATTCCGTAAAAAGGGCTTCCTCTGGCCAGGAGGCCAGGGCCTATAAATAAATGGGGTGAACCGCACTCGTGGTTCTTATGCACCGATGCTGATACAGGTGTGGCCTGTGTTTTGTTGGCACAGCAAACGTGTGCCGGCCTAGTGAAAGGCCTCATCACATGCCGCGTTACAACACCCACAAGCAAGCACCACCTGCAATGAGGTGCCTGTCAGCATCTGCCGAATAGATAGATAGATAGATAGATAGATAGATAGATAGATAGATAGATAGATAGATAGATATGCCTTTTTTATTGATATAGTAATAGTCAATTCTGAAGTGAATATTTTGGTAGGGCAATATTAAAAACTCAATATTCTTATAGTACACTACCATGTGGTGTGTCTCAGTAATCTCTCATGGTCTGACAGGGTATTTCAGAGACTGGAGTGTTTTTCATTTTCACAATTTGCATAGCATTTTTAGTTCAGCCATGAATAGTTCCAGATACCATTTGCTTCAGGCCACAGTGGCATAATCTAGTGATGGCAAAATCCCATGTAGGTTGCTAAGTAAATAAAGTCTTTGTCAGTAAATGGGGGGCATTATCAAGTTCCACACCTTGGGGAATGCCATTGTCAGATTTTCTGTTTAGAAGATTGCAAGAACCAAGCATCTCCAGTTTCGTGTCTCTTGAGGGCAGAAGATGTGCAGCTGCCCCTTGGAAAAATTGCACGGGAGTATCAGTTGAAGACATTTAGTGAATGTCTTTTTGGTCGCAGTCGAGTGCCATTTTTATTTTCATTGGGGCTGATGCCAGGAATTACTTTGGGATTACTTCTATTTTCACACTTACCTCTGAACTTTCTTCCCTATCAAATGTGGAAGTGATTGTCACAAGGTCAAATTAAATACCTGAACTGCAATGAAGGGATATCATGGACTGTTGAAGAATATTCAGCTTCTTGTCCCACTGAGCATGCCCATCTAAACTAAGGGCCAGATGTATCAAAGGATTTTACATTCACAGACGGTGCGAATCGGTAAATTTGCACCGTTTGCGAATACAAAATAGCCTTTCACGATGTAGGAAAGGCATCACAGTCCCATTTTAGGGAATCACAATTTTTTTGCGATTCCCTAAAATTGCGACACCAAATAGGGAATTCCTTTTTGCGATTCCCTATCCACATGTTTCAAGCATTTCCTAAATGCAAACTGGCCATATAGGAAATGCAATTACCACCAACTCCAAGTTGGTGGTAATCATGTGCATTTTTAAAAAATGTGTTTATTAAAGTGTCATGTAGCGCACACATGCCCTTAGGAAGTGTGTGCACTTGACATGTGCACAATGTTTTTTGGGTGGTGCTTCAAATGTGGCCTTAGGTCCTCAGCACTCTTTGTTTTGCATTTCTTAATTTTGCGATTTCCTTAGGAAATGCAAAACCATTCGCACTTATGGACCTTCAGGCCCATAGGAACGAATGGAGTCTCATTGCCTAATAGCGATTCCCTAATGGTGATTGCGAATTTTAAGTAATCGCTATTAGGTAGTCACTATTTTGTTACATTCCATTTTGCATTACCTAAATAGCGATTACCTAAAATTCACTATTTGGCGAATGCAAAATGGAACTTTGGTACATCTGGCCCTAAGTTGCCGGTTTTCCACTGCAGTATACCTAATGGAGCACAATAGCACTAATTTCTTCAGATGTTTTAGTGTATTTTCATTTACTGACACAAACATTACGCTCGAAATCCTTAGTGCTATCTGAACTTTCTTGGCCGTCTGCACTCTTACAATTTCCAGGCCGATTCTCTATTTAAAAACAAAATACATTCATTCAGAGAAAATAAAACAATTCAATTACAACAGTAACATGGCATCTATTGTTTCCCTCCTGCATCCTTTACCTCTTTACTGGAAGAACAGTTACGAAATTCAATAGAAAACAGTTCTGCAAGCTGTAAGATAAAGGAATCAAACATGAACGAGGTAATTAGGTTGCAGTCGTTTAAACAAATTAATGCTGAAAACGAATATGTTCCTGGGGCAGGGATTCTGCCAGAAAATGAAAACAAAGGAATCACAGTTATTTTGTAAATCCAAAGGCAAAGAAAATTAACACCAAACTATGCCCTGCTGTTTCTCAATTATCACTGGTGAACTCTTCACTGTAAACAACGACTGAATAAATCATCCAGTAAATGTTCGTAGTGCCCTGCATTTATACAATACATGAATACTTTGGGAAGTGTTGTGTTCATATTCCCAAGAGCAGTTAAACGTAGTTCGTAAGTGTACCAACCTGAATACCAGACCACAGTTCCAGAAATAATTCCAATATGGTGCTTGCCAATACACATTCATTTATAGCTACGATTTTTTTTATCCTGATGTGAATTTGTTCTCAGAAGGCAACTCATGAATTTTCGTTTGAACCACCATTTACTTTTACTTCAACTAATTGCCATCCCTCTGCTTTCTCTTCCTCCCTTCTCCCATCTTCCTCCCACTGTTTGCTTGGAGCCCCATGACCAGGTACTCTTGTACTCCTACTACATTAATTTGAGACAAGAAGATCAGCACTGAAGAACTTCTAGCAGTTGAAGCTACTAACAAGAGCCAGGATAAATCCTCTTTATCTGGACAGAGGGGACCAGGCCCAGTCTTCAGCATTCCCTATTTCACGTCCATCCCCAGTTACTACTATAAACTAGGCAGATCTGACCTCATCTGCAATTAACTTGCTTCAGGGCCTGATCAGTCCCTCTACCGTGAGTCATTTCTCTTACAAACGTGATCTCATTGCCAATATGATGAATTATGTTTGTCTTCATCTGCTGGACCTCTAGACCTAATGGTGAAAGAATATCCCCACCTGCCATCACTTGAAACATTGTCAAATACAGTGACCATCGCCAACACACAGTTGTTACCCACCAAGGAGCACATATAGTCCACCTGAAATATTATGACTTTCAATGTCCGTAAATGTCCGTTCTCTCAGTTCAGTTTTACTTCAGATGTTGTTGATCAAATGAAGTTGAACACAGTAACAACATTCAGATTATGTAAAAAAGTATTGCCATATCTTTCACCAACAGTTTTAATTCTTCTCTACCATGAATTTTTCATAACTGTAAATTGGCCAAGAAACACAGTCTGGAAATATCTCATGTCATTTTTACTCAATCTCTACCTGCTAGTCCTTAAAGAAATTTTAATAATAAATCAAGAATCCATGTCCCTCTTCCCTCTTCACCTTCTTGATTACTTTGTGATTGGAAAGGTAGATTTGGAAGAGGGGCAGCAATAATTTACAAGAACTCTGTTCATTGCACACATATTCATACTGTTCTTTCTAGGTCATCATGGTTAGACCATTAAATTCAACCTTCAATGTTTAACCCCTTCGCTGCCCGGCCTTTTCCCCCTCCTGTGCCAAGCCTTTTTTTGGCTATTTGGGGCAGTTTGCGCTTAGGCCCTCATAACTTTTTGTCCACATAAGCTAACCAAGCCAAATTTGCGTCCTTTTTTTCCAACATCCTAGGGATTCTAGAGGTACCCAGACTTTCTGGGTTCCCCTGAAGGAGGCCAAGAAATTAGCCAAAATACAGTGAAAATTTATTTTTTTTCAAAAAAATGGGACAAAAGTGGATGCAGAAGAAGGCTAGTGGTTTTCCCCCTGAAAATGGCATCAACAAAGGGTTTGCGGTGCTAAACTCAGCAGCTTCCCAGCTTTCAGGAACAGGCAGACTTGAATCAGATAACCCAATTTTTCAACACAATTTTGGCATTTTACTGGGACATACCCCATTTTTGCGATTTTTTGTGCTTTCAGCCTCCTTCCAGTCAGTGACAGAAATGGGCATGAAACCAATGCTGGATCCCAGAAACCTAAACATTTCTGAAAAGTAGAATTCAGCCAGGGGTCATTTGTGTAGATCCTACAAGGGTTTCCTACAGAAAATAACAACTGAAAAAGAAAAATATTGAAATTGAGGGGAAAAAAACATAAATTTTTCTCTACGTTTTACTCTGTAACTTTTCCCTGCAATGTCAGATTATCGAAAGCAATATACCGTTACATCTGCTGGACTCCTCTGGTTGTGGGGATATATAGGGCTTGTAGGTTCATCAAGAACCCTAGGTACCCAGAGCCAATAAATGAGCTGCACCCTGCAGTGCGTTTTCATTCTCTACCGGGTATACAGCCATTCATTTGCTGAAATATAAAGAGTAAAAAATAGCTATCAAGAAAACCTTTGTATTTCCAAAAAGGGCACAAGATAAGGTGTTGAGGAGCAGTGGTTATTTGCACATCTCTGAATTCCGGGGTGACCATACTAGCATGTGAATTACAGGGCATTTCTCAAATAGATGTCTTTTTTACACACTCTCCTATATTTGGAAGGAAAAAATGTAGAGAAAGACAAGGGGCAATAACACTTGTTTTGCTAATCTATGTTCCCCCAATTCTCTCCATAAAAATGATACCTCACTTGTGTGGGTAGGCCTAGCGCCCGCGACAGGAAACGCCCCAAAACGCAACGTGGACACATCCCATTTTTTTTAAAGAAAACAGAGGTGTTTTTTACAAAGTGCCTACCTGTAGATTTTGGCCTCTAGTTTGGCCGGCACCTAGGGAAACCTACCAAACCTGTGCATTTTTGAAAACTAGAGACCTAGGGGAATCCAAGATGGGGTGACTTGTGGTGCTCTGACCAGGTTCTGTTACCCAGAATCCTTTGCAAACCTGAAAATTTGGCTAAAAAAACACGTGCCTCACATTTCTGTGGCAGAAAGTTCTGGAATCTGAGAGGAGGCACAAATTTCCTTCCACCCAGCGTTCCCCCAAGTCTCCCGATAAAAATGATACCTCACTTGTGTGGGTAGGCCTAGCACCCGCGACAGGAAATGCCCCAAAGCGCAACGTGGACATATCCAATTTTCTGAAAGAAAACAGAGGTGTTTTTTGCAAAGTGCCTACCTGTAGATTATGGCCTCTAGCTCAGCCGGAACCCAGGGAAACCTACCAAACCTGTGCATTTTTGAAAACTAGAGACCTACGGGAATCCAAGATGGGGTGACTTGTGGGGCTCTGACCAGGTTCTGTTACCCAGAATCCTTTGCAAACCTCAAACTTTGGCTAAAAAAACACATGTTCCTCACATTTCTGTGGCAGAAAGTTCTGGAATCTGAGAGGAGGCACAAATTTCCTTCCACCCAGCGTTCCCCCAAGTCTCCCAATAAAAATGATACCTCACTTGTGTGGGTAGGCCTAGCACCCGAGACAGGAAATGCCCCAAAGCGCAACGTGGACATATCCAATTTTTTGAAAGAAAACAGAGGTGTTTTTTGCAAAGTGCCTACCTGTAGATTATGGCCTCTAGCTCAGCCGGCACCTAGGGAAACCTACCAAACCTGTGCATTTTTGAAAACTAGAGACCTGCGGGAATCCAAGATGGGGTGACTTGTGGGGCTCTGACCAGGTTCTGTTACCCAGAATCCTTTGCAAACCTCAAAATGTGGCTAAAAAAACACATGTTCCTCATATTTCTGTGGCAGAAAATTCTGGAATCTGAGAGGAGACACAAATTTCCTTCCACCCAGCGTTCCCCCAAGTCTCCCGATAAAAATTATACCTCACTTGTGTGGGTAGGCCTAGCGCCCGCGACAGGAAATGCCCCAAAGCTCAACGTGGACACATCCAATTTTTTGAAAGAAAACAGAGGTGTTTTTTGCAATGTGCCTACCTGTAGATTTTGGCCTCTAGCTCAGCCGGCACCTAGGGAAACCTACAATACCTGTGCATTTCTGAAAACTAGAGACCTAGGGGAATCCAAGATGGGGTGACTTGTGGGGCTCTGACCAGGTTCTGTTACCCAGAATCCTTAGCAAACCTCAAAATTTGGCTAAAAAAACACATTTTCCTCACATTTTGGTGACAGAAAGTTCTGGAATCTGAGAAGAGCCACAAATTTCCTTCCATCCAGCGTTCCCCTAAGTCTCTTGATAAAAATGGTGCCTCACTTCGGTGGGTAGGCCTAGCGCCCACAAAAGTAAATGACCCAAAACACAACTTGGACACATCAAATTTTTTAATAGAAAACAGTGCCTACCTGTGGATTTTGGCCTGTAGCTTAGCCGGCACTTGGGGAAACCTGGCAAACCAGCGCATTTTTGAAAACTAGAAACCCAGGGGAATCCACGATGGGGTGACTTGTGGGGCTCTGACCAGGTTTTGTTACCCAGAATCCTTTGCAAAGCTAAAAATGTTGTTAAAAAAACACATTTTCCTCACATTTTGGTGACAGAAAGTTCTGGAATCTGAGAGGAGCCACAAATTTCCTTCCACCCAGTGTTCCCCTAAGTCTCTCGATAAAAATGGTACCTCACTTCGGTGGGTAGGCCTAGCGCCCACGAAAGGAAATGGCCCAAAACACAATGTGGACACAACATATTTTTTCACAGTGTTTTTTTGCAAAGTGCCTACATGTGGATTTTGGCCTCTAGCTCAGCCGGCCCCGGGGGGGCAGAAATGCCCTAAAATAAATTTGACCCCCCAGACCCCCCCTGCCCTGGCGCCTAGAGGTTTCTGCTCCGGGGGGGCAGAAATGGCCTAAAATAAATTTGCCCCCCCAACTCCCCCCCCGGGAGCGACCCTTGCCTACGGGGTTGCTCCCCCTGCGTGACATTGGCGCCAAAAAACAAATCCCTGGTGCCTAGTGGTTTCTGCCCCCTTTGGTGGCAGATTGACCTAAAATCGGCCAATCTGCTCCCAAGGGGGGCAGAAATGGTCTAAATACAATTTGCCCCCCAGGGCAGCGACCCTTGCCTGATGGGTCGCTCCCCATCTCTAAAAAACAAAAACACAAAAAAAAACACACAAAAAAAATTTGCCCTCCCGCCTAGAAGTTTTTGCCCCCCCCCGGGGGCACAAATGGCGTAAAATAAATTTGCCCCCCCACCACCCCCACCCGGAGCGACCCTTGCCTACGGGGTCACTCCCCTTGCGTGACATTGGTGCCAAAAAACAAATCCCCGGTGCCTAGTGGTGTCTGCCCCCTTGGGGGCAGATTGACCTAAAATCGGCCAGAAGGCCTATTAGGCAGATCTGCCCCCGGGGGGGCAGAAAAGGCCTTCCTGAAAAATTCCCCCCCCTGGGAGCGACCCTTGCCCAAGGGGTCGCTCCCTTATGTCAATTTCTGTAAAATAAAAAAAAATTCCTGGTGTCTAGTGGGGTTTCAAAAGCCGGATTGCAAGCAATCCAGCTTTTGAAACCCTGGGAGAGACTTCAAAGGGAAGGAAATACATTTCCTTCCCTTTGAAGCCCCTCCGGGCCTCCCCCACGTGATTGAACGAGAAATGCAAAGCATTTCTCTTTCAATCGCGCTGGAAGATGGGGGAGGCCCCTGTGACAAATCAGCGCGCGCTCGCGCGCTGACGTCACGGGGGGTGGAAGGGGAAGGTCTTCCCCTTCCATCCCCACTTTGGGGGGGGAGGGGGTGCACAGGGGGGGCGTACTAGCACTCCCCCAAGTTCCCGTGTGCCTTGGACGAGGTGACCTCGTCCAAGGCACACAGGAACTGTAGCCCTGGACGAGGTGACCTCGTCCAGGGCACAGAACCGGTTAAATATCTTCTACTGCCCACCAACAACAATACAATCTAATGAGCATTGAATGGGGCAATTAATGAACTAACTACTTTTTGGGAGAAGAGAATATATACTTTATTTCATGCTGTAAAAAGTAAAACTGCTGAAGACTAATATGTGTCAATTGGGCTTATCACTGCCAGGCAACTTTCTTGATAGTTGCCCTGAACAGGAAAACCATGGGTCAATGCAAAAATTAAATTACTTGGTTCTGTTACACCAAAAATATATATATTAACAATCTTGTGTAGGTGGCCCTCAATAATTGTTCTGCCATCAAACCCAATCAACATGTACACGTTCACACTGCTAAATACAACATAAACGTTAGACACATGACCACGTCTTGCAAGTACTACAAAAGAACTAAACTTCCCGCAACATTGGAATCTAGTGAACCTTTGAAGAATTCATATATTTAGACCCAATGAAGAACACCTGGAAATATTTGCCCTTCATTTGTAACTTAAATTGCTATTCTTAACAACCATTAACAACCATTTGAAGAAGCAAAATAGGAAAATGACATTGATTGTTCTTTCACAACTGAACATTAATCTACTAACTCTGTCATCTACTCACTTGTGTGATGACAAAAGCAAATCCATTGAAGACATCCAGCCTAATCAATTCTCTTATTGGAAGTGGCAAGAATTGGTATATACACATATATGAAGTATGTAAATTGAACAATAAACACCCTTCTTATTTCACAATGAAAGATTATCATGCTAAATCTTAGGATTTTTTTCACTTTTTGATGACATAGCACTTTACTAGTTTCTATCGATATTGACTAATCAATGTCAGCAGATCAAAACTGGTAACTGCTTTTCTAGTTCAGCTACCTTTCCACTGGGAGTGCCACAAGGTTCTGTGTTGTCTCCAACCCCCTTCCATCTTTACCTAGACCCTCCTGTGGTGAAAGTGGGAAAAAGAGGCAATTTAAACCACCTTGTCCAAACTTTACAGATTGTTCAGCAATGAATAACCATTCCCTTCTTGAACCTCAACTCATTAAAGGTTAAGTTTCTTCTTCTTTTGGCTCCATAAGCTTGAGAAGCACAAGGGTTAAACTGGTTCAGTTGGTCGGCTTAAACCTCTTTTCTGTTAGCCCTCTCCCTGCCCTACTGTTTGTGCATTGTAGGAATTATTTTGTTGTTTTCTGAAACAAACTCTTGTGCCTATTTTTAAAGTTGCCTTATTATTTTACTATGTTATTCTTTCTTTCATATGTAAAGCATTCAGTACAGTTGGGCCACATCCATGCCATATAAAAACATGCAAACAAAATACAAAACAAAGAACTCCTCCAGAAGAACTATATAAATGTGTCAACAATATTGTCTGACATAAATATCATGAAAAACAATCATGATCACAAGAATATGATGGGATAGAAAACTGCAGGCAAGAATATTGTTTTTTAAGTGTTTAATATGTTTTTTTGATGTAGTTTTATATATTATCAAATTTTCACTATTTTGTAATGTTTTTTGATTTTGTGCGCTGTAAGCAATGTATTTGTTATTGTTAATGGTTTTACTTTTTTTAGTTGTTTCTGAAATGTTTTGAATTCTTTGAACATGTCTGAGTTTATTCTAATAGTTGAATTAATATTGGGTTATTAGGTATTGAGGGGAGCAAGGTAGGAAGCTTTTTAATTTAAATTTTATATTTATTTGTATGTTGTTTTCATTCTTCAAAATGTAGTTTGTTAGATAATTATATAATTTCCTATGTAAATTATTTGTTTGCATGATTTAACGTCCTTTATTTTAATGGATCATGTTTTTTGTAATATTTAAGGGCTGATTATAACTTTGGTGATCCTGGGACTGCTATGGCGGTGGTGATGGTCACCCAGCCACATTTTAGTAGTCGGACCACCTTATTACGATGCATGCAGTTACATAGACGAAAGGCAGCTGTGGTCCCGCAGACACCACCAGCAAATCTAGACCACGGCATTGACGAGGTAGGCCAATGCGCCTGTCAGAGGGCAGATCACCAGTGCAACCGCCAGTCCGATTATGATGTGGCGTTCCACTGACATGACAGTGGTGGTCCAACCACAACATCTGAGCAGACAGAAAGGGAGGCATATAAGGCTGAAACTCATCTGTACTCAGCTTCACAGGTCCGGTGCCGCCATGGAGCCAATCGTTCATGCACTGCTGCTGCTTGTACTGCTATATGACACACAAAACGGACGCTGTTGTTAACGCAACCAATGGTAACCCAAACACCCATTACTAACAACTTCACAGCAAATCAATGCCCTGCCATGGACTTGGCATAGGGTCCGTGGCCAAACATATTTTGTGTGCCCCTGTTCAGAGTACTGCACAATGTATGACCCAATCACAGCCCTATGAGGCCCCCTTTGGCCAGGTCATTGATACTGCGTAGGGGCACTCTTCTAAGTTTTAAATGTGTGCACAACCAATATTCAGAGAAAGTGATGTGCCCGTAACATTGTGTCATACAACAGCAACTCATCATCAACATCACACCTACAAATATAAGTGACACCCTTACATTGTTCACATACCATGGCATGTTGTGAGATAAAAGATACATTTGTATGGATGTGCAATGAAGCTGTATCCCACCTTCTCTCCTAAACCTCTGTTAAGGACTTCCACATATCAGTCACATTTCATGACAATGCAAGGTTACTAGGGTTCCAAATAATCAGTGTGAGAAACATTCAAAGGTCGCAGTGTAAAGTATCCCTGCAGAATAGGAATGCCTCTACTAAGGGATCCCTGGAAGACTGGTTCCCTAGGCCACATACCCCTTTGCACATTCCTCAAAACTACTATTTGCACAGAAATTGTGGCTTGGTGTATATCAGGCACAACCAATTGTGTAACCAAGTGTCATGAATATGTGAGAAATATGTAAGTGCAAGTCATGAAATCAACTACAGCAGTAACAGCATGGCTTACACATTTAGCTAAAGTAGGTGTAAGGTGCACACATTAAAATGGACTCATGTCCATTAAAATGTATACAAAGGTATCACGATTGAACACCGACGTGTGAACAAACAAATCTTTAGCTTGCGCACATTAAACTAATGTCCAACCTATATCATGGGGAGAAAGGCAGCCCAATTGATGTTGACATTTGTCAAGCCAAGATGAAATACTTATCATATGAAATACCACCCAATGCAATGTCAGCCCCAATAAGATGACATCCCACATATCCGTCAATTGTACATTTCTCCTTGTGACTCCAACAATGGTTCCCAGTTCAGATCATACCAACCACAACAAAAGGATCAGTAATCAGGGTGAAACAAACACAACTGTAGTCACACATCCCAAATTATCCATGAACATCAAAATGATAGAAATGTAATGGCAGGGCTAATGTGTAAGAAAACTAGCAACCTTTTTTATTTTTAACAAATAAACACATGTAGGTAAGATCAATGGCCAGTCCAACAGTAATATTGGCTGTCCATCATACTGTTGTGCCTCTGAACACTGTCATGGGAACCTCACCAGGAAGGTAATCTAGTGGGCAGTCCAGGCACCTCAATGAAGTCCTTTGGAGCAGGCAGTTTTGGAATCGGTGGGTTTGTTTTTAGAAGCGGTGGGCCTGGGTTTGGGGGGGTCCATTCTTTGCTTTTTAGGGGTATAGCTGGGTTTATTGGGGGGCAACAGGGATCATAGGGGAGGACTTGGATGTGGAAGGGATGGGTTGAGGGTGGACGAGGTATGCACTGTCTCTTACCTGTAGAGAAGTGAGGCCTTGCAGAAACAATATGGAACCAGTCCCACCTTCCTGATCTTACCTACCAGATGACTCTTAATCCCACCTAGTAGCCTGATCATAAAAGGGGAGAGGATCCTTGTAGGTTGGTGCGTGGGTTTCTTGCCAAGTTGTCCACCTGTATGGAGTATTTAAAAGACTTGCTTTACTTGTTACTTGTCAGGGGTAACCTTAATCTTCTGTTCTCCCAATCACCCACCCATTCTCTAGTGTGTGAATCACCTGTGAGGCAACTGGCATGTACATGCACCAGGATGGGGTGTTGTGGAGTCCCGGAGGATGAGTGGAAATCAGATGCACAAGCGTGACAAAGGTTAATTTTCTAGGCAGAAGGGAGCAAGAAATACAATGAATAACACGTTAAAAAGTATGGCTC
Organism: Pleurodeles waltl; assembly: GCF_031143425.1. NCBI lineage: Eukaryota > Metazoa > Chordata > Amphibia > Caudata > Salamandridae > Pleurodeles > Pleurodeles waltl. The sequence continues at coordinate 605,120,630 of NC_090436.1, read as the reverse complement.
ACATTTAGGGGGTCATTCTGACCCTGGCGGTAAAATCCACCAGGGCCAACGACCGCGGGAGCACCACCACCAGGCTGGCGGTGCTCCCTTGGGCATTCTGACCGCGGCGGTACAGCCGCGGTCAGAAACGGAAAACCGGCGGTGTACCGCCGGTTTTCCGCTGCCCTGGGGAATCCTCCATGGGGATTCCGAACCCCATAGCGCCATCCTGTTCCTGGCGGTTTTGGCCGCCAGGCACAGGATGGCGGTATGGGGTGTCGTGGGGCCCCTGGGGGCCCCTGCAGGCCCCATGCCAATGGCATGGGCACTGCAGGGGCCCCCGTAACAGGGCCCCACCAAGATTTTCAGTGTCTGCCATGCAGACACTGAAAATCGCGACGGGTGCAACTGCACCCGTCGCACCCCTTCCACTCCGCCGGCTCCATTCGGAGCCGGCATCCTCATGGAAGGGTGTTTCCCGCTGGGCTGGCGGGCGGCCTTCTGGCGGTCGCCCGCCAGCCCAGCGGGAAACCCAGAATACCCGCGGCGGTCCTTTGACCGCGCAGCGGTATTCTGGCGGTCCCAGCCAGGCCGGTGGCTTCCGCCGCCGGCCGGGGTCAGAATGACCCCCTTAGTGCTTTATATTATAGGTAGCATAAATATATCTGGCACATTTTCAACCATTCTGTTCTTTTGGGTTATGCTGCTGGTAAACTGCATTCTGTTGTGTCACAGAACATTCTCCTAGTTTTTTGACATGATATCCAAAAGTCAATCTATTTTAAAGCCTCACAGATTTTTCACAATAATCTAAAAGTATTTCTTACATTCCTAAAGTAACAGTCCTGAATTCAAAAGAGCTGTTGCCTGTTACCTTTTACAATAAGAAATGTTTATTCAATGTCTTATTTTTCTTTAATGTACCTTTGCTTGGTGCAATTATTTCCCTTTTCTTTCTCCTTTACAGGTACCTACCTCTTCTATTAAGCACTGAGACGAAGCATAGGACAGATACAAGGAGACGACTTGTGTGAGTACAAAACCACTGTTTTCAGGGTCGAGCGCAACGCGCTCCGTCCCTGGTGTAATCTCTCTGGGGCTTTTAACATGCCCATGTCAAGCCCATCCATTTGCTTGGTTTGTGGGCTTGCCTTTTAAAATTGGCTAGATTTTAATAGTGGAAGGCATACATACGTCATGCCTTTTCCGGTGTTTAGCCCGTCTCAAGCGCACCAGCCAACTACTGAAAACATACAAGACTCCATGTTTTCCGTATGGTTTCTGCTCTATTTTTTTCTCCTTATTTCACAGGCAGCGCGATCTCGGTGGGCAGAAGTCGAGCACTTTGCATGACATCGACCCTGTTACATGGATAAGTGTAATTTGCAGTTACATGAATAATTGTACTTTTGCGGGTTACATGGATAATTGCATTTTTCCCATACGTTTCACTGCAAGTGGACTTCTGTTTCCTTTTGTGTGTTTGCTTTGTGCTTATGGTGGCCGTGGGCTCGCTTATGTGAAACTGTTATACTTTTCAGTTTAGGTGGCAAGAAAAGTCCGGTTAGGAGTTTACAACGCTAATAGCTTTAACTAGAGTAAACGCGAGACCCATTGCATTGCAAATGCTTGCGAAATAGATTCTATCTGAGTCCCTTTGTTTTATAAGACCCTAAACTGCTGAGTAAAACTTAAATGAATGAAGATGTTCATCTTTAGATGAGGATGGTGCCCCTCAGGAAAGAGCTGTGCTGTGCTGTACTCAGTTCAGTGGTCCTTTTTCTCGCTGAGGAGGAAGTGGTTTAAAACATGTTCTTCAGGGAACAACGTTATAAACAGAAAATGTTATTCACACCCAAATACAATGAACATATCAGACCGAGGACCCAGCACGAAGGGTTGTTTGTCACCACCTAAAATACAATATACCACTACATAGAATCTACTACAAACCAGCGCATTTTTGAAAACTAGAAACCCAGGGGAATCCACGATGGGGTGACTTGTGGGGCTCTGACCAGGTTTTGTTACCCAGAATCCTTTGCAAAGCTAAAAATGTTGTTAAAAAAACACATTTTCCTCACATTTTGGTGACAGAAAGTTCTGGAATCTGAGAGGAGCCACAAATTTCCTTCCACCCAGCGTTCCCCTAAGTCTCTCGATAAAAATGGTACCTCACTTCGGTGGGTAGGCCTAGCGCCCACGAAAGGAAATGGCCCAAAACACAATGTGGACACAACATATTTTTTCACAGTGTTTTTTTGCAAAGTGCCCACATGTGGATTTTGGGGGGGCAGAAATGCCCTAAAATAAATTTGACCCCCCACCCCCCCAGACCCCCCCTGCCCTGGCGCCTAGAGGTTTCTGCTCCGGGGGGGCAGAAATGGCCTAAAATAAATTTGCCCCCCCAACTCCCCCCCCCGGGAGCGACCCTTGCCTACGGGGTTGCTCCCCCTGCGTGACATTGGCGCCAAAAAACAAATCCCTGGTGCCTAGTGGTTTCTGCCCCCTTTGGTGGCAGATTGACCTAAAATCGGCCAATCTGCTCCCAAGGGGGGCAGAAATGGTCTAAATACAATTTGCCCCCCAGGGCAGCGACCCTTGCCTGATGGGTCGCTCCCCATCTCTAAAAAACAAAAACACAAAAAAAAACACACAAAAAAAATTTGCCCTGCCGCCTAGACGTTTTTGCCCCCCCCCCGGGGGCACAAATGGCGTAAAATAAATTTGCCCCCCCACCACCCCCACCCGGAGCGACCCTTGCCTACGGGGTCACTCCCCTTGCGTGACATTGGTGCCAAAACACAAATCCCCGGTGCCTAGTGGTGTCTGCCCCCTTGGGGGCAGGTTGACCTAAAATCGGCCAGAAGGCCTATTAGGCAGATCTGCCCCCGGGGGGGGCAGAAAAGGCCTTCCTGAAAAATTCCCCCCCCTGGGAGCGACCCTTGCCCAAGGGGTCGCTCCCTTATGTCAATTTCTGTAAAATAAAAAAAAAATCCTGGTGTCTAGTGGGGTTTCAAAAGCCGGATTGCAAGCAATCCGGCTTTTGAAACCCTGGGAGAGACTTCAAAGGGAAGGAAATACATTTCCTTCCCTTTGAAGCCCCTCCGGGCCTCCCCCACGTGATTGAACGAGAAATGCAAAGCATTTCTCTTTCAATCGCGCTGGAAGATGGGGGAGGCCCCTGTGACAAATCAGCGCGCGCTCGCGCGCTGACGTCACGGGGGTGGAAGGGGAAGGTCTTCCCCTTCCATCCCCACTTTGGGGGGGGAGGGGGTGCACAGGGGGGGCGTGCTAGCACTCCCCCAAGTTCCCGTGTGCCTTGGACGAGGTGACCTCGTCCAAGGCACACAGGAACTGTAGCCCTGGACGAGGTGACCTCGTCCAGGGCACAGAACCGGTTAAATATCGTCTACTGCCCACCAACAACAATACAATCTAATGAGCATTGAATGGGGCAATTAATGAACTAACTACTTTTTGGGAGAAGAGAATATATGCTTTATTTCATGCTGTAAAAAGTAAAACTGCTGAAGACTAATATGTGTCAATTGGGCTTATCACTGCCAGGCAACTTTCTTGATAGTTGCCCTGAACAGGAAAACCATGGGTCAATGCAAAAATTAAATTGCTTGGTTCTGTTACACCAAAAATATATATATTAACAATCTTGTGTAGGTGGCCCTCAATAATTGTTCTGCCATCAAACCCAATCAACATGTACACGTTCACACTGCTAAATACAACATAAACGTTAGACACATGACCACGTCTTGCAAGTACTACAAAAGAACTAAACTTCCCGCAACATTGGAATCTAGTGAACCTTTGAAGAATTCATATATTTAGACCCAATGAAGAACACCTGGAAATATTTGCCCTTCATTTGTAACTTAAATTGCTATTCTTAACAACCATTAACAACCATTTGAAGAAGCAAAATAGGAAAATGACATTGATTGTTCTTTCACAACTGAACATTAATCTACTAACTCTGTCATCTACTCACTTGTGTGATGACAAAAGCAAATCCATTGAAGACATCCAGCCTAATCAATTCTCTTATTGGAAGTGGCAAGAATTGGTATATACACATATATGAAGTATGTAAATTGAACAATAAACACCCTTCTTATTTCACAATGAAAGATTATCATGCTAAATCTTAGGATTTTTTTCACTTTTTGATGACATAGCACTTTACTAGTTTCTATCGATATTGACTAATCAATGTCAGCAGATCAAAACTGGTAACTGCTTTTCTAGTTCAGCTACCTTTCCACTTGGAGTGCCACAAGGTTCTGTGTTGTCTCCAACCCCCTTCCATCTTTACCTAGACCCTCCTGGGGTGAAAGTGGGAAAAAGAGGCAATTTAAACCACCTTGTCCAAACTTTACAGATTGTTCAGCAATGAATAACCATTCCCTTCTTGAACCTCAACTCATTAAAGGTTAAGTTTCTTCTTCTTTTGGCTCCATAAGCTTGAGAAGCACAAGGGTTAAACTGGTTCAGTTGGTCGGCTTAAACCTCTTTTCTGTTAGCCCTCTCCCTGCCCTACTGTTTGTGCATTGTAGGAATTATTTTGTTGTTTTCTGAAACAAACTCTTGTGCCTATTTTTAAAGTTGCCTTATTATTTTACTATGTTATTCTTTCTTTCATATGTAAAGCATTCAGTACAGTTGGGCCACATCCATGCCATATAAAAACATGCAAACAAAATACAAAACAAACAACTCCTCCAGAAGAACTATATAAATGTGTCAACAATATTGTCTGACATAAATATCATGAAAAACAATCATGATCACAAGAATATGATGGGATAGAAAACTGCAGGCAAGAATATTGTTTTTTAAGTGTTTAATATGTTTTTTTGATGTAGTTTTATATATTATCAAATTTTCACTATTTTGTAATGTTTTTTGATTTTGTGCGCTGTAAGCAATGTATTTGTTATTGTTAATGGTTTTACTTTTTTTAGTTGTTTCTGAAATGTTTTGAATTCTTTGAACATGTCTGAGTTTATTCTAATAGTTGAATTAATATTGGGTTATTAGGTATTGAGGGGAGCAAGGTAGGAAGCTTTTTAATTTAAATTTTATATTTATTTGTATGTTGTTTTCATTCTTCAAAATGTAGTTTGTTAGATAATTATATAATTTCCTATGTAAATTATTTGTTTGCATGATTTAACGTCCTTTATTTTAATGGATCATGTTTTTTGTAATATTTAAGGGCTGATTATAACTTTGGTGATCCTGGGACTGCTATGGCGGTGGTGATGGTCACCCAGCCACATTTTAGTAGTCGGACCACCTTATTACGATGCATGCAGTTACATAGACGAAAGGCAGCTGTGGTCCCGCAGACACCACCAGCAAATCTAGACCACGGCATTGACGAGGTAGGCCAATGCGCCTGTCAGAGGGCAGATCACCAGTGCAACCGCCAGTCCGATTATGATGTGGCGTTCCACTGACATGACAGTGGTGGTCCAACCACAACATCTGAGCAGACAGAAAGGGAGGCATATAAGGCTGAAACTCATCTGTACTCAGCTTCACAGGTCCGGTGCCGCCATGGAGCCAATCGTTCATGCACTGCTGCTGCTTGTACTGCTATATGACACACAAAACGGACGCTGTTGTTAACGCAACCAATGGTAACCCAAACACCCATTACTAACAACTTCACAGCAAATCAATGCCCTGCCATGGACTTGGCATAGGGTCCGTGGCCAAACATATTTTGTGTGCCCCTGTTCAGAGTACTGCACAATGTATGACCCAATCACAGCCCTATGAGGCCCCCTTTGGCCAGGTCATTGATACTGCGTAGGGGCACTCTTCTAAGTTTTAAATGTGTGCACAACCAATATTCAGAGAAAGTGATGTGCCCGTAACATTGTGTCATACAACAGCAACTCATCATCAACATCACACCTACAAATATAAGTGACACCCTTACATTGTTCACATACCATGGCATGTTGTGAGATAAAAGATACATTTGTATGGATGTGCAATGAAGCTGTATCCCACCTTCTCTCCTAAACCTCTGTTAAGGACTTCCACATATCAGTCACATTTCATGACAATGCAAGGTTACTAGGGTTCCAAATAATCAGTGTGAGAAACATTCAAAGGTCGCAGTGTAAAGTATCCCTGCAGAATAGGAATGCCTCTACTAAGGGATCCCTGGAAGACTGGTTCCCTAGGCCACATACCCCTTTGCACATTCCTCAAAACTACTATTTGCACAGAAATTGTGGCTTGGTGTATATCAGGCACAACCAATTGTGTAACCAAGTGTCATGAATATGTGAGAAATATGTAAGTGCAAGTCATGAAATCAACTACAGCAGTAACAGCATGGCTTACACATTTAGCTAAAGTAGGTGTAAGGTGCACACATTAAAATGGACTCATGTCCATTAAAATGTATACAAAGGTATCACGATTGAACACCGACGTGTGAACAAACAAATCTTTAGCTTGCGCACATTAAACTAATGTCCAACCTATATCATGGGGAGAAAGGCAGCCCAATTGATGTTGACATTTGTCAAGCCAAGATGAAATACTTATCATATGAAATACCACCCAATGCAATGTCAGCCCCAATAAGATGACATCCCACATATCCGTCAATTGTACATTTCTCCTTGTGACTCCAACAATGGTTCCCAGTTCAGATCATACCAACCACAACAAAAGGATCAGTAATCAGGGTGAAACAAACACAACTGTAGTCACACATCCCAAATTATCCATGAACATCAAAATGATAGAAATGTAATGGCAGGGCTAATGTGTAAGAAAACTAGCAACCTTTTTTATTTTTAACAAATAAACACATGTAGGTAAGATCAATGGCCAGTCCAACAGTAATATTGGCTGTCCATCATACTGTTGTGCCTCTGAACACTGTCATGGGAACCTCACCAGGAAGGTAATCTAGTGGGCAGTCCAGGCACCTCAATGAAGTCCTTTGGAGCAGGCAGTTTTGGAATCGGTGGGTTTGTTTTTAGAAGCGGTGGGCCTGGGTTTGGGGGGGTCCATTCTTTGCTTTTTAGGGGTATAGCTGGGTTTATTGGGGGGCAACAGGGATCATAGGGGAGGACTTGGATGTGGAAGGGATGGGTTGAGGGTGGACGAGGTATGCACTGTCTCTTACCTGTAGAGAAGTGAGGCCTTGCAGAAACAATATGGAACCAGTCCCACCTTCCTGATCTTACCTACCAGATGACTCTTAATCCCACCTAGTAGCCTGATCATAAAAGGGGAGAGGATCCTTGTAGGTTGGTGCGTGGGTTTCTTGCCAAGTTGTCCACCTGTATGGAGTATTTAAAAGACTTGCTTTACTTGTTACTTGTCAGGGGTAACCTTAATCTTCTGTTCTCCCAATCACCCACCCATTCTCTAGTGTGTGAATCACCTGTGAGGCAACTGGCATGTACATGCACCAGGATGGGGTGTTGTGGAGTCCCGGAGGATGAGTGGAAATCAGATGCACAAGCGTGACAAAGGTTAATTTTCTAGGCAGAAGGGAGCAAGAAATACAATGAATAACACGTTAAAAAGTATGGCTCACATTTAGGGGGTCATTCTGACCCTGGCGGTAAAATCCACCAGGGCCAACGACCGCGGGAGCACCACCACCAGGCTGGCGGTGCTCCCTTGGGCATTCTGACCGCGGCGGTACAGCCGCGGTCAGAAACGGAAAACCGGCGGTGTACCGCCGGTTTTCCGCTGCCCTGGGGAATCCTCCATGGGGATTCCGAACCCCATAGCGCCATCCTGTTCCTGGCGGTTTTGGCCGCCAGGCACAGGATGGCGGTATGGGGTGTCGTGGGGCCCCTGGGGGCCCCTGCAGGCCCCATGCCAATGGCATGGGCACTGCAGGGGCCCCCGTAACAGGGCCCCACCAAGATTTTCAGTGTCTGCCATGCAGACACTGAAAATCGCGACGGGTGCAACTGCACCCGTCGCACCCCTTCCACTCCGCCGGCTCCATTCGGAGCCGGCATCCTCATGGAAGGGTGTTTCCCGCTGGGCTGGCGGGCGGCCTTCTGGCGGTCGCCCGCCAGCCCAGCGGGAAACCCAGAATACCCGCGGCGGTCCTTTGACCGCGCAGCGGTATTCTGGCGGTCCCAGCCAGGCCGGTGGCTTCCGCCGCCGGCCGGGGTCAGAATGACCCCCTTAGTGCTTTATATTATAGGTAGCATAAATATATCTGGCACATTTTCAACCATTCTGTTCTTTTGGGTTATGCTGCTGGTAAACTGCATTCTGTTGTGTCACAGAACATTCTCCTAGTTTTTTGACATGATATCCAAAAGTCAATCTATTTTAAAGCCTCACAGATTTTTCACAATAATCTAAAAGTATTTCTTACATTCCTAAAGTAACAGTCCTGAATTCAAAAGAGCTGTTGCCTGTTACCTTTTACAATAAGAAATGTTTATTCAATGTCTTATTTTTCTTTAATGTACCTTTGCTTGGTGCAATTATTTCCCTTTTCTTTCTCCTTTACAGGTACCTACCTCTTCTATTAAGCACTGAGACGAAGCATAGGACAGATACAAGGAGACGACTTGTGTGAGTACAAAACCACTGTTTTCAGGGTCGAGCGCAACGCGCTCCGTCCCTGGTGTAATCTCTCTGGGGCTTTTAACATGCCCATGTCAAGCCCATCCATTTGCTTGGTTTGTGGGCTTGCCTTTTAAAATTGGCTAGATTTTAATAGTGGAAGGCATACATACGTCATGCCTTTTCCGGTGTTTAGCCCGTCTCAAGCGCACCAGCCAACTACTGAAAACATACAAGACTCCATGTTTTCCGTATGGTTTCTGCTCTATTTTTTTCTCCTTATTTCACAGGCAGCGCGATCTCGGTGGGCAGAAGTCGAGCACTTTGCATGACATCGACCCTGTTACATGGATAAGTGTAATTTGCAGTTACATGAATAATTGTACTTTTGCGGGTTACATGGATAATTGCATTTTTCCCATACGTTTCACTGCAAGTGGACTTCTGTTTCCTTTTGTGTGTTTGCTTTGTGCTTATGGTGGCCGTGGGCTCGCTTATGTGAAACTGTTATACTTTTCAGTTTAGGTGGCAAGAAAAGTCCGGTTAGGAGTTTACAACGCTAATAGCTTTAACTAGAGTAAACGCGAGACCCATTGCATTGCAAATGCTTGCGAAATAGATTCTATCTGAGTCCCTTTGTTTTATAAGACCCTAAACTGCTGAGTAAAACTTAAATGAATGAAGATGTTCATCTTTAGATGAGGATGGTGCCCCTCAGGAAAGAGCTGTGCTGTGCTGTACTCAGTTCAGTGGTCCTTTTTCTCGCTGAGGAGGAAGTGGTTTAAAACATGTTCTTCAGGGAACAACGTTATAAACAGAAAATGTTATTCACACCCAAATACAATGAACATATCAGACCGAGGACCCAGCACGAAGGGTTGTTTGTCACCACCTAAAATACAATATACCACTACATAGAATCTACTACAAACCAGCGCATTTTTGAAAACTAGAAACCCAGGGGAATCCACGATGGGGTGACTTGTGGGGCTCTGACCAGGTTTTGTTACCCAGAATCCTTTGCAAAGCTAAAAATGTTGTTAAAAAAACACATTTTCCTCACATTTTGGTGACAGAAAGTTCTGGAATCTGAGAGGAGCCACAAATTTCCTTCCACCCAGCGTTCCCCTAAGTCTCTCGATAAAAATGGTACCTCACTTCGGTGGGTAGGCCTAGCGCCCACGAAAGGAAATGGCCCAAAACACAATGTGGACACAACATATTTTTTCACAGTGTTTTTTTGCAAAGTGCCCACATGTGGATTTTGGGGGGGCAGAAATGCCCTAAAATAAATTTGACCCCCCACCCCCCCAGACCCCCCCTGCCCTGGCGCCTAGAGGTTTCTGCTCCGGGGGGGCAGAAATGGCCTAAAATAAATTTGCCCCCCCAACTCCCCCCCCCGGGAGCGACCCTTGCCTACGGGGTTGCTCCCCCTGCGTGACATTGGCGCCAAAAAACAAATCCCTGGTGCCTAGTGGTTTCTGCCCCCTTTGGTGGCAGATTGACCTAAAATCGGCCAATCTGCTCCCAAGGGGGGCAGAAATGGTCTAAATACAATTTGCCCCCCAGGGCAGCGACCCTTGCCTGATGGGTCGCTCCCCATCTCTAAAAAACAAAAACACAAAAAAAAACACACAAAAAAAATTTGCCCTGCCGCCTAGACGTTTTTGCCCCCCCCCCGGGGGCACAAATGGCGTAAAATAAATTTGCCCCCCCACCACCCCCACCCGGAGCGACCCTTGCCTACGGGGTCACTCCCCTTGCGTGACATTGGTGCCAAAACACAAATCCCCGGTGCCTAGTGGTGTCTGCCCCCTTGGGGGCAGGTTGACCTAAAATCGGCCAGAAGGCCTATTAGGCAGATCTGCCCCCGGGGGGGGCAGAAAAGGCCTTCCTGAAAAATTCCCCCCCCTGGGAGCGACCCTTGCCCAAGGGGTCGCTCCCTTATGTCAATTTCTGTAAAATAAAAAAAAAATCCTGGTGTCTAGTGGGGTTTCAAAAGCCGGATTGCAAGCAATCCGGCTTTTGAAACCCTGGGAGAGACTTCAAAGGGAAGGAAATACATTTCCTTCCCTTTGAAGCCCCTCCGGGCCTCCCCCACGTGATTGAACGAGAAATGCAAAGCATTTCTCTTTCAATCGCGCTGGAAGATGGGGGAGGCCCCTGTGACAAATCAGCGCGCGCTCGCGCGCTGACGTCACGGGGGGTGGAAGGGGAAGGTCTTCCCCTTCCATCCCCACTTTGGGGGGGGAGGGGGTGCACAGGGGGGGCGTGCTAGCACTCCCCCAAGTTCCCGTGTGCCTTGGACGAGGTGACCTCGTCCAAGGCACACAGGAACTGTAGCCCTGGACGAGGTGACCTCGTCCAGGGCACAGAACCGGTTAAATATCGTCTACTGCCCACCAACAACAATACAATCTAATGAGCATTGAATGGGGCAATTAATGAACTAACTACTTTTTGGGAGAAGAGAATATATACTTTATTTCATGCTGTAAAAAGTAAAACTGCTGAAGACTAATATGTGTCAATTGGGCTTATCACTGCCAGGCAACTTTCTTGATAGTTGCCCTGAACAGGAAAACCATGGGTCAATGCAAAAATTAAATTGCTTGGTTCTGTTACACCAAAAATATATATATTAACAATCTTGTGTAGGTGGCCCTCAATAATTGTTCTGCCATCAAACCCAATCAACATGTACACGTTCACACTGCTAAATACAACATAAACGTTAGACACATGACCACGTCTTGCAAGTACTACAAAAGAACTAAACTTCCCGCAACATTGGAATCTAGTGAACCTTTGAAGAATTCATATATTTAGACCCAATGAAGAACACCTGGAAATATTTGCCCTTCATTTGTAACTTAAATTGCTATTCTTAACAACCATTAACAACCATTTGAAGAAGCAAAATAGGAAAATGACATTGATTGTTCTTTCACAACTGAACATTAATCTACTAACTCTGTCATCTACTCACTTGTGTGATGACAAAAGCAAATCCATTGAAGACATCCAGCCTAATCAATTCTCTTATTGGAAGTGGCAAGAATTGGTATATACACATATATGAAGTATGTAAATTGAACAATAAACACCCTTCTTATTTCACAATGAAAGATTATCATGCTAAATCTTAGGATTTTTTTCACTTTTTGATGACATAGCACTTTACTAGTTTCTATCGATATTGACTAATCAATGTCAGCAGATCAAAACTGGTAACTGCTTTTCTAGTTCAGCTACCTTTCCACTTGGAGTGCCACAAGGTTCTGTGTTGTCTCCAACCCCCTTCCATCTTTACCTAGACCCTCCTGGGGTGAAAGTGGGAAAAAGAGGCAATTTAAACCACCTTGTCCAAACTTTACAGATTGTTCAGCAATGAATAACCATTCCCTTCTTGAACCTCAACTCATTAAAGGTTAAGTTTCTTCTTCTTTTGGCTCCATAAGCTTGAGAAGCACAAGGGTTAAACTGGTTCAGTTGGTCGGCTTAAACCTCTTTTCTGTTAGCCCTCTCCCTGCCCTACTGTTTGTGCATTGTAGGAATTATTTTGTTGTTTTCTGAAACAAACTCTTGTGCCTATTTTTAAAGTTGCCTTATTATTTTACTATGTTATTCTTTCTTTCATATGTAAAGCATTCAGTACAGTTGGGCCACATCCATGCCATATAAAAACATGCAAACAAAATACAAAACAAACAACTCCTCCAGAAGAACTATATAAATGTGTCAACAATATTGTCTGACATAAATATCATGAAAAACAATCATGATCACAAGAATATGATGGGATAGAAAACTGCAGGCAAGAATATTGTTTTTTAAGTGTTTAATATGTTTTTTTGATGTAGTTTTATATATTATCAAATTTTCACTATTTTGTAATGTTTTTTGATTTTGTGCGCTGTAAGCAATGTATTTGTTATTGTTAATGGTTTTACTTTTTTTAGTTGTTTCTGAAATGTTTTGAATTCATTGAACATGTCTGAGTTTATTCTAATAGTTGAATTAATATTGGGTTATTAGGTATTGAGGGGAGCAGGGTAGGAAGCTTTTTAATTTAAATTTTATATTTATTTGTATGTTGTTTTCATTCTTCAAAATGTAGTTTGTTAGATAATTATATAATTTCCTATGTAAATTATTTGTTTGCATGATTTAACGTCCTTTATTTTAATGGATCATGTTTTTTGTAATATTTAAGGGCTGATTATAACTTTGGTGATCCTGGGACTGCTATGGCGGTGGTGATGGTCACCCAGCCACATTTTAGTAGTCGGACCACCTTATTACGATGCATGCAGTTACATAGACGAAAGGCAGCTGTGGTCCCGCAGACACCACCAGCAAATCTAGACCACGGCATTGAGAAGGTAGGCCAATGCGCCTGTCAGAGGGCAGATCACCAGTGCAACCGCCAGTCCGATTATGATGTGGCGTTCCACTGACATGACAGTGGTGGTCCAACCACAACATCTGAGCAGACAGAAAGGGAGGCATATAAGGCTGAAACTCATCTGTACTCAGCTTCACAGGTCCGGTGCCGCCATGGAGCCAATCGTTCATGCACTGCTGCTGCTTGTACTGCTATATGACACACAAAACGGACGCTGTTGTTAACGCAACCAATGGTAACCCAAACACCCATTACTAACAACTTCACAGCAAATCAATGCCCTGCCATGGACTTGGCATAGGGTCCGTGGCCAAACATATTTTGTGTGCCCCTGTTCAGAGTACTGCACAATGTATGACCCAATCACAGCCCTATGATGCCCCCTTTGGCCAGGTCATTGATACTGCGTAGGGGCACTCTTCTAAGTTTTAAATGTGTGCACAACCAATATTCAGAGAAAGTGATGTGCCCGTAACATTGTGTCATACAACAGCAACTCATCATCAACATCACACCTACAAATATAAGTGACACCCTTACATTGTTCACATACCATGGCATGTTGTGAGATAAAAGATACATTTGTATGGATGTGCAATGAAGCTGTATCCCACCTTCTCTCCTAAACCTCTGTTAAGGACTTCCACATATCAGTCCACATTTCATGACAATGCAAGGTTACTAGGGTTCCAAATAATCAGTGTGAGAAACATTCAAAGGTCGCAGTGTAAAGTATCCCTGCAGAATAGGAATGCCTCTACTAAGGGATCCCTGGAAGACTGGTTCCCTAGGCCACATACCCCTTTGCACATTCCTCAAAACTACTATTTGCACAGAAATTGTGGCTTGGTGTATATCAGGCACAACCAATTGTGTAACCAAGTGTCATGAATATGTGAGAAATATGTAAGTGCAAGTCATGAAATCAACTACAGCAGTAACAGCATGGCTTAACATTTAGCTAAAGTAGGTGTAAGGTGCACACATTAAAATGGACTCATGTCCATTAAAATGTATACAAAGGTATCACGATTGAACACCGACGTGTGAACAAACAAATCTTTAGCTTGCGCACATTAAACTAATGTCCAACCTATATCATGGGGAGAAAGGCAGCCCAATTGATGTTGACATTTGTCAAGCCAAGATGAAATACTTATCATATGAAATACCACCCAATGCAATGTCAGCCCCAATAAGATGACATCCCACATATCCGTCAATTGTACATTTCTCCTTGTGACTCCAACAATGGTTCCCAGTTCAGATCATACCAACCACAACAAAAGGATCAGTAATCAGGGTGAAACAAACACAACTGTAGTCACACATCCCAAATTATCCATGAACATCAAAATGATAGAAATGTAATGGCAGGGCTAATGTGTAAGAAAACTAGCAACCTTTTTTATTTTTAACAAATAAACACATGTAGGTAAGATCAATGGCCAGTCCAACAGTAATATTGGCTGTCCATCATACTGTTGTGCCTCTGAACACTGTCATGGGAACCTCACCAGGAAGGTAATCTAGTGGGCAGTCCAGGCACCTCAATGAAGTCCTTTGGAGCAGGCAGTTTTGGAATCGGTGGGTTTGTTTTTAGAAGCGGTGGGCCTGGGTTTGGGGGGGTCCATTCTTTGCTTTTTAGGGGTATAGCTGGGTTTATTGGGGGGCAACAGGGATCATAGGGGAGGACTTGGATGTGGAAGGGATGGGTTGAGGGTGGACGAGGTATGCACTGTCTCTTACCTGTAGAGAAGTGAGGCCTTGCAGAAACAATATGGAACCAGTCCCACCTTCCTGATCTTACCTACCAGATGACTCTTAATCCCACCTAGTAGCCTGATCATAAAAGGGGAGAGGATCCTTGTAGGTTGGTGCGTGGGTTTCTTGCCAAGTTGTCCACCTGTATGGAGTATTTAAAAGACTTGCTTTACTTGTTACTTGTCAGGGGTAACCTTAATCTTCTGTTCTCCCAATCACCCACCCATTCTCTAGTGTGTGAATCACCTGTGAGGCAACTGGCATGTACATGCACCAGGATGGGGTGTTGTGGAGTCCCGGAGGATGAGTGGAAATCAGATGCACAAGCGTGACAAAGGTTAATTTTCTAGGCTGAAGGGAGCAAGAAATACAATGAATAACACGTTAAAAAGTATTGCTCACATTTAGGGGGTCATTCTGACCCTGGCGGTAAAATCCACCAGGGCCAACGACCGCGGGAGCACCACCACCAGGCTGGCGGTGCTCCCTTGGGCATTCTGACCGCGGCGGTACAGCCGCGGTCAGAAACGGAAAACCGGCGGTGTACCGCCGGTTTTCCGCTGCCCTGGGGAATCCTCCATGGGGATTCCGAACCCCATAGCGCCATCCTGTTCCTGGCGGTTTTGGCCGCCAGGCACAGGATGGCGGTATGGGGTGTCGTGGGGCCCCTGGGGGCCCCTGCAGGCCCCATGCCAATGGCATGGGCACTGCAGGGGCCCCCGTAACAGGGCCCCACCAAGATTTTCAGTGTCTGCCATGCAGACACTGAAAATCGCGACGGGTGCAACTGCACCCGTCGCACCCCTTCCACTCCGCCGGCTCCATTCGGAGCCGGCATCCTCATGGAAGGGTGTTTCCCGCTGGGCTGGCGGGCGGCCTTCTGGCGGTCGCCCGCCAGCCCAGCGGGAAACCCAGAATACCCGCGGCGGTCCTTTGACCGCGCAGCGGTATTCTGGCGGTCCCAGCCAGGCCGGTGGCTTCCGCCGCCGGCCGGGGTCAGAATGACCCCCTTAGTGCTTTATATTATAGGTAGCATAAATATATCTGGCACATTTTCAACCATTCTGTTCTTTTGGGTTATGCTGCTGGTAAACTGCATTCTGTTGTGTCACAGAACATTCTCCTAGTTTTTTGACATGATATCCAAAAGTCAATCTATTTTAAAGCCTCACAGATTTTTCACAATAATCTAAAAGTATTTCTTACATTCCTAAAGTAACAGTCCTGAATTCAAAAGAGCTGTTGCCTGTTACCTTTTACAATAAGAAATGTTTATTCAATGTCTTATTTTTCTTTAATGTACCTTTGCTTGGTGCAATTATTTCCCTTTTCTTTCTCCTTTACAGGTACCTGCCTCTTCTATTAAGCACTGAGACGAAGCATAGGACAGATACAAGGAGACGACTTGTGTGAGTACAAAACCACTGTTTTCAGGGTCGAGCGCAACGCGCTCCGTCCCTGGTGTAATCTCTCTGGGGCTTTTAACATGCCCATGTCAAGCCCATCCATTTGCTTGGTTTGTGGGCTTGCCTTTTAAAATTGGCTAGATTTTAATAGTGGAAGGCATACATACGTCATGCCTTTTCCGGTGTTTAGCCCGTCTCAAGCGCACCAGCCAACTACTGAAAACATACAAGACTCCATGTTTTCCGTATGGTTTCTGCTCTATTTTTTTCTCCTTATTTCACAGGCAGCGCGATCTCGGTGGGCAGAAGTCGAGCACTTTGCATGACATCGACCCTGTTACATGGATAAGTGTAATTTGCAGTTACATGAATAATTGTACTTTTGCGGGTTACATGGATAATTGCATTTTTCCCATACGTTTCACTGCAAGTGGACTTCTGTTTCCTTTTGTGTGTTTGCTTTGTGCTTATGGTGGCCGTGGGCTCGCTTATGTGAAACTGTTATACTTTTCAGTTTAGGTGGCAAGAAAAGTCCGGTTAGGAGTTTACAACGCTAATAGCTTTAACTAGAGTAAACGCGAGACCCATTGCATTGCAAATGCTTGCGAAATAGATTCTATCTGAGTCCCTTTGTTTTATAAGACCCTAAACTGCTGAGTAAAACTTAAATGAATGAAGATGTTCATCTTTAGATGAGGATGGTGCCCCTCAGGAAAGAGCTATGCTGTGCTGTACTCAGTTCAGTGGTCCTTTTTCTCGCTGAGGAGGAAGTGGTTTAAAACATGTTCTTCAGGGAACAACGTTATAAACAGAAAATGTTATTCACACCCAAATACAATGAACATATCAGACCGAGGACCCAGCACGAAGGGTTGTTTGTCACCACCTAAAATACAACATACCACTACATAGAATCTACTACATTGAAATGAGTCCCTATGAGACTACCACAGCAGGGATTACCACTCCTGGGGTTACCACTACTGTGATTAATACCTCTGAGATTACCACTGCAGGGAGTACCACTGCTGAGATTACCACTACTGTGATTACTACCTCTGAGATTACCACTGCAGGGATTACCACTGCTGGGATTACGACTGCAGGGATTACCACTCCTGAGGTCACCACTACTGTGATTACTACCTCTGAGATTACCAGTGCAAAGATTACCTGTGCTGAGATTACCACCTTTGAAATTACCACTGCAGCAATTACCACTGTTGAGATTACCACTACTGTGATTACTACCTCTGAGATTACCACTGCATGGATTACACTGAAGAATTACCACTATTGTGATTACTACCTCTGAGAGTACTACTGCAGGGATTACCACTGTTCAATTACCACAATTGTTATTGCTACCTCTGAGAGTACCACTGCATGGATTACCACTGCTGTGATTACTACCTCTGACATTACCCCCGCAGGGATTACGACTGCTAAAATTACCTCTACTGTGATTACTACCTTTGAGATTACCACTCCAAGGATTACCGCTGCAGGGACTACCACTGCTAAATTACCACTACTGTGATTATTACCTCTGAGAATACTACTGCAGGGATTACCACTACTGTGATTACTACCTCTGAGATTACCCCTGCAGGGGATACCACTGCTGAGGTAACCACTACTGTGATTACTACCTCTGAGATTACCAGTGAAGGGATTACCTCTGCTGAGATTACCACCATTGAAATTATCACTGCAGGGATTTCCACTGCTGAGACTATCATTACCGGGATCACTGCCTCTGAGACTACCACTGCAGGGATTACCACTGCTTAGATTACCACTGTTGTGATTACTACCACTAAGATTACCACTACTGATATTACCACAACTGTGATTACTACCTCTGAGATTACCACTGCTGAGATTATAACTACTGTGATTACTACCGCTGAGATTACCACTGCAGGGATTACCACTGTTGAGATTAACACTTCTGAGATTACCACTACATTGAGTAAAATCAATCAAGCGATGTAGTTACGCGAGTTCCTGGGGTAACTGGCTTAAGTTAAGATACGTGAAACAGAGGATGAACTTTCATGTGTAGTGGTAAGGATAGGCGGACCATTGCAAGATTGATTGTGGCTGTAATACGGGTAAGGGACAATATATTTTGGTAGGAAGGTTTTTCTACCATGTAGGTCTGAAGGTTTGGTATATAATCATACTTTGCCTCCATAGACATTGGAAGGTCCCGGCTGACGTTTCCAATCAGCCAAGGATTTGTAAGTTTCTTCAGCTTGAGCTAGATTGCATTGTGCTGTGTGCATCAGTTTTTTGAGAAAGGCATGATGGTTTTGTATTGCCAGGACATCTGAGTGGATGTGTTTTTCTCAAGGAGTGACACATGGATGATAACCTTGTAGGCAATAGAAGTGAGACATACCTAATGATGTGTGTTCAGTGTTGTTATGGGTGAATTCAGGCACCCACACGAGTGTCCCATTCCCCTCCTAGGTCCAGTATCAGCATTGAACATATTGTTCGGTTTGCTTTCTTAGCTTGACCATCCATCTGAGGACGATGACTTGTGAACAAATGGGAATCTATTTGCAAGGTGTCACATAATGCTGTCTAAAATCGTGAAATGAATTGGGATCCCCTGTCAGTGATAAGAACAAAGGGTAAACCGTGTAAAAGGACTATGGGGGTCATTCTGACCGCGGCGGACGGCGGTCGCCACCCGCCAAGCGGTTCCCACCGAAAGACCGCTCCGCGGTGAAAAGACCGCCGCGGTCATTCTGGCTTTCCCACTGGGCTGGCGGGCGACCGCCGAAAGTCCGCCCGCCAGCCCAGCGGGAAACACCCTTCCCACGAGGAAGCCGGCTCAGAATGGAGCCGGCGGAGTGGGAAGGTGCGACGGGTGCAGTTGCACCCGTCGCGAATTTCAGTGTCTGCAAAGCAGACACTGAAATTCTTTGTGGGGCCCTCTTACGGGGGCCCCTGCAGTGCCCATGCCATTGGCCAGGGGCCACACGACACCCCATACCGCCATCCTGTTCCTGGCGGGTGAACCGCCAGGAACAGGATGGCGGTATGGGCTGTCAGAATCCCCATGGCGGCGCAGCAAGCTGCGCCGCCATTGCGGATTCCCATGGGCAGCGGAAAGTCGGCGGTACACCGCCGGCTTTCCGCTTCTGGCCGCGGCTGTACCGCCGCAGTCAGAATCCCCGGCGGAGCACCGCCAGCCTGTTGGCGGTGCTACCGCCAACCTCCACCATGGCGGTAATTACCGCCAGGGTCAGAATGACCCCCTATGTTGTTTATGAAAATGTGGGCTAACTCTACTGAAGTCGGGAGTATTTTAGTTATGTCAGATGGCTAATTTTTGATAAATGGTCCATGACAGTTATGATTGTGGTGTTTCCTGCCTTTGTTTGTGGTAATTCAGTTATAAAATCCATAGCTATGGTGTGCCAAGGGCTAGGTGGTACAGGGATAGGGCACAGTAGAACTACAGAGCTTTGATGGCTGCTTTTCCCTTGTGTGCATATCTGACATTGCTGCACATACTGTAAGGCATCTGTAGCCATAGAGGGCAACCAAAAGTGTCTTTTGAGTAAGGCTGGGGTTTTGGGAGCTCTGGGGTGACCTGCTAAAATAGAATGATACACATCTGAAGTACTTATTATTGTTGTAAATCATTTTTAAGTACACATAAACAGTGTTCATGCATTATTAGACCGTCCTGAAATACTATGTGATCTAATTCTTGTAACCATGTGTTCTGTGGTTTGTCTTTGGTGCATTAATGTAGATCTTCTAGGAAGTCAGATGCAATGATTGCACCTTGGAAGCAGTTGGGAGGCAAAATGGGTTCTGGAACGCACTCTAGTCTGTTTTTCTCTGATTTCCTAATGCATGATAGGGTATCTGCCTTGGTATTGTCTTTTCCTGGTCGATATGTTATGACAAAACGTTAGTGGCTAATGAACAAGGTCCAACGTAAGTGTCTGGGAGTAAGAGCCTTGATTGAGCGAAGAAATTGGAAATTGCTGTGGTCTGTCTAAATTGTTACTGGGTGCCTAGATCCCAGGAAGTACTGCCGCCATTCCTCAAAAGTTGCTTTTACTGCCAATAGTTCCCTGTCAGCGATGGAGTAATTAATTTCTACAGGGCATCATTTTCGTGAATAGAAAGAAATGGGGTGTAGCTGACAAGTTTCTCTATTCCTTTGAGACAAGATCCCTCCCAAGGCAGCTTGGAAAGTATTAGCTTCCATAAAGTAAGGTTCATCTGGATTTGGATCGGCCAGGGCAGGTGCTGTAGTAAATTTGTGTTTTAATGCTTTGAATGCTCTTTCAGCGTTTTCATCCCACACGAAAGGTAGGTTTTTGCTCAAGAGGTGTGTGATTGGGGTAATGGTTTTGGAAAATAGGTCTGTGGACCATGGATAAAAATTTACGATTCCAAGAAAACGCTGAATTTCTTTCACTGTTGTTGGGGAAGGCAAGTTTATTATAGAAGTAATTTTCTTTTGGTCCATACTATTACCTGTAAGTGTAATTACATACCCTAAAAATTAAACTTCAGTGGTATGAGAAATGCTCTTTTCAAGTTTGATGTACAGCTCATTGTCGCAAAGCCTTTGAAGGATGGCGCATACCTGCTGGGTGTGTTCTTTTTTCAGATTGAAAATAAATGAGGATATCGTCTGTATAAACTACACATCATATATCAATGATTTCTCTTAATGCCTCATATATTAAGAATTTAAAAGCAGCTAGGGCATTACATAAGCCAATTGGCATCACCTGTTACTCATACAGCCCAAACTTAGTTCTAAACACTGTTTTCCACTCATCTCCAGCTCGTACTCTCACTAGATTGCATGCTCCTCTGAGATCTAATTTCGTAAAATTTACCACCCCCTTTAACTGGTCCAATAGACTAGGAATAAGTGGCAAAGTGTACCTGGTCTTTATTGTCAAATTATTAAGGCCCGATAGACTATGCACGTCCTCAGCTCTCCCCCTTCTCAGGCATGAAGAACAGAGGGGAAGAAACAGGGGATTGAGAATACCTAATGAAACCATTCTCTAAGTGTTCATCCAAATATTGTATAAGATATTAATTTTCTTTTTCTGTGAGCGAGTAAATGTGGCTACCGGGTAGTTTTGCACCTCAAACTAAGTCAACCTGACAATCAAAACTATGGTGTGGTGGCATTATGTTTTCCTTCTCTGTATCACAAACATCTGTCAAATTGGCATATTGTTCAGGTAAACCTTCCGTAAGAGCCACACTCAACTCCCGTATTGGAATTGCAAATGGGGTAAGGTTGGAGGCTAGGGATTGCTCTGGAAGGTTGTAACAATGTTCTGAACAGAAATGCAAAATCAGGGTGATTGTTTTGGCTCTCCAATCAATTGTTGGATTATGATGATAGAGCCATGGCAAACCTAAGAAAAGGCGGAATTGAGGGGCATCGATATGATCAAAGCAGATTGTTCCATTATGTTGAGAGGGAAAGGCAATAGTAAGGGATTCAGTATGAGAATATCATTTTCCTGATGTTAATTCTTTTCCATCTATTGCTCAGACTACTCATGCCTGGCATGGTATTGCCATAAATGGCATTGTTTCATAAAGATTGCATATTTGGTGTTATCGTCATAAGAGGGTTCAGGAGGAGTCACTGGAACTGGAGTGGGAGTTACCACATCAATTTGGGTAGGTGTGAACTAACCTGCAGCTTCCACTCTCCCAGTAGGTATGAAGGTGGCAGGTTTTAATTATGCGGAAACTTTAAGTCTTGCTTCCCCCAAGGGTTGTCTGGTTGAGTAAGAATTTGCCCTTGTGGGGATGTGAGATCTTGACGTATAGCGTGTTGTCAACAATCATGCAGTATCTTGCAGGGAGATCTCAGGATTGTCCATATCATCTGGACAAGGCACATTTGTATGCATTGCCTTCTGTCAGCGTATGCGCTGTCTGTTACCTGTAGAGAAGCGAGGCCTTGCAGAGATGATACGGAACCAATCCCAACTTCCTGATCTTACCTACTAGATGACTCTTAATCGCACCTAGTAGCCTGATCATAAAAGGGGAGAGGATCATTGTGGCTTGGTGGTAGGTTTCTTGCCAAGTTGTCAGCCCGTATGAAATATATAAAAGACTTGCTTTAATAATGTGTTACTTGTCAGGGGTAACTTTATTCTGCTGTTCACCCAATCACCCACCCGTTTTCCAGTGTGTGTGAATTACCTGTGAGGCAACTGGCATGTACGTGCACCAGGATGGGGTGTCATGGAGTCCCGGAGGATAAGTGGAAATAGACTGCACAAGCAAAACAAGGGTTAATTATCTAGGATGAAGAAAGCAAGAGATACCACTAATAATGGGTAAAAATTTTTTAGTTCTTTATATTGTAGGTAGCGTAAATATACCTGGGACAATTTCAACAGTCAGCTATTTTGGGTTGTGCTTCTTGAAAACCGTATTCTGCTGTGTCACAGAACATTATCCTAGTTTTTTTCACATGATGTTCAAATGTCAATCTGTTTTAAAGCCTCACAGATCTTTCACAATAATCTAAAAGTGTTTCTTACAAACCTAAAGTCATGTTTCTGAATTCAAAAGAGTTGTGCCAAATTTTGTCAAACTGCCTGCTACCTTCGATAATGAGAAGTCTTCATTCAATGTCTTTTGTTTCTTTGCTTGGTGCGATTATTTCCCTTTACTTTGTCTTTTACAGGTACCTGCATATTCCACAAAGCGATGAGAAGAAGCATAGGAGAGATGCGAGGAGAGAACTTGGGTGAGTAAAGAACTGCTGCTTTTTTTTGTTGCTGTGATCGATGAGCGAGATCAACTCCAGACGGCTGTGCTTTGAGGTTGCAGCTGCTCTAGCGGTATCAGCTGTCGCTGGAATCAATAGACAGACAGCTCTCTAGATGCAGGTGTGGTTTAAATATGGAGTTCTGAGCCACACCCATGAGTCACATGTGTTGGTTTAGCGACATGCTCTTGCATGCAGCACTGCAGAAGGTACCGACTTGGGGTTTCACAGACATCTGAGGCATCTGAGACATCTGAGACAAGTTCATCGAAACAGTGCCAACAAGACAAGCAAGGTTTTAAAAACGCACATTCAAGCATATGATACTACATGTAATACAAATTGTTACATAAATTCCTTTTGTGCATTAACCATATGACATTCTAATATACAAACATGAAATACCAAGACCTTACTGACAAACATGAGCGCTGGAGGAGCAGTGGTTGCATGTTTATCTTTTTAATGTCAAATATCATGTTTCAAGGTATTAGGGGCGACTCCTTGATATCAAGAATGAATGATGCAAGGTCTTGATAGGAGGTCCCTTTGGCTTTGGGGGTGTGGTTTTGACAGAGGTAACGGCAAGGGCAAACAATAAAATGGGCAGGGTGTCCAAGAGAGATCAGGGGTTGGGAGATTGAGGAAGTTGAAGTATCAAGTGTGTGTCATTGGCATTGATGTCTGTGTGTCTGATGTATGATGTTTGTGTTTTGTGTGTATCTGTTTGGTGGGTGAATGTGGCATGTGCGTTTCTTTGAGTGTGTGATGTGGATATGCTGGGTATGCTGGGAGTGGGAGTGTCTGTTGGTGTGGGTGTGGTGTCTGGGGGTATGGCGGGAGTGGTGGATGTGTCTGTGGGTGTGCGTGTGGTATCTGGGAGCATGGTGGGAGTGGTGCCTGGGTCTGTTGGTGTGGGTGTGGCGTCTGGGGGTATGGTGGGAGGTGTGGATGTATCTGTTGGTGTGGGTGTAATGTCTGGAAAAAGGTGGAGGTGATGGATGGGTCTGTGGGTGTGACTGCTGTGTCTGGGGGTATGGTGGTGATGGTGGTGGTTGTGTGTGGGCCTGAAAAGATCTCTGGAGGGCGACATGTAACTGTGGACGCCTTCCAGTTAGGCCACCATCTATTGCAGATGGCTGTCCTGCACATGGATGGCATTCAGTAGTGCCGTGTGACCCAAAGAGATGTTTTTCAGGAGGTCAATAGCCTCCTCACTCAGGGCAGCAACGGAAATGGGGGTGAGGTGCCTAGTGCAAAGGAGATGGCTCCCCTCTTGGTTGAGCGGGCCCGGCCAACTGGGTGGTGAGCAACAGGGAGGGTGGAAATTATAGTGGGGGTGGCATGCAAGGATGGTGCAGGAACTTATCCTGTATGTCCCTCCACCACTAAGGAGTGCTCACTGGACCTGGAGTCAGGCATTGACAATGTTGCATTGGTCTCCTCCGTGGCACTCCCCTCAACCTCTGGGCCACTGGGTCCCTCCATGTCCATGTTGTCCCAACCAGAGGTACCATGACCAACTGCTTCCCCACAGATGTCAGCCTAGTCTCCTCAGGCATGCCTGGGATGATGCTGAAATGACAAATACAAATAATGCGCCAGAACACACTTGACCAGCAGTGAGGATCACAGAATATTACTATAATTTACAGTAGGCCCCAGCTACAAGTCCACCAAAGTGGCTTCAACATTTGCAAGGTCACATGCATTCATGCTACATGAACTATAAACTGTTGCACACTGTAAAGTCAGAATCACAGACAACTCCAATTGTATTAGTGAAGCTGTGCACTCACAAAACCCACGTATCAAGTAGAATGCCTTGTCGCCTTGAATGGTTTGGGTCTTGTAGCATACCTCAGTAACCTGTTGTCATCAAATAGTATGTCAATGCAAAATGCATTCCTACTGATTGCACACAAGGCCCTGCAATCTACAAATGTTCATATACCTCATACCAAACATGATGAAATGATGGTTAACTAATGCTTTTTAGAGGATACGGTCTCTATTGCCCCTCTCTTGCTGTGGATTAGATGTTGGACGAATCCAGCGGCAAATCTTGTGCAGGATTGTATTACTGAATGTTTACAGTTGGCCAATTCAAATAGGATTCCCTGGCTTTCGTATTTGCGAACATCCTTTGAAAAGCTGGGGCTTAGGTATATGTTTGAAGAACCACAATCGCTAACCACAAATGCAAGGTCTCTGCTGAAATTACGTCACTCTGAGCATATTTTAGACCTAAGACTTTATAGTTCTCTGAAACTGAAATCTTTTGATTCCTATACTCAGATTGTTACGGCCTTATACATGGAACCTTATTTGACTTGGTTCTCATGTCCAAAAATATATTCTCTTTTAACTCTATTTAGATTGAATTTGATTCATTTTAAGGTAACCTTTCCTAAACAGTGTATTTGACAGAAGATTTACCACCTTGCCCTTGTAATGTTAGATCAAAGAAGAGTACTTCTCATTTTTTCTTTTTTGTTCTCTTTATGCTACCCCTAGAAATGTTTTTATTTGACCCATTTTACGTACATTAAGACCCATTCACTATAAGGAAGCTCTGTTTTATTTTCAGAAATTGACAGAAATTCACATTTGTTACCATGTATTACATTTTATTAGATCCTCTATCGCTATAAGGAATCGGTATTCACATTTTGTAAATTATTTACGTTATCTCCCATATTTCTGTTTAAATTTTATATGTTTATAACAGTTTTTGTGATTTTATATGGACTGGGGATTTTATCATATTTTTAGGTTACTTACAAATTTTGGTATTACATTTTAATGTATTATGATATCAGTAAACATTTTGATAAGAATTATTGTAAATTTGCACATCTCTAAGTGGCATCAAAATCATACTTAGTATATCTCTCTCCTGTTTGTAAAGGGGAATTTGGATCAGATGAATTTGGGCTGTTTAGGTAATTTATTTTATGGTATTTGAGTTGTGTTTTTAAATTACTTCTCATCCTGTAGTCCTGTAATATGTGATTCTGTTTGTACTTTTATGGCAATTGCCGAATAAATATCTTTGACTGACTGACTGACTAATGCAGTGATGTTGTAGCAGATGTACAGAGGCTGGAAAAAGGTGATATGGAAAAACTAGTGCCACGCTACAGAAACTTCCCAATTCTAACTTCCTAATATGTCCATTGTCAAAATACTATCATGAATAAAATAAAATACTAATGTAGCTTCGCAACATAACAGATGTCGCACCGAAAAATACACTGGAGACAATCTTCTCAAAATGTCTAGGAGATTTGCCTACAAATATCCACAGCACAAAAAATCAGCTAGGGCAAGGCAAATCACCTGTTGTGATTGGTACTGGTGTGAACTCCATTCTGACATTGCATTACTAAATGCCAATAGTCCATTAAATGTTTTGAGGCTCTTGAAAACTTGATTACCTGAAGAGGCGGTTCAGTCTGTTTCTTAATGGGAAGTAACATCACTGTACCTAATTTTCATGCAAGCACAAATTCCAATGTGTACACAGTCACATATGATTCACACATTTCTACCCTGATGCATATCAACAGTCAGTTAACCCCTTCTGTGCCGCGGACGTAGTGGTTACGTCCCGCGGCACAGTGCTGTTGTGCCGAGGACGTAACCACTACGTCCTCGGCACACAGCCCAGAGGGATCGCTCTCGCTCCCTCTGTGTGCTTCCCCCCCACCCCCCAAAGTCAGGGATGGAAGGGGAAGCCCTTCCCCTTCCACCCCCGACCCCCCCACCCCCCCATAATGACATCAGCGCGCGATCGCGCGCTGACTTCATTATGGGATCCTCGCCGCACAGGAAGCCATTTGCTTCCTGTGCGGCGACGAGTCAAGAGGTGAGTTCCTCTTCCCGGTGGGTGGGGGGTTGGGGCTAAAGAGGCACCGGGGAAAAGGAAAGGCTTTTCCTTTTCCCGGTGTCTCTTTGAGCATTCCTGCTGCCCGATCGCATTGCAGATCGGCCTATTTTTTTTTCGGTCCATCTGCCCCCAAGGGGGGCAGAAGCCACTTAGGCACCAGGGATTGTGTGTGTAGTGGATGGGGGGGCGCCCCCTTGGGCAAGGGTCGCTCCCCTTTGGGGGGCATGTCTTTTAGGGCCATTTCTGCCCCCCTTGAGGGCAGATCAGCCTATTATTTTTAGGCTGCTCTGCCCCAAGGGGGGCAGAAACCACTAGAACGCCAGGGATTTTTTTTTTAAGTGTTTATTTTTGTGGGAGGCGTCCCCTTGGGCACGGGGCGCCCCCCCCCAAGGGGGGCATTGACCTGTTGGCCATTTCTGCCCCCCCTGGGTGCAGATGGGCCTATTTTTGTAGGCCCACCTGCCCCCAAGGGGGGCAGAAGCCACTTAGACACCAGGGATAGTGTGTGTTTGTTAGTGGATGGGGGGGGGCCTTGGGCAAGGGTCGTCCCCCACTTTGGGGGCACATGTACCCAGGCCATTTCTGCACCCCTTGGAGACAGATCAGCCTATTATTTTTAGGCTGCTCTGCCCCCAAGGGGGGCAGAAACTACTAGAACGCCAGGGATTTTTTTTTATTTGTTTATTTCTGTGGGGGGGCGTCCCCTTGGTCACGGGGCGCCCCCCCCCCAAGGGGGGCATTGACCTGTTGCCCATTTCTACTCCCCCTGGGGGCAGATGGGCCTATTTTCTTAGGCCCTCCTGCCCCCAAGGGGGGCAGAAGCCACTTAGACACCAGGGATAGTGTGTGTGTGTGTGTGTGTGTTAGTGGATGGGGGGGCCTTGGGCAAGGGTCACCCCCCACTTTGGGGGCACATGTACCCAGGCCATTTCTGCACCCCTTGGAGACAGATCAGCCTATTATTTTTAGGCTGGTCTGCCCCCAACGGGGGCAGAAACTACTAGAGCGCCAGGGATATTTTTTTATTTGTTTATTTTTGTGGGGGGCATCCCCTTGGTCACGGGGTGCCCCCCCAAGGGGGGCATTGACCTGTTGCCCATTTCTACACCCCCTGGGGGCAGATGGGCCTATTTTCTTAGGCCCACCTGGGCAGAAGCCACTTAGACACCAGGGATAGTGTGTGTGTGTGTGTTAGTGGATGGGGGGGGCCTTGGGCAAGGGTCGCCCCCCACTTTGGGGGCACATGTACCCAGGCCATTTCTGCACCCCTTGGAGACAGATCAGCCTATTATTTTTAGGCTGGTCTGCCCCCAAGGGGGGCAGAAACTACTAGAACGCCAGGGATTTTTTTTTATTTGTTTATTTTTGTGGGGGGCGTCCCCTTGGTCACGGGGCGCCCCCCCAAGGGAGGCATTGGCCTGTTGGCCATTTCTACACCCCCTGGGGGCAGATGGGCCTATTTTGTTAGGGCCACCTGCCCCCAAGGGGGGCAGAAGCCACTTAGACACCAGGGATAGTGTGTGTGTGTGTGTGTGTGTGTGTGTGTGTTAGTGGATGGGGGGGGCCTTGGGCAAGGGTCGCCCCCCACTTTGGGGGCACATGTACCCAGGCCATTTCTGCACCCCTTGGAGACAGATCAGCCTATTATTTTTAGGCTGGTCTGCCCCCAAAGGGGGCAGAAACCACTAGAACGCCAGGGATTTTTTTTATTTGTTTATTTTTGTGGGGGGGTGTCCCCTTGGTCACGGGGCGCCCCCCCCCCAAGGGGGGCATTGACCTGTTGCCCATTTCTACACCCCCTGGGGGCAGATGGGCCTATTTTGTTAGGCCCACCTGCCCCCAAGGGGGGTAGAAGCCACGTAGGCACCAGGGACAGTGTTGTGTGTTTCATTTTTTTTTTTTTTTTTTTTTTTAGGGCTGTCCCCTTTGGCAAGGGTCGCTCTCCATGGGGACACACTGCTAAAGGTATTTTCTGGCTTCCTTGGGGTAGACAGGCCTATTTTATTAGTAGGCCCATCTGCCCCTGTGGCAGAATCCACTTAGGCACCAATTTCTAAATGTTTGATGGTGGGGTGTTTGTCAACTAAAGAAGTCTTTGCATTTGTGATAAAAAATGTTTTCCTCCTTTTTGTTCTAGTTCAAAGCTTTTGCTTTATTTGCTGTGGCTCCTTGCGGTTTTGGCGGTGGTTGACCTGCAGTTTGCACAGTTGCATGTTTTAGGTAAGTAAAAACAATTTTCTCCAAAGGAGTATTGTTGCCATGCATGAATGACATGTTTGTAGGGGGTGTACTAAATGCAGGATTGTGTGTGAAATTGTCCTTAGGTTTGTGCACAATGATATTTGTTTTGTCTTATTTCTAATTTGCCCTTCTTTCTTTATTTTTAGTGGGATATCATTGGTGATTGCTGTGTAGTAGCTGGTGAATCAAGCTTTTTCAGGCAAGTGAGCGGTATAGTTTTTGAGTTTATAACTCTTACTAACAAAGCTACACTTTGTTACTTGTCTTACACAGTGCTGGTTGTTGGTGGTGAATTTGTCCAGTTAATTTTAGCAGGAGAGATCATGGCTCGCCGCAGGATGACCGCTCAGCAGGTGGTTGGTATGCTTTTTGAGTCACAGTCTGATCATGACTATGAGACGGACTCTGCATCTGAGGCAGAGGAGGAAGTCAGAGATTCTGGCAGTGATGTTTCTCTTGGAGGGGAATCTTCTGATGATGAAGCCACACTCAGTGCAGATGAAGGGCCTGTTTTAGAGGAGGACATTGATGTGCCAATAGTGCAGCAACCTGGGGCTGAAAGGTTTCCCGTTATAAGACCTGATGTCTGGGTTGCCCCAAACATGGAGCAGCCAGAGTTGCCTGCCTTTACTAGTCTCCCGGGGTGTAACGCCAATACAGAGAACTTTATGCCTATCAATTTCTTTGAGTTATTCATGGATGATGTGTTTTTGGAAGAGATTGTTGAGCAGACTAATTTGTATGCGGAGCAGCATTTGAGGGACAACGCTGTTAGACTTAGGCCACACTCGAGAGCTGCCCAGTGGATTCCCACAAATTTGGAGGAGTTAAAAAAGTTTTTGGGTTTGACTTTTTTGATGGGGTAGATAAGGAAGCCGTCACTGGCTTCTTATTGGTCTACTAGTCCCTTGATGGCAACAGCTATATTTCCAGCGACCATGAGTCGTAATCGGTATTTGCTTCTTCTTAGGATGCTGCATTTTGTTGACAATGCTTTAGCCTTGCCACGAGATCACCCAGATTCTGACCGTCTTTTTAAGATTAGGCCTGTCCTTGATCATTTTGTAGATCGGTTTTCGGAGGTCTATGTTCCAGGCAAAGAGTTAAGTGTGGACGAGTCTTTGGTCCTCTTCAAGGGTGGTTTGGTTTTTAGGCAGTACATTCCTAGCAAAAGGGCACGATATGGAATTAAATTGTATATGCTGTCTGAAAGTAGGACAGGATATGTGTATAGTTTCCGTGTGTACACTGGTAGGGATTCCAATATTGACCCCCCTGGTTGTCCTCCCACTTTTGGAGTTACTGAGAAAATTGTGTGGGATCTTGGTAGACGACTGTTCAACAAAGGTCACCATTTGTATGTAGATAACTTCTACACTGGTGTGCAATTGTTCAAGGAATTGTTTAGAGTGGACACAGTTGCTTGTGGCACAATCCGTTCTAACCGGAAAGGCTATCCAAGGGAGCTTGTCTGTAAAAAACTTGAGAGAGGACAGTGCTGTGCCTTGCGGAACGAGGAGCTGCTAGCTTTGAAATTTTCAGACAAGAGGGATGTCTACATGCTAAGTACCATCCATGATGAGAGTACTTCCCCTGTGACTGTTTGGGGCCAGGTTGCTGAAGTGCACAAACCTGTGTGCATTTTAGATTATAATAAGCACATGGGAGGTGTAGATAGAGTTGACCAGAGGTTGGAACCTTATACTGCTATTCGTAAGTCTTACGTTTGGTATAAGAAGTTAGCACTTCACCTCTTCCACTTAGCAACCTTCAATGCTTTTATTGTGTTTAGGGATAGGTCTCCAGAGTCAAAGATGACATTTGTGAACTTTCAGGAGTCAGTGATAGAGAGCCTTATTGTGGTGGAACAGGCCAGAGTTCCTAGAGGAGCAGTGGTGGAGGATGTGGCTAGATTGAAAGATCGCCACTTTGCTGAGCACATTCCTCCCACACCCAAAAAAGACTTTCCAGCTAAGAAATGTAGAGTGTGTTTTCGAAGAGGTATCCGGAGGGAGACTCGAATGTACTGCCCAGATTGTCCTTCAAAGCCTGGGCTGTGTGTCGGTTCTTGTTTTAAGAATTACCACACCCAGAAGAATTTCTGGGAACAACCATGAGTGTAAACTCATGTCTGTTTTGTATTTTCATGTGTTTAGTTTCATGGTTAGCATTTCTGTCATGTTCTTAGTTAGAGCTTTTGTGTTTGTAGTTTTGTAATTCTTTCTACTTAGTTAGGGGTTCCTCTGTTAAAAAAAAAAAAAAAATGATGCCATTGTGGGTGGAGTGGGGCTTGGCTGAGAGTGTACATATTGACTTGCTGTTGGCTACTGCAACACACTGCCAGCCAAACACCAGTCCACACACTCCCATCAGCTGGTGTGATTGTTGTATCAGGCATGTGGGCTTATGTAAGTGATGGGCCCTTGAGTGGCGCTGTCTGTCGATGTGAGTGTTGTAATGTGCTGGGCCCGTGGCTGGCGGTGTGAATGGCCTTGTGTGTGTCATGTATGAAAGTTGTGTGAATGGACTGTAAAGCGCTTGGTGCCTTGTTGCAGCTTTACAGCTCACGAGCTGAGTCATTGGTTCAGTTTTTTGCCTTTCAGTTACTAACAGTGCATTTCATTTTTGTGAAAGCTCTTGTTAGTAAAATTTGATCCACTGAACCATCACGCCAAATCCAACCAGTATGTGTGGTAAAAATGACAAAACCTGCTCCGCTGTAATCAGGCGTCGCAGCACACCTGTGACACGCTAGGTGCCTCAGGTGGGACCCCGATGATGAAGCATGCCACCAACTTGGTTGGTGGGTGAGGGGTCTTTTTCACATAACCTAACTGTGTTTCTTTTCAAAATTTTAGTGTTTGGCACATCACGGACGTATGTGGGCACATCAAAACGATATATTACAAAACTACCTGTGTTTGGGGGGGAGAGGGCACCTATGTTTTTGGTCCTGTGTGCGGCCTTCATCTAGGGAAACCTACCAAACCCAGATATTTTATAAAACTAGACACCCCAAGGAGTCCAGGGAGGTGAGGCTTGCGTGGATCCCCCAACATTTTCTTACCCAGACTCCTCTGTAAACCTCAAAATGTGCTTAAAAAAGCATATTTTCCTTACTTTTCTTCGTAGGATCACCACTCCAGCACAAAATTCCTACTCCCCAGTGTTCCCCTCAGCCTCCCAAGTAAAATGACACCTCACTTATGTGGGTCCCCAAAGCAGAGTCAGTCTAAAGATGTATAAAAGAATATGTCCTTATAAACATGCTGTGCTATCCCCTCTATCTCTACAAGTTTTGGGCCTTATTCTATTGCAGGCACCTGGCCCACCCACACAAGTGAGGTATCATTTTTATCAGGAGACTTGGGGGAACGCTGGGTGGAAGGAAATTTGTGGCTCCACTCAGATTCCAGAACTTTCTGTCACCGAAATGTGTGGAAAATGTGTTTTTTAGACAGAATTTGAGGTTTGCAAAGGATTCTGGGTAACAGAACCTGGTCCGAGCCACACAAGTCACCCCATCTTGGATTCCCCTAGGTCTCTAGTTTTCAGAAATGCACAGGTTTGGTAGGTTTCCCTAGGTGCCGGCTGAGCTAGAGGACAAAATCTACAGGTAGGCACTGTTTTCAATGAAAAAATGTGATGTGTCCACGTTGCGTTTTGGGGCATATCCTGTCACGGGCGCTAGGCCTACCCACACAAGTGAGGTATCATTTTTATCGGGAGACGTGGGGGAACGCTGGGTGGAAGGAAATTCGTGGCTCCTCTCAGATTCCAGAACTTTCTGCCACAGAAATGTGAGGAACATGTGTTTTTTTAGCCAAATTTTGAGGTTTGCAAAGGATTCTGGATAACAGAACCTAGGGCCAGATGTAGCAAAAATAAAAATTGCGACTCGCATTTTGCGAGTTGATGCGACTCGCAAAATGCGAGTCGCAAATTGGAATGCCAGAAAAAAAAGCGATCCGATTTTGCGACTCGCAGCCGGACTTGCAACGCTGTGTGCGAGTCCGCAGTTTGCGAGGTCGCTGTTTGCGAGTGTGCAAAAAAACGAACTCGCAATTAGCGAGTGGGTGTCGCAAATTGTGATTACCTTCAAAATTGCTTGCAGATACAGCAGAACACTCCAGAAAGCATACCAGAACACTCTGGAAACACTTCCTGGCACATGATGATGACATCACAGCCAGGAAGTTAACAAATACACCTGGGAGGAGGGCTCAACAGTGAGCAGTGTCTCTGCCACTCACAGTAGGGTGCTGAGGAGTGGTAGGCACAGCACCATGGACGCAGCAGGGACCAGCCAGGCTGGCAGGAGGGGCAGGAGATCATAGATAACAGCCAGGACAGATTAATGTGGCACATGGCGTTAATGTGCCACATGACTGGTTGGATTTTCCTGCCCATGGACAATTTCAACTTGTATATAGTTTCTTCATGACATTAATAAAACAGTTATTTTGTTCCACTTAACAAATGGTTAATAGGTGAGTATGGTGGGAGTTGACACGTACCGTCCAAAATATTGCGTTGCAATGTGGTCCCATCTCAGTCTGCCTTGATTAGCTAGACTCCTATCCCCAGGATGGCGATGTGGTTGTTCTTGCTCTTCATCATCAGGATCTGGGTCTGCAGGGGTGAGAGGTAGCCCACGTCGGGTGGCTATGTTGTGGAGGATGGCGCATGCGACCACAATTTTGAAAGCGGTAATGGGGGTGTATTGGAGGGCGCCTCCACTGCGGTGGAGGCATCTGAATCTTGCCTTCAGCAGTCCGAAGGTGCGCTCGATCAGGTTCCTGGTCCTCTTATGCGCACTGTTGTATTGCCTCTCTGATTCAGTTCTGGGTGTTAAAAACGGAGTCATGATCCAAGGCCTGAGAGCATATGCACTGTCACCTGTTGGGCACAAAAGTACACTGTTAGGAAGTCCAGATTGTCGTGCACAGTGACCTGTGTGTATGTCTGCAAGTGTCTGTGGCTCTACCTAGGAGGTAACCGTCTCCAAATTCGCCACGTTCCAGGCGTTGATGTATCCCACTATGCCTAAAAATGTATGAGTCATGGGTACTGCCAGGAAACTTAGCTACGATGTCCGTGATGACATAATGGGCATCACAAACAACCTGTATGTTGAGTGAGTGGGTACACTTCCTGTTGCGGAAAATGTGTTCCAGATTAGCAGGGGGGCATATTTGAATGTGTGTCCCATCTACACACCCTATGACATGAGGAAAGTGGGCAATGCGGTAAAAGTCCAGCTTGGTGCTGTTAATTTCTGCCTCATTCCTTGGTAAGTATATGAAGTGAGACATGTGCGTGACTAAGGCATCTAGGAATGCCCTGAGGAACCTTGACACTGCACTTTGGGATACCCCACCTGCCACGGCAATGACCCCCTGATAGCTCCCTGAGGCCAAGAGGTGCAGTGCGCATAGTACTTGCCCATGCGTAGGGATGGCGCAGCCACGCAGAGTCTTGTGTTCTAGCTGTGGTTTCAGTAAATCTATTAATTCTAGAATGGCTGCGCTGCTAAGGCGGTATTTGTCATAGATCTCCTCTTCAGTTTGCTGAAAAAGAGTCTGCCTGGTTCTATATATCTTCTCCTGTCTGTGGCCCCTCCTCCTCCTCTGCTGGGCTGCGTAGACTCTCCTCCTCACTGCTATCAGGTATATCTCCGCCATCTTGAGTAACCCAGATGCCTTCTGGGTCCTCTTTTATACTTTGGTAATGGTTACCACCTGCTCTGAGTTAGTGGTAAATGGGACATGCAAACTGGGCTTTTTGCGACTAGTCGCAATTTGCGAGTTGCAATTGCATAAGGTTTGCGACTCGCAAAGTGCGACTTGCAATTTGCGGGTCGCAAAATGGGGTCGCACCGGATGCGACTCGCAAACGGGTCCCATCGCTTTTTGCGAGTCGGAAATGGGCTTTTTGCATCCCATTTCCGATTTTGCACTGTCGCAAATTGCGATTCGGCCCGTTTGCGAGTCGCAATCGTTTGCTACATCTGGCCCCTAGTCCGAGCCACACAAGTCACCCCATCTTGGATTCCCCTAGGTCTCTAGTTTTCAGAAATGCACAGGTTTGGTAGGTTTCCCTAGGTGGCGGCTGAGCTACAGGCCAAAATCTACAGGTAGGCACTTTGCAAAAAACACCTCTGTTTTCCTTCACCAATTTGGCTGTGTCCACGTTGCGCTTTGGGGCATTTCCTGTCACGGGCGCTAGGCCTACCCACACAAGTGAGGTATCATTTCTATCGGGAGACGTGGGGGAACGCTGGGTGGAAGGAAATTCGTGGCTCCTCTCAGATTCCAGAACTTTCTGCCACAGAAATGTGAGGAACATGTGTTTTTTTAGCCAAATTTTGAGGTTTGCAAAGGATTCTGGGTAACAGAACCTGGTCCGAGCCACACAAGTCACCCCATCTTGGATTCCCCTAGGTCTCTAGTTTTCAGAAATGCACAGGTTTGGTAGGTTTCCCTAGGTGGCGGCTGAGCTACAGGCCAAAATCTACAGGTAGGCACTTTGCAAAAAACACCTCTGTTTTCCTTCACCAATTTGGTTGTGTCCACGTTGCGCTTTGGGGCATTTCCTGTCACGGGCGCTAGGCCTACCCACACAAGTGAGGTATCATTTTTATCGGGAGACGTGGGGGAACGCTGGGTGGAAGGAAATTTGTGGCTCCTCTCAGATTCCAGAACTTTCTGCCACAGAAATGTGAGGAACATGTGTTTTTTTAGCCAAATTTTGAAGTTTGCAAAGGATTCTGGGTAACAGAACCTGGTCCGAGCCACACAAGTCACCCCATCTTGGATTCCCCTAGGTCTCTAGATTTCAGAAATGCACAGGTTTGGTAGGTTTCCCTAGGTGGCGGCTGAGCTACAAGCCAAAATCTACAGGTAGGCACTTTGCAAAAAAACACCTCTGTTTTCCTTCACAAATTTGGATGTGTCCACGTTGCGGTTTGGGGCGTTTACTGTCGCAGGCGCTAGGCCTACCCACACAAGTGAGGTATCATTTTTATCGGGAGACGTGGGGGAACGCTGGGTGGAAGGAAATTCGTGGCTCCTCTCAGATTCCAGAACTTTCTGCCACAGAAATGTTAGGAACATGTGTTTTTTTTAGCCAAATTTTGAAGTTTGCAAAGGATTCTGGGTAACAGAACCTGGTCCGAGCCACACAAGTCACCCCATCTTGGATTCCCCTAGGTCTCTAGTTTTCAGAAATGCACAGGTTTGGTAGGTTTCCCTAGGTGGCGGCTGAGCTACAGGCCAAAATCTACAGGTAGGCACTTTGCAAAAAACACCTCTGTTTTCCTTCACCAATTTGGTTGTGTCCACGTTGCGCTTTGGGGCATTTCCTGTCACGGGCGCTAGGCCTACCCACACAAGTGAGGTATCATTTTTATCGGGAGACGTGGGGGAACGCTGGGTGGAAGGAAATTTGTGGCTCCTCTCAGATTCCAGAACTTTCTGCCACAGAAATGTGAGGAACATGTGTTTTTTTAACCAAATTTTGAGGTTTGCAAAGGATTCTGGGTAACAGAACCTGGCCCGAGCCACACAAGTCACCCCATCTTGGATTCCCCTAGGTCTCTAGATTTCAGAAATGCACAGGTTTGGTAGGTTTCCCTAGGTGGCGGCTGAGCTACAAGCCAAAATCTACAGGTAGGCACTTTGCAAAAAAACACCTCTGTTTTCCTTCACAAATTTGGATGTGTCCACGTTGCGGTTTGGGGCGTTTACTGTCGCGGGCGCTAGGCCTACCCACACAAGTGAGGTATCATTTTTATCGGGAGACGTGGGGGAACGCTGGGTGGAAGGAAATTCGTGGCTCCTCTCAGATTCCAGAACTTTCTGCCACAGAAATGTTAGGAACATGTGTTTTTTTTAGCCAAATTTTGAAGTTTGCAAAGGATTCTGGGTAACAGAACCTGGTCCGAGCCACACAAGTCACCCCATCTTGGATTCCCCTAGGTCTCTAGTTTTCAGAAATGCACAGGTTTGGTAGGTTTCCCTAGGTGCCGGCTGAGCTAGAGGCCAAAATCTACAGGTAGGCACTGTTTTCAATTAAAAAATGTGATGTGTCCACGTTGCGTTTTGGGGCATATCCTGTCACGGGCGCTAGGCCTACCCACACAAGTGAGGTATCATTTTTATCGGGAGACGTGGGGGAACGCTGGGTGGAAGGAAATTCGTGGCTCCTCTCAGATTCCAGAACTTTCTGCCACAGAAATGTTAGGAACATGTGTTTTTTTAGCCAAATTTTGAGGTTTGCAAAGGATTCTGGGTAACAGAACCTGGTCCGAGCCACACAAGTCACCCCATCTTGGATTCCCCTAGGTCTCTAGTTTTCAGAAATGCACAGGTTTGGTAGGTTTCCCTAGGTGGCGGCTGAGCTACAGGCCAAAATCTACAGGTAGGCACTTTGCAAAAAACACCTCTGTTTTCCTTCACCAATTTGGCTGTGTCCACGTTGCGCTTTGGGGCATTTCCTGTCACGGGCGCTAGGCCTACCCACACAAGTGAGGTATCATTTTTATCGGGAGACGTGGGGGAACGCTGGGTGGAAGGAAATTCGTGGCTCCTCTCAGATTCCAGAACTTTCTGCCACAGAAATGTGAGGAACATGTGTTTTTTAGCCAAATTTTGAGGTTTGCAAAGGATTCTGGGTAACAGAACCTGGTCCGAGCCACACAAGTCACCCCATCTTGGATTCCCCTAGGTCTCTAGTTTTCAGAAATGCACAGGTTTGGTAGGTTTCCCTAGGTGGCGGCTGAGCTACAGGCCAAAATCTACAGGTAGGCACTTTGCAAAAAACACCTCTGTTTTCCTTCACCAATTTGGTTGTGTCCACGTTGCGCTTTGGGGCATTTCCTGTCACGGGCGCTAGGCCTACCCACACAAGTGAGGTATCATTTTTATCGGGAGACGTGGGGGAACGCTGGGTGGAAGGAAATTTGTGGCTCCTCTCAGATTCCAGAACTTTCTGCCACAGAAATGTGAGGAACATGTGTTTTTTTAGCCAAATTTTGAGGTTTGCAAAGGATTCTGGGTAACAGAACCTGGTCCGAGCCACACAAGTCACCCCATCTTGGATTCCCCTAGGTCTCTAGATTTCAGAAATGCACAGGTTTGGTAGGTTTCCCTAGGTGGCGGCTGAGCTACAAGCCAAAATCTACAGGTAGGCACTTTGCAAAAAAACACCTCTGTTTTCCTTCACAAATTTGGATGTGTCCACGTTGCGGTTTGGGGCGTTTACTGTCGCGGGCGCTAGGCCTACCCACACAAGTGAGGTATCATTTTTATCGGGAGACGTGGGGGAACGCTGGGTGGAAGGAAATTCGTGGCTCCTCTCAGATTCCAGAACTTTCTGCCACAGAAATGTTAGGAACATGTGTTTTTTTTAGCCAAATTTTGAAGTTTGCAAAGGATTCTGGGTAACAGAACCTGGTCCGAGCCACACAAGTCACCCCATCTTGGATTCCCCTAGGTCTCTAGTTTTCAGAAATGCACAGGTTTGGTAGGTTTCCCTAGGTGCCGGCTGAGCTAGAGGCCAAAATCTACAGGTAGGCACTGTTTTCAATTAAAAAATGTGATGTGTCCACGTTGCGTTTTGGGGCATATCCTGTCACGGGCGCTAGGCCTACCCACACAAGTGAGGTATCATTTTTATCGGGAGACGTGGGGGAACGCTGGGTGGAAGGAAATTCGTGGCTCCTCTCAGATTCCAGAACTTTATGCCACAGAAATGTGAGGAACATGTGTTTTTTTAGCCAAATTTTGAGGTTTGCAAAGGATTCTGGGTAACAGAACCTGGTCCGAGCCACACAAGTCACCCCATCTTGGATTCCCCTAGGTCTCTAGTTTTCAGAAATGCACAGGTTTGGTAGGTTTCCCTAGGTGGCGGCTGAGCTACAGGCCAAAATCTACAGGTAGGCACTTTGCAAAAAACACCTCTGTTTTCCTTCACCAATTTGGCTGTGTCCACGTTGCGCTTTGGGGCATTTCCTGTCACGGGCGCTAGGCCTACCCACACAAGTGAGGTATCATTTTTATCGGGAGACGTGGGGGAACGCTGGGTGGAAGGAAATTCGTGGCTCCTCTCAGATTCCAGAACTTTCTGCCACAGAAATGTGAGGAACATGTGTTTTTTTAGCCAAATTTTGAGGTTTGCAAAGGATTCTGGGTAACAGAACCTGGTCCGAGCCACACAAGTCACCCCATCTTGGATTCCCCTAGGTCTCTAGTTTTCAGAAATGCACAGGTTTGGTAGGTTTCCCTAGGTGGCGGCTGAGCTACAAGCCAAAATCTACAGGTAGGCACTTTGCAAAAAAACACCTCTGTTTTCCTTCACAAATTTGGATGTGTCCACGTTGCGGTTTGGGGAGTTTTCTGTCGCGGGCGCTAGGCCTACCCACACAAGTGAGGTATCATTTTTATCGGGAGACGTGGGGGAACGCTGGGTGGAAGGAAATTCGTGGCTCCTCTCAGATTCCAGAACTTTCTGCCACAGAAATGTTAGGAACATGTGTTTATTTTAGCCAAATTTTGAGGT
The DNA here is from genome assembly GCF_031143425.1 of Pleurodeles waltl. Classification (NCBI taxonomy): domain Eukaryota; kingdom Metazoa; phylum Chordata; class Amphibia; order Caudata; family Salamandridae; genus Pleurodeles; species Pleurodeles waltl. The sequence goes on along the minus strand of NC_090436.1, from coordinate 605,080,986 downwards.
TTGCAAAGGATTCTGGGTAACAGAATCTGGTCCGAGCCACACAAGTCACCCCATCTTGGATTCCCCTAGGTCTCTAGTTTTCAGAAATGCACAGGTTTAGTAGGTTTCCCTAGGTGCCGGCTGAGCTAGAGGCCAAAATCTACAGGTAGGCACTGTTTTCAATTAAAAAATGTGATGTGTCCACGTTGCGTTTTGGGGCATATCCTGTCACGGGCGCTAAGCCTACCCACACAAGTGAGGTATCATTTTTATCGGGAGACGTGGGGGAACGCTGGGTGGAAGGAAATTCGTGGCTCCTCTCAGATTCCAGAACTTTCTGCCACAGAAATGTTAGGAACATGTGTTTTTTTAGCCAAATTTTGAGGTTTGCAAAGGATTCTGGGTAACAGAACCTGGTCCGAGCCACACAAGTCACCCCATCTTGGATTCCCCTAGGTCTCTAGTTTTCAGAAATGCACAGGTTTGGTAGGTTTCCCTAGGTGGCGGCTGAGCTACAGGCCAAAATCTACAGGTAGGCACTTTGCAAAAAACACCTCTGTTTTCCTTCACCAATTTGGCTGTGTCCACGTTGCGCTTTGGGGCATTTCCTGTCACGGGCGCTAGGCCTACCCACACAAGTGAGGTATCATTTTTATCGGGAGACGTGGGGGAACGCTGGGTGGAAGGAAATTCGTGGCTCCTCTCAGATTCCAGAACTTTCTGCCACAGAAATGTGAGGAACATGTGTTTTTTAGCCAAATTTTGAGGTTTGCAAAGGATTCTGGGTAACAGAACCTGGTCCGAGCCACACAAGTCACCCCATCTTGGATTCCCCTAGGTCTCTAGTTTTCAGAAATGCACAGGTTTGGTAGGTTTCCCTAGGTGGCGGCTGAGCTACAGGCCAAAATCTACAGGTAGGCACTTTGCAAAAAACACCTCTGTTTTCCTTCACCAATTTGGTTGTGTCCACGTTGCGCTTTGGGGCATTTCCTGTCACGGGCACTAGGCCTACCCACACAAGTGAGGTATCATTTGTATCGGGAGACGTGGGGGAACGCTAGGTGGAAGGAAATTTGTGGCTCCTCTCAGATTCCAGAACTTTCTGCCACAGAAATGTGAGGAACATGTGTTTTTTTAGCCAAATTTTGAGGTTTGCAAAGGATTCTGGGTAACAGAACCTGGTCCGAGCCACACAAGTCACCCCATCTTGGATTCCCCTAGGTCTCTAGATTTCAGAAATGCACAGGTTTGGTAGGTTTCCCTAGGTGGCGGCTGAGCTACAAGCCAAAATCTACAGGTAGGCACTTTGCAAAAAAACACCTCTGTTTTCCTTCACAAATTTGGATGTGTCCACGTTGCGGTTTGGGGCGTTTACTGTCGCGGGCGCTAGGCCTACCCACACAAGTGAGGTATCATTTTTATCGGGAGACGTGGGGGAACGCTGGGTGGAAGGAAATTCGTGGCTCCTCTCAGATTCCAGAACTTTCTGCCACAGAAATGTTAGGAACATGTGTTTTTTTTAGCCAAATTTTGAAGTTTGCAAAGGATTCTGGGTAACAGAACCTGGTCCGAGCCACACAAGTCACCCCATCTTGGATTCCCCTAGGTCTCTAGTTTTCAGAAATGCACAGGTTTGGTAGGTTTCCCTAGGTGCCGGCTGAGCTAGAGGCCAAAATCTACAGGTAGGCACTGTTTTCAATTAAAAAATGTGATGTGTCCACGTTGCGTTTTGGGGCATATCCTGTCACGGGCGCTAGGCCTACCCACACAAGTGAGGTATCATTTTTATCGGGAGACGTGGGGGAACGCTGGGTGGAAGGAAATTCGTGGCTCCTCTCAGATTCCAGAACTTTCTGCCACAGAAATGTTAGGAACATGTGTTTTTTTAGCCAAATTTTGAGGTTTGCAAAGGATTCTGGGTAACAGAACCTGGTCCGAGCCACACAAGTCACCCCATCTTGGATTCCCCTAGGTCTCTAGTTTTCAGAAATGCACAGGTTTGGTAGGTTTCCCTAGGTGGCGGCTGAGCTACAGGCCAAAATCTACAGGTAGGCACTTTGCAAAAAACACCTCTGTTTTCCTTCACCAATTTGGCTGTGTCCACGTTGCGCTTTGGGGCATTTCCTGTCACGGGCGCTAGGCCTACCCACACAAGTGAGGTATCATTTTTATCGGGAGACGTGGGGGAACGCTGGGTGGAAGGAAATTCGTGGCTCCTCTCAGATTCCAGAACTTTCTGCCACAGAAATGTGAGGAACATGTGTTTTTTAGCCAAATTTTGAGGTTTGCAAAGGATTCTGGGTAACAGAACCTGGTCCGAGCCACACAAGTCACCCCATCTTGGATTCCCCTAGGTCTCTAGTTTTCAGAAATGCACAGGTTTGGTAGGTTTCCCTAGGTGGCGGCTGAGCTACAGGCCAAAATCTACAGGTAGGCACTTTGCAAAAAACACCTCTGTTTTCCTTCACCAATTTGGTTGTGTCCACGTTGCGCTTTGGGGCATTTCCTGTCACGGGCGCTAGGCCTACCCACACAAGTGAGGTATCATTTTTATCGGGAGACGTGGGGGAACGCTGGGTGGAAGGAAATTTGTGGCTCCTCTCAGATTCCAGAACTTTCTGCCACAGAAATGTGAGGAACATGTGTTTTTTTAGCCAAATTTTGAGGTTTGCAAAGGATTCTGGGTAACAGAACCTGGTCCGAGCCACACAAGTCACCCCATCTTGGATTCCCCTAGGTCTCTAGATTTCAGAAATGCACAGGTTTGGTAGGTTTCCCTAGGTGGCGGCTGAGCTACAAGCCAAAATCTACAGGTAGGCACTTTGCAAAAAAACACCTCTGTTTTCCTTCACAAATTTGGATGTGTCCACGTTGCGGTTTGGGGCGTTTACTGTCGCGGGCGCTAGGCCTACCCACACAAGTGAGGTATCATTTTTATCGGGAGACGTGGGGGAACGCTGGGTGGAAGGAAATTCGTGGCTCCTCTCAGATTCCAGAACTTTCTGCCACAGAAATGTTAGGAACATGTGTTTTTTTTAGCCAAATTTTGAAGTTTGCAAAGGATTCTGGGTAACAGAACCTGGTCCGAGCCACACAAGTCACCCCATCTTGGATTCCCCTAGGTCTCTAGTTTTCAGAAATGCACAGGTTTGGTAGGTTTCCCTAGGTGCCGGCTGAGCTAGAGGCCAAAATCTACAGGTAGGCACTGTTTTCAATTAAAAAATGTGATGTGTCCACGTTGCGTTTTGGGGCATATCCTGTCACGGGCGCTAGGCCTACCCACACAAGTGAGGTATCATTTTTATCGGGAGACGTGGGGGAACGCTGGGTGGAAGGAAATTCGTGGCTCCTCTCAGATTCCAGAACTTTCTGCCACAGAAATGTGAGGAACATGTGTTTTTTTAGCCAAATTTTGAGGTTTGCAAAGGATTCTGGGTAACAGAACCTGGTCCGAGCCACACAAGTCACCCCATCTTGGATTCCCCTAGGTCTCTAGTTTTCAGAAATGCACAGGTTTGGTAGGTTTCCCTAGGTGGCGGCTGAGCTACAGGCCAAAATCTACAGGTAGGCACTTTGCAAAAAACACCTCTGTTTTCCTTCACCAATTTGGCTGTGTCCACGTTGCGCTTTGGGGCATTTCCTGTCACGGGCGCTAGGCCTACCCACACAAGTGAGGTATCATTTTTATCGGGAGACGTGGGGGAACGCTGGGTGGAAGGAAATTCGTGGCTCCTCTCAGATTCCAGAACTTTCTGCCACAGAAATGTGAGGAACATGTGTTTTTTTAGCCAAATTTTGAGGTTTGCAAAGGATTCTGGGTAACAGAACCTGGTCCGAGCCACACAAGTCACCCCATCTTGGATTCCCCTAGGTCTCTAGTTTTCAGAAATGCACAGGTTTGGTAGGTTTCCCTAGGTGGCGGCTGAGCTACAAGCCAAAATCTACAGGTAGGCACTTTGCAAAAAAACACCTCTGTTTTCCTTCACAAATTTGGATGTGTCCACGTTGCGGTTTGGGGAGTTTTCTGTCGCGGGCGCTAGGCCTACCCACACAAGTGAGGTATCATTTTTATCGGGAGACGTGGGGGAACGCTGGGTGGAAGGAAATTCGTGGCTCCTCTCAGATTCCAGAACTTTCTGCCACAGAAATGTTAGGAACATGTGTTTATTTTAGCCAAATTTTGAGGTTTGCAAAGGATTCTGGGTAACAGAATCTGGTCCGAGCCACACAAGTCACCCCATCTTGGATTCCCCTAGGTCTCTAGTTTTCAGAAATGCACAGGTTTAGTAGGTTTCCCTAGGTGCCGGCTGAGCTAGAGGCCAAAATCTACAGGTAGGCACTGTTTTCAATTAAAAAATGTGATGTGTCCACGTTGCGTTTTGGGGCATATCCTGTCACGGGCGCTAAGCCTACCCACACAAGTGAGGTATCATTTTTATCGGGAGACGTGGGGGAACGCTGGGTGGAAGGAAATTCGTGGCTCCTCTCAGATTCCAGAACTTTCTGCCACAGAAATGTTAGGAACATGTGTTTTTTTAGCCAAATTTTGAGGTTTGCAAAGGATTCTGGGTAACAGAACCTGGTCCGAGCCACACAAGTCACCCCATCTTGGATTCCCCTAGGTCTCTAGTTTTCAGAAATGCACAGGTTTGGTAGGTTTCCCTAGGTGGCGGCTGAGCTACAGGCCAAAATCTACAGGTAGGCACTTTGCAAAAAACACCTCTGTTTTCCTTCACCAATTTGGCTGTGTCCACGTTGCGCTTTGGGGCATTTCCTGTCACGGGCGCTAGGCCTACCCACACAAGTGAGGTATCATTTTTATCGGGAGACGTGGGGGAACGCTGGGTGGAAGGAAATTCGTGGCTCCTCTCAGATTCCAGAACTTTCTGCCACAGAAATGTGAGGAACATGTGTTTTTTAGCCAAATTTTGAGGTTTGCAAAGGATTCTGGGTAACAGAACCTGGTCCGAGCCACACAAGTCACCCCATCTTGGATTCCCCTAGGTCTCTAGTTTTCAGAAATGCACAGGTTTGGTAGGTTTCCCTAGGTGGCGGCTGAGCTACAGGCCAAAATCTACAGGTAGGCACTTTGCAAAAAACACCTCTGTTTTCCTTCACCAATTTGGTTGTGTCCACGTTGCGCTTTGGGGCATTTCCTGTCACGGGCACTAGGCCTACCCACACAAGTGAGGTATCATTTGTATCGGGAGACGTGGGGGAACGCTAGGTGGAAGGAAATTTGTGGCTCCTCTCAGATTCCAGAACTTTCTGCCACAGAAATGTGAGGAACATGTGTTTTTTTAGCCAAATTTTGAGGTTTGCAAAGGATTCTGGGTAACAGAACCTGGTCCGAGCCACACAAGTCACCCCATCTTGGATTCCCCTAGGTCTCTAGATTTCAGAAATGCACAGGTTTGGTAGGTTTCCCTAGGTGGCGGCTGAGCTACAAGCCAAAATCTACAGGTAGGCACTTTGCAAAAAAACACCTCTGTTTTCCTTCACAAATTTGGATGTGTCCACGTTGCGGTTTGGGGCGTTTACTGTCGCGGGCGCTAGGCCTACCCACACAAGTGAGGTATCATTTTTATCGGGAGACGTGGGGGAACGCTGGGTGGAAGGAAATTCGTGGCTCCTCTCAGATTCCAGAACTTTCTGCCACAGAAATGTTAGGAACATGTGTTTTTTTTAGCCAAATTTTGAAGTTTGCAAAGGATTCTGGGTAACAGAACCTGGTCCGAGCCACACAAGTCACCCCATCTTGGATTCCCCTAGGTCTCTAGTTTTCAGAAATGCACAGGTTTGGTAGGTTTCCCTAGGTGCCGGCTGAGCTAGAGGCCAAAATCTACAGGTAGGCACTGTTTTCAATTAAAAAATGTGATGTGTCCACGTTGCGTTTTGGGGCATATCCTGTCACGGGCGCTAGGCCTACCCACACAAGTGAGGTATCATTTTTATCGGGAGACGTGGGGGAACGCTGGGTGGAAGGAAATTCGTGGCTCCTCTCAGATTCCAGAACTTTATGCCACAGAAATGTTAGGAACATGTGTTTTTTTAGCCAAATTTTGAGGTTTGCAAAGGATTCTGGGTAACAGAACCTGGTCCGAGCCACACAAGTCACCCCATCTTGGATTCCCCTAGGTCTCTAGTTTTCAGAAATGCACAGGTTTGGTAGGTTTCCCTAGGTGGCGGCTGAGCTACAGGCCAAAATCTACAGGTAGGCACTTTGCAAAAAACACCTCTGTTTTCCTTCACCAATTTGGCTGTGTCCACGTTGCGCTTTGGGGCATTTCCTGTCACGGGCGCTAGGCCTACCCACACAAGTGAGGTATCATTTTTATCGGGAGACGTGGGGGAACGCTGGGTGGAAGGAAATTCGTGGCTCCTCTCAGATTCCAGAACTTTCTGCCACAGAAATGTGAGGAACATGTGTTTTTTTAGCCAAATTTTGAGGTTTGCAAAGGATTCTGGGTAACAGAACCTGGTCCGAGCCACACAAGTCACCCCATCTTGGATTCCCCTAGGTCTCTAGTTTTCAGAAATGCACAGGTTTGGTAGGTTTCCCTAGGTGGCGGCTGAGCTACAAGCCAAAATCTACAGGTAGGCACTTTGCAAAAAAACACCTCTGTTTTCCTTCACAAATTTGGATGTGTCCACGTTGCGGTTTGGGGCGTTTTCTGTCGCGGGCGCTAGGCCTACCCACACAAGTGAGGTATCATTTTTATCGGGAGACGTGGGGGAACGCTGGGTGGAAGGAAATTCGTGGCTCCTCTCAGATTCCAGAACTTTCTGCCACAGAAATGTGAGGAACATGTGTTTTTTTAGCCAAATTTTGAGGTTTGCAAAGGATTCTGGGTAACAGAACCTGGTCCGAGCCACACAAGTCACCCCATCTTGGATTCCCCTAGGTCTCTAGTTTTCAGAAATGCACAGGTTTGGTAGGTTTCCCTAGGTGGCGGCTGAGCTACAAGCCAAAATCTACAGGTAGGCACTTTGCAAAAAAACACCTCTGTTTTCCTTCACAAATTTGGATGTGTCCACGTTGCGGTTTGGGGCGTTTTCTGTCGCGGGCGCTAGGCCTACCCACACAAGTGAGGTATCATTTTTATCGGGAGACGTGGGGGAACGCTGGGTGGAAGGAAATTCGTGGCTCCTCTCAGATTCCAGAACTTTCTGCCACAGAAATGTTAGGAACATGTGTTTATTTTAGCCAAATTTTGAGGTTTGCAAAGGATTCTGGGTAACAGAACCTGGTCCGAGCCACACAAGTCACCCCATCTTGGATTCCCCTAGGTCTCTAGTTTTCAGAAATGCACAGGTTTGTTAGGTTTCCCTAGGTGGCGGCTGAGCTACAAGCCAAAATCTACAGGTAGGCACTTTGCAAAAAAACACCTCTGTTTTCCTTCACAAATTTGGATGTGTCCACGTTGCGGTTTGGGGCGTTTTCTGTCGCGGGCGCTAGGTCTCCCCACACAAGTGAGGTATCATTTTTATCGGGAGACGTGGGGGAACGCTGGGTGGAAGGAAATTTGTGGCTCCTCTCAGATTCCAGAACTTTCTGCCACAGAAATGTTATGAACATGTGTTTTTTTTAGCCAAATTTTGAGGTTTGCAAAGGATTCTGGGTAACAGAACCTGGTCCGAGCCACACAAGTCACCCCATCTTGGATTCCCCTAGGTCTCTAGTTGTCAGAAATGCACAGGTTTGGTAGGTTTCCCTAGGTGGCGGATGAGGTACAGGCCAAAATCTACAGGTAGGCACTTAGCAAAAAACACCTCTGTTTTCCTTCACAAATTTGGATGTGTCCACGTTGCGCTTTAGGGCGTTTCCTGTCGCGGGCGCTAGGCCTACCCACACATGTGAGGTATCATTTTTATCGTGAGACGTGGGGGAAAGCTGGGTGGAAGGAAATTCGTGGCTCTTCTCAGATTCCAGAACGTTCTGCCACAGAAATGTGAGGAACATGAGTTTTTTTAGCCAAATTTTGAGGTTTGCAAAGGATTCTGGGTAACAGAACCTGGTCCGAGCCACACAAGTCACCCCATCTTGGATTCCCCTAGGTCTCTAGTTTTCAGAAATGCACAGGTTTGGTAGGTTTCCCTAGGTGGCGGCTGAGCTACAAGCCAAAATCTACAGGTAGGCACTTTGCAAAAAAACACCTCTGTTTTCCTTCACAAATTTGCATGTGTCCACGTTGTGGTTTGGTGCGTTTTCTGTCGCGGGCTCTAGGCCTACCCACACAAGTGAGGTATCATTTTTATCGGGAGACGTGGGGGAACGCTGGGTGGAAGGAAATTCGTGGCTCCTCTCAGATTCAAGAACTTTCTGCCACAGAAATGTTAGGAACATGTGTTTTTTTTAGCCAAATTTTAAGGTTTGCAAAGGATTCTGGGTAACAGAACCTGGTCCGAGCCACACAAGTCACCCCATCTTGGATTCCCCTAGGTCTCTAGTTTTCAGAAATGCACAGGTTTGGTAGGTTTCCCTAGGTGGCGGCTGAGCTACAGGCCAAAATCTACAGGTAGGCACTTTGCAAAAAACACCTCTGTTTTCCTTCACCAATTTGGCTGTGTCCACGTTGCGCTTTGGGGCATTTCCTGTCACGGGCGCTAGGCCTACCCACACAAGTGAGGTATCATTTTTATCGGGAGACGTGGGGAAACGCTGGGTGGAAGGAAATTCGTGGCTCCTCTCAGATTCCAGAACTTTCTGCAACAGAAATGTGAGGAACATGTGTTTTTTTAGCCAAATTTTGAGGTTTGCAAAGGATTCTGGGTAACAGAACCTAGTCCGAGCCACACAAGTCACCCCATTTTGGATTCCCCTAGGTCTCTAGTTTTCAGAAATGCACAGGTTTGGTAGGTTTCCCTAGGTGGCGGCTGAGCTACAGGCCAAAATCTACAGGTAGGCACTTTGCAAAAAACACCTCTGTTTTCCTTCACCAATTTGGCTGTGTCCACGTTGCGGTTTGGGGCATTTCCTGTCACGGGCGCTAGGCCTACCCACACAAGTGAGGTATCATTTTTATCAGGAGACGTGGGGGAACGCTGGGTGGAAGGAAATTCGTGGCTCCTCTCAGATTCCAGAACTTTCTGCCACAGAAATGTGAGGAACATGTGTTTTTTTAGCCAAATTTTGAGTTTTGCAAAGGATTCTGGGTAACAGAACCTAGTCCGAGCCACACAAGTCACCCCATCTTGGATTCCCCTAGGTCTCTAGTTTTCAGAAATGCACAGGTTTGGTAGGTTTCCCTAGGTGGCGGCTGAGCTACAGGCCAAAATCTACAGGTAGGCACTTTGCAAAAAACACCTCTGTTTTCCTTCACCAATTTGGCTGTGTCCACGTTGCGCTTTGGGACATTTCCTGTCACGGGCGCTAGGCCTACCCACACAAGTGACGTATCATTTTTATCGGGAGACGTGGGGGAACGCTGGGTGGAAGGAAATTCGTGGCTCCTCTCAGATTCCAGAACTTTCTGCCACAGAAATGTGAGGAACATGTGTTTTTTTAGCCAAATTTTGAGGTTTGCAAAGGATTCTGGGTAACAGAACCTGGTCCGAGCCACACAAGTCACCCCATCTTGGATTCCCCTACGTCTCTAGTTTTCAGAAATGCACAGGTTTGGTAGGTTTCCCTAGGTGGCGGCTGAGTTACAGGCCAAAATCTACAGGTAGGCACTTTGCAAAAAACACCTCTGTTTTCCTTCACCAATTTGGCTGTGTCCACGTTGCGCTTTGGGGCATTTCCTATCACGGGCGCTAGGCCTACCCACACAAGTGAGGTATCATTTTTATCGGGAGATGTGGGGGAACGCTGGGTGGAAGGAAATTCGTGGCTCCTCTCAGATTCCAGAACTTTCTGCCACAGAAATGTGAGGAACATGTGTTTTTTTAGCCAAATTTTGAGGTTTGCAAAGGATTCTGGGTAACAGAACCTGGTCCGAGCCACACAAGTCACCCCATCTTGGATTCCCCTAGGTCTCTAGTTTTCAGAAATGCACAGGTTTGGTAGGTTTCCCTAGGTGACGGCTGAGCTACAGGCCAAAATCTATAGGTAGGTACTTTGCTAAAAACAGCTCTGTTTTCTGTGATGTGCCCACGTTGTGTTTTGGGGCATATCCTGTCGCGGGCGCTAGGCCTACCCACACAAGTGAGGTATCATTTTTGTCGGGAGACTTGGGGGAACATAGAATAGCAAAACAAGTGTTATTGCCCCTTGTCTTTCTCTACATTTTTTCCTTCCAAATGTAAGACAGTGTGTAAAAAAGACGTCTATTTGAGAAATGCCCTGTAATTCACATGCTAGTATGGGCACCCCGGAATTCAGAGATGTGCAAATAACCACTGCTTCTCAACACCTTATCTTGTGCCCATTTTGGAAATACAAAGGTTTTCTTGATAGCTATTTTTTACTCTTTATATTTCAGCAAATGAATTGCTGTATACCCGGCATAGATTGAAAACCCACTGCAGGGTGCAGGTCATTTATTGGCTCTGGGTACCTAGAGTTCTTGATGAACCTATAAGCCCTATATCTCCCCGCAACCAGAAGAGTCCAGCAGACGTAACGGTATATTGCTTTCGAAAATCTGAAATTGCTGGAAAAAGTTACAGAGTAAAACGTAGAGAAAAATTGATGTTTTTTTCACCTCAATTTCAATATTTTTCTTTTTCAGTTGTTATTTTCTGTAGGAAACCCTTGTAGGATCTAAACAAATTACCCCTTGCTGAATTCAGATTTTTGTCTACTTTTCAAAAATGTTGCGGTTTCTGGGATCTAGCGTTGGTTTCATGCCCATTTCTGTCACTGACTGGAAGGAGGCTGAAAGCACAAAAAATCATAAAAATGGGGTATGTCCCCGTAAAATGCCAAAATTGTGTTGAAAAATTGGGTTTTCTGATTCAAGTCTGCCTGTTCCTGAAAGCTGGGAAGCTGGTGATTTTATCACCGCAAACCCTTTGTTGATGCCCTTTTCAGGGAAAAAACCACAAGCCTTCTTCTGCAGCCCATTTTTCCAATTTTTTTGAAAAAAACTAAATTTTCACTGTTTTTTGGCTAATTTCTTGGCCTCCTTCTGGGGAACCCACAAAGTCTGGGTACCTCTAGAATCCCTAGGATGTTGGAAAAAAAGGACGCAAATTTGGCATGGGTAGCTTATGTGAACAAAAAGTTATGAGGGCCTAAGTGCCAACTGCTCCAAATAGCCAAAAAAAGGCTCGGCACAGGAGGGGGAAAAGGCCTGGCAGCGAAGGGGTTAATGATCCTTCAGCAATAAACATACAAATCAGTAAGCTTAATAATTCCACATCAATGCCATGGAAATGCACATTGTAAATAAGTACTGTAGGTCTACCTGTCATGTCCTTCATTGATTCAGCAATTTGACATGACAAATGGTATTGGGTAATGGAATAGGGCATGTGTGACCCACCCAACCAATGTTGACACACTCCTGTCTGTGGTAATACATGAACTGTATACCCTCCACATACAACTATTTTCCAATTAATTCTTGTATGTATACATATGTGATGGAATCAGACATCATCCAGTGAAGACAGGTTGATCATGTGAAAAACAGTAGTGTAAATTATACTACTAAAGTGAAAGGTATACATGCCAACATGTAGGTAAAAATACGGTTGGCAACAGTGATGTTAGCTAACTCATGTAACAGTACATTCCCCACTTACCAAGGAAAATTATTGCTCAGTGTCTACACCGAAAGTGCACTATGGCCCTCAATACAACCCTGGCGGACGGTGGTATTTCAGTGAAAGGTACTGCCAACAGGCTAGCGGTACCTTTCCCCAAAATATGACATTGGCGGTTTGGCTCAAACCAAACCGCCAATGTACCACTCCATCCACCAGGGAGGTAACAGCCGGCGGGCTGGAGACTACTGTCTCCAGCCAGGCGGCCATCACTGTCCCACCTGCGGGATTATGACCCCACCTACCGCCATGGTTTTCAAGCATTTTTTACCGCCACGAAAACCATGGTGGTAGGCACTATCAGTGCCAGGAAATTCCTTCCCTGAAACTGATAGGGGTCTCCCCCGCCCCCTTCCTGTCCCCAGAGTCCTCTCCCACCCTCCCCCGACCCTCCACGACATACAAGCACATTCACCCACCAACATACACACTCATACCCACATTCACCCACGCATCCATACATACATTCACACACACATCCACACACACCTACATACATACAAGCACACATGCAGTCACACAACACAACATACATGCACACTCACACCCATTCATGCACACACGCATTCCACATGCCACACACCCTCATGCACACATAAACAAACATACACCCACACCCCTGCACACACACACAACACCCGCCTCCCCTGTCAGAGCACCTGACTTACCTGCTTGCAGGGGGTCCTCTGGCAGGAGACAGGACCTGGCGCTACTGCCAGGAGAACACCGCCAGGCCATATCATGAATCATGATACAGTCTGCGGCGGTCTACTGGCATGGCGCTGCTGCCTGCCGTTCGCCGCAATGACCGCAGCCGAAATTCCGCCAGCCTTCTGGTGAAATTCTGGCTACGGTCATAATGTGGCGGACAGTAGGTAGCCGCGGCGACAGTGTTTTGGCGGCCGTTACCACAGCGGTAGGCGGTCTTTACCGCCAATGACATAATTAAGGCCTATATGTCATGTCACATGAATTGGGTACAAATGTCACACACATAACATCAAACAACCTGAGCTTAATGATCAGTGTACTCAGCCATGAGTCTGCTCAATATAGCATATTGGTAGTGAACTGGACTTTGTTGTGTACCTGGACATTTAGACAATAGGAAGGTACATCAGCAAGCACCTACTACCAGACCTACACAAGCATTAACTCTTCTTGAGGGTCACACATAGGCCACCTTTAGTATTCAGAGGAGATGGCAGCTTCTATCACATAAAGGTGACACTGTAACATGTATGAATCTGTCCAGGACTCATCCCCTTGCAGCTGGTGTGATTTCCTCAAAGGCCCATAAATCTCTGAGTAGGCCACCACCAGCATGTGGGCCATTAGGTGGGCCTCGGACTGGCGTGTGACATGTCCACATTTGGAGGACAACCCCAGCTGGACCTCTGTGATCTTCAGGACCCAGCCTCTCAGGTCCTCCCATCTCTTCCGAAAATGAACGCTGCGTCAACAATAGATCACCCAGGGTACGCACCTTCTGGGGTGATGCCTCTCCAAATGGCTTGCTTCTGATAGGCGTTGACTGATGGATACAATAGATGAGTGAAGACATCACAATTCAATATTTTAAGATATTTGTTTGGTTTACACACATTTTGTAGACACCTAGCACAAGCATTTCTGATTTGTTAGCACGCTACATGTGGAAATTGCACATGCCGATAAGTACAGGGACATACATACACACCTTTGCAGTCTAGCCACAAACCTGGTCATGATCTACACTGGCTAACCAAGCCCACTGACATGTACTGTGACGTGAGTGACTATGAAACACAACACACCATTGTGACCTTCTAAAGGGTAAACTACTTGTGTATCTTTACATCTAGGCACAATGACGTTGCATTTAGTCCATACAGGCTACTACCATAGCCAAGATGACAGTTTAAGACTTAGGTCACAATGCAAGGGCTGGTATGGGTGTCACTGAGAGCTTCCTCTCTGTGGATGTGTGGACATGTAGACTGTATAATGGAATCTAATGCTACATCTGATTGAGTTTGTGTGGTATGTACCGGTATCATAGGATACACTTTTTACCATATGTGGCACTCTTACAGAGATGACATTCAACAAACCAAGGTATGTTTGGTCAGATTGGTTCAATGTAACAAAGATAGTGATTCACATGAAAAGATCTCTCCAGAACTAACCAACTATCTGTACTGTACGTTTGTCACTAATGCAAGAGGCCATTACAGTGCAAAAATGACTTAGGCAAAAGTGACAACAGGCCCGTGGGAATAAGAGGCCTGTCAGTAGATAGCAGTTTGCCAAGGCCTGATCTGGGCTGAGTGATATGTGGAACTGCACACATCAGTAACATCCTCCTCAGCTACTTCCAACAGCATACATACACAGCTCATGCTACAATGCATTTTTTTTTTCCTCATTTACCATCATTATATATATCATTGTTACCCTGAAAGATTTACTTGCATAGACATGTGATTGCAACAGGAGGAAGATCTAAGGCTTATCACAAATCACACAACACAAAGGGTGTTTGAAATTCACAAAGTACAGTGCTCCACAAACCACGACATTTACATCCTATGTATGGACCACAAAATGTAAATAGCCATCCAAAAAATATCTGGGACTCAGAGGCACATTGTAGCCTGTGGGAAAGGAAAGGATGGTGTTGAACATAGTCAAATATGTATGTGAGATAGTTAACCGTTTCTCTGGTGGGCCTTAGAGCTGTCTATACAGGGGAAGGACCTCATCAACAAATTTCAACAAGAGCTGATGCCATAACTGCAACCAGAGAGGGCCTGGCTTGTTGGTAAGTATTATGGCCCTCATTGCAACATCGGCGGTAAAAGCTGCTTGCTGCCGTGCAGAAGACCGCCAACACACCGCAGCGGCAGCGGAATTCCGCCACAGCTATTATGACCCACATCTCAGAATCCGACACCCACACAAGTCCGCCACACCAAAGGTTAGTGATAAACTGGCGAAAACAAAACCTCCACTGGCACGCCAACAGAAATACGCCCACATCTTTCAACCGCAGTATTCCATTGGCGGTACACACCGCCGCACTCAAAATACACACACATTTACAAAACACAGCCACATTGGACAATTCGAAATACACACACCTGATACACATACACACACCAGTCCCACACACCCAATACAATATAAAACACACACCCACATCACCCACAAACCCCTACGACCACTATTACAGAGAGAAGGCCAGAGAGAGACACCACCATCCACAAATTAGCATCCACAGGCACACAACACCATCACCCACACAACATCCACGCACAAAACACCACACACCACTACATATCACCACACTTATCACCACACACACCACCCCACACATCACCTACACCACCCCATGGCACGGCAAAGACACCCCAGGTTCTCAGAGGAGGAGCTCAGGGTCATGGTGGAGGAAATCGTCGGGGTAGAGCCACAGCTATTTGGATCACAGGTGCAGCACACCTCAATTGCAAGGAAGATGGAGCTATGGCGAAGAATAGTGGACAGGGTCAACGCAGTGGGACAACACCCAAGAAATTGGGAGGACATCAGGAAAATGTGGAACGACCTACGGGGGAAGGTACGTTCCGTGGTCTCAAGACACCACCAGGCGGTTCAGCGGACTGGCGGCGGACCCCCACCTCCTCACCCACAACTAACAACATGGGAGGAGCAGGTCTTGGCGATTCTACATTCTGAGGGCCTCGCAGGAGTCAGTGGAGGAATGGACTCTGGTAAGTCAAACCTTTAACTACCATATCCCCCACCCTACCTGCATGCTATCACATACCCCCACCCTCGCCCCCACCCCTATCACACCAACTCCTCACAAATGTACCAATATCACAAACCACCCATCCCAACACCAAGCCCTGCATGCAACACCAATGCATGGACACCCATCACTAAAGCATGCCCACTGCACATACCCATACACCCCCCTAAACCATCATCACACAAGCCCCCACACAGGAATGCCAGCACTGGGGTACACGGTCACCCACCCATTGCACACCATGACACACAGATACAATAATCATGCCTTTACACCCCTGCAGGACCACTACCCAACATCACCAGACAGGAGGATCCAGACATCTCCACTCCACCCACAGAAGAGGCCCACAGTGATGACAGCACCTCTGTCCACCTGGATATAGATGACCAGCCCGGACCATCGTGGGCCTCGGGACAGTCGGTTCCCCTCACACAGGCACAGGCCACCACAGACCTTCCCTCTCTGGAAACACCAGCACAGCACCCACCCAGCGGGCCCATACCTCCGTCCCCAAGACACGCCAATCAGCTGTGTGTCCACCACTACAGGGAACGCAGGATAACCCACCACCCCAACAACAACAGGGACCTGGGGGCAGTGGGCACACGGTCCAGGGGACGGAGGCCCAGGAACACAGGGGAACTGGGAGGGCTGCTGTGCGACAGGGGGCGGACAGGCCAAGGGAACCCACTCTCCACGAGGCCCTCTCCTCCATCATGGGAGCATACCACCACTCCCAGGAGACAATGGCAACTGTACTGGCAAAGTTCCAGGAGACCCAGCGCATGCAGGAGGAACAGTATTTGGGATTCAGGGAGGAACTCAGAACCATCAGCTCCGCCCTGGGCACCATCGTAGGGGTGCTGAAGAAAGTACTCAACACCAGGAGGGACACTGTGGCACTACAATGGGGCCCCTGACACTAGCATGGACAATGAACTGCCCACCACCCCACAAACGGTCCCTGAGATCCAGGAACAAGACAGAGCACGATGCCAAGACCCCCGCCAAGAAATGAGACCACCCTGATTGTCATCCCACTGTCCCACTTTGTCACCCTGTCCATATTGAAACTGCCCCAGCTCCACTTCCTATGCCCACATGGGCAATGTACCTGTGAGACTGATAGACTGGACTCTGCCATGGACACTCCTTCGCCATCACCCCTCACCATTTAACTACCCCCTCCAATATTTTGTATTTAAATAAACACACCTAAAGCACTAAAAGATCTGGAGTCTGTCTGTGATTTCGAAATAGTATATTTGCAATTACAGTGACAAAATTTTCACGAAATAGTAATGTCAACATACCTATGTCACACAGCTCTAGTCCCTGAGGAATCTAAGCAGATGACACACGTTGGGACCCACACCTGTGAAACCGTAAGGGAAAGTGACAACTCAGTGACCATACACTGGGTGAAATCGACAGACAGGATAGAGGTAGAAGTGTAAAAGTACATGTAGTAGGCAGGAATGTAGCCTCACCTGTGTTTCACTGGAAATATTGCTGGATGACTGAGTCCCTGTTCTGCATGTCTTCTTCCTCTGCTTCCTCCTCATCACTGTCCACAGGCTCCACAGCTGCCACAACACCGCCATCTGGACCATCCTCCTGCAGAAAAGGTACCTGTCGTCGCAAAGCCAAGTTGTGAAGCATACAGCAGGCCACGATGATCTGGCACGCCTTCTTTGGTGAGTAGAATAGGGATCCACCTGTCATATGGAGGCACCTGAACCTGGCCTTCAGGAGGCCGAAGGTCCGCTCGATCACCCTCCTAGTTCATCCATGGGCCTCATTGTAGCGTTCCTCTGCCCTTGTCCTGGGATTCCTCACTGGGGTCAGTAGCCATGACAGGTTGGGGTAACCAGAGTCACCTAATAGCCACACATGGTGACTCTGGAGTTGACCCATCACATAAGGGATGCTGCTATTCCGCATGATGTAGGCGTCATGCACTGAGCCAGGGAACATGGCATTCACATGGGAGATGTACTGGTCTGCCAAACATACCATCTGTACATTCATCGAATTATAACTCTTCCGGTTCCTGTACACCTGTTCACTCCTGTGGGGGGGGACCAAAGCCACATGGGTCCCATCAATGGCACCTATGATGTTGGGGATATGTCCAAGGGCATAGAAGTCATCTTTCACTGTAGGCAAATCCTCCACCTGAGGGAAAACGATGTAGCTCCGCATGTGTTTCAGCATGGCAGACAACACTCTGGACAATATGTTGGAAAACATAGGCTGGGACATCCCTGATGCCATGGCCACAGTTGTTTGAAAAGACCCACTTGCAAGGAAATGGAGCACTAATAGCACCTGCACTTGAGGGGGGATTCCTGTGGGATGGCAGATTGCTGACATCAGGTCTGGCTCCAACTGGACAGTTCCTGGATTGTGGCACGGTCAAACCTGTAGGTGATAATCACATTTCTTTCCTCCATTGTCGACAGGTCCACCAGCGGTCGGTACACCGGAGGATTCCGCCATCTCCTCCCATGTCCCAGCGGACGGTGCCGATGAAGGACAACAGCAAGCACAGAGTCAAACAACTCAGAGGTATGTACCCACAGTCCACACAGAACACCATTCATACCCAAAATGTGGCCTGTATGTGTGTTGAGCCAAGGTCTAGGTATGTGTGACGCAGTTAAAAATAAAGCCATGTGGGCCCCTGAAATGGCGGCTGCCTGACCTCTAAAGTGGGACAATGGGATGTGAGGTAACTGCGCTGGCGTTGTACACCGTCGCGGTAGGCGGTCAAAGCCTGCGGCGCAATGCTGCATTGGTTAACATTGGACCCTATGGGTCCCAGGAGCCAATGACGATGTACGCCGGCGGTGATGATACGCACCACCGCGGACGTGACCGCCGCGGACGTGACCGCCATTTTCTATCTGTTGAGTCACTCGATACCTGATCTTCGACAGGAGAGGACCTACACTGCAAGTGCTGCTGTGACCTCGGTCTGGAAGAGACAATGGCTCGTGCGTCTGGGGAAAGGGCCCCTGCCTTCACTGTGGAGTAGTTGGAGAAACTCGTCGATGGGGTCCTCCCTCAGTACACGCTACTCTACGGTCCTCCAGACCAACAGGTAAGTACACAGGGAGCATGTTGTATGGGCTATGCCTGTGTGGAGAGGGCCGGTTGTAAGAAGGAAGGGGGCAGAGTTCTGCCTGCATGAAAGACGGTGGGTGCATGTGCCACATGGCAAGGGTAGGGGTGGGGGCCACTCACTTTGACGGCGCAGTTGGTAATGACTTCTCTTCTTCCCCTGTACATTTCATGTAGGTCAGCGCCCACCAGAAGAAGGATATTTGGCGTGCCATCGCCAAGGACGTCCGGACCCTGGGGGTCCACCACAGACGGAACACCCACTGCCAGAAAAGATGGGGGGGACATTCACCGCTGGAGCAAGAAGACGGCTGAGGCTCAGCTGGGGACGCCCTCCCAACGTGGGAGGGGTGGCCGTCGACCATAACCTCCCTGATGTTCAGGATCCTGGCGGTGGCCTACCCTGAGTTGGATGGGCGCTTGAGGGCATCACAGCAGACACAAGGGGGGGAGTACACTCTCATTCAACTGACTTTGCGCGTAGTGGAGGGGTCTGGGTGGGCGAGGCGGGCTGTGGGTTTCCCTAGGCAGGGGCGAGTTCCGTAGGTTAGGCCCCTTCGTAAGGCATGGCCCTGTGGCCCCCCACCCCACCTCTGTAGAGTGCCAAGTACAGCTATTCATTCCCCTGTGTCATCTATGTGTGCATATGTCGTCCATAGCCTTGTAGGCCATTTCCCAGGAATTGCACTGTAGAGCCCAACAGCGCGACATAGTGCAGGGGGCTTCTGTGCCTGTCTTGTCCGCCAACGATAGCGGTAAGCCATGCACTCAACATGTCTTTCTTCTGTTCCCCCCCCCCCTTTTTTGCGGTCTCCCTGTTCTTGTGTGCATTAGCATCATCAGGCGGAGGAGCAGTGGCACCAGAGCACGAGGGAGCTGCATCCCACGTGGCCATGGAGGGCCCCACTACGGACTCTGAATACACCAGTGGGACGGAGGGCGAGGGGAGCACCACGGCGGTGACAGGAGCTGAAACCAGCGACACGGACTCGTCCTCCGATGGAAGCTCCCTTGTGGTGGCAGCAACATCTGTGCCCCCCACTTCTACAGGTACAGCCGCCACCCCCCCTACCAGCACCGCCCTCCCAGCAGCCCCTCAGACTTCGCCCCGTGCCCGCTCACCCAGGAGGATGGGCATCACCTTCACCCCAGGCACCTCAGCCCCTGCCCCTGTCACCTCTGCTGCCCTCAGTGAGGAGGCCATTGACCTCCTCAGGTCCCTCACTGTTGGGCAGTCTACCATTTTGAATGCCAACCACGGTGTAGAAAGGGAGTTGCAACAAACCAATGCATTCCTGGAGGGCATTCATTCTGGTCAGGCTGCCCTTCACTGAACCTTTCAAACTCTGGCCTCAGCACTGATGGCAGCCATTGTCCCTGTGTCTAGCCTCCCCCCTCCAACTTCCTCCACCCAGACCCAATCCCCTGTACCTCTGCCTATCCCAAGCCCACCATCAGACCAGCCTGCACACACCTCACCACACAAGGGAAGTTCAGGCAAACATAAGCACCACACATCCCACAGGCACTCACGCAAACATCACACACATACAGACACACCAACATCCACTGCCTCCACTGTGTCCCCCTCCTCGTCGTCTCCCTCCTCCCTCCCAGTCTCGTCTACACTCACACCTGCATGCACTACCTCTACAGCCACTACGTCCCGCACCAGCACACCCACCAGCACACCCCGCTCACGTGCACTCACCACCCCCACTACCATTCACACGTCTCCTGTGTCCTCTCCCAGTGTGTCTGTGACGCCCCCTCCGAAGATACACAAACACAGGCACACACCCACCCAACATACATCCACATCACAACAGCCTCCAGCGCATGCACCTGCACACAAAGCCACAAAACCTACACCTCCTACAACCACCACCTCTTCCTCCACTCCCACACCCCCTCCAGCTACCCGTCCCAGTGTGTCCACACAACTTTTCCTGTCCACCCTTAACCTATTTCCCACCACCCCCGTCCAATTCATAGGTCCCGTACTAGCACCTCAGCCACAAAATCTCCGGGACCAGTGGTGCCTGTTGTCACAGGTATGTGGAGTGTACCGGCCACCAGGACAGCCAGTGTGTCACGGAGCCACAGCACAGCCAGCCCCCCCCCCTGTGAAGCACCAGAAGTTGGCCAGTGCCCAGCGGGAGAGAGGGGGAAGACTCCAGCCACCCAAGCCGCTCCCAGGGGTCCCGGTGGGAGTATGGACTCAGCTGTGACTCCTCCCAAGGTGGGGAAGGGCCAGAAGAAACCAGGCAAGTCTGGGAGGAGCAGCATGGCGGAGAAGACCGCCATCATCCCCGCTGGCCAGGAGGGCCCCGCCAGCCCCATCATCGCTGCCCAGGAGGGCCCCTCCAGCCCCATCGTCTCTGCCCAGGAGGCCACCGCTAGCCCCATCGTCGCTGCCCAGGAGGCCACCGCCAGCCACAGCCTAGCTGCCCAGGAGGGCCCCGCCAGCCACAGCCCAGCTGACCAATGAACGACCGCCAGCCCCAGCCCAGCTGGGCAGTGAAGGACCGCCAAGTCAAGCAAAGCTGAACAGGGCACGGACCGCCAAGTCAAGCACCGCTGAACAGGGCAAGCACCACCAAGTCAAGCACCGCTAAACAGGGCAAGAACCACTGAACAGGGCAAGGACCGCCAAGTCAAGCACCGCTGAACAGGGCAAGCACCGCTGAACAGGGCAAGGACAGCCAAGTCAAGCACCGCTGAACAGGGCAAGGACCGCCAAGTCAAGCACTGCTGAACAGGGCAAGCACCGCTGAACAGGGCAAGCACCGCTGAACAGGGCAAGGACCGCCAAGTCAAGCACCGCTGAACAGGGCAAGCACCGCTGAACAGGGCAAGGACCGCCAAGTCAAGCACCACTGAACAGGGCAAGCACCGCCAAGTCAAGCACCGCTGAACAGGGCAAGCACCGCTGAACAGGGCAAGGACCGCCAAGTCAAGCACCGCTGAACAGGGCAAGCACCGCCAAGTCAAGCATCGCTGAACAGGGCAAGCACCGCTGAACAGGGCAAGGACCGCCAAGTCAAGCACCGCTGAACAGGGCACCGCCAACTCAAGCACAGCTAGCCCATGAGCGGCAGGGGCACTGACACAACAGGGACCGTCACAGGGTGAGTGATGCACTTTGGGCACCAGTCCCCCTCCAGAACCAGTGGAGACATGCATCCACTACGTCTGTCCTTGGCAGGATGAAGCACTCTGGGCACCAGTCCCCCTCCTGAACCAGTGGAGAGATCCATCCACTACCTCTGTCCTTAGCAGGATGAAGCACTCTGGGCACCAGTCCCCCTCCAGAACCAGTGGAGACATGCATCCACTACATCTGTCCTTGGCAGGTTGAAGCACTCTGGGCACCAGTCCCCCTCCAGAACCAGTGGAGACATGCATCCACTACGTCTGTCCTTGGCAGGATGAAGCACTCTGGGCACCAAGCCCCCTCCAGAACCAGTGGAGACTGTCATCCACTTGAGAGACTGTGGCTTTGCACTCCCCAGGATGCAGCAGTGGGCAAACCACCCACTGTAGAGACTTGAGAGACTGTGGCTTTGCACTCCCCAGGATGCAGCAGTGGGAAAACCACCCACTGTAGAGACTTGAGAGACTGTGGCTTTGCACTCCCCAGGATTGAACAGTGGGCAATCCACCCACTGTAGAGACTTGAGAAACTGTGGCTTTGCACTCCCCAGTATGCAGCAGTGGGCAAACCACCCACTGTAGAAACTTGAGAGACTGTGGCTTTGCACTCCCCAGGATTGAACAGTGGGCAATCCACCCACTGTAGAGACTTGAGAGACTGTGGCTTTGCACTCCCCAGGATGCAGCAGTGGGCAAACCACCCACTGTAGAAACTTGAGAGACTGTGGCTTTGCTCTCCCCAGGATTGAACAGTGGGCAATCCACCCACTGTGGAGACTTGAGAGACTGTGGCTTTGCACTCCCCAGGATTGAACAGTGGGCAATCCACCCACGGTAGAGACTTGAGAGACTGTGGCTTTGCACTCCCCAGTATGCAGCAGTGGGCAAACCACGCACTGTAGAAACTTGAGAGACTGTGGCTTTGCACTCCCCAGGATTGAACACTGGGCAATCCACCCACTGTAGAGACTTGAGAGACTGTGGCTTTGCACTCCCCAGGATGCAGCAGCGGGCAAACCACCCACTGTAGAAACTTGAGAGACTGTGGCTTTGCACTCCCCAGGATTGAACAGTGGGCAATCCATCCACTGGAGAGACCTGAGAGCCTGTGGCGTTGCACTCCCCAGGATGCAGCAGTGGGCAAACCACCCACTGTAGAGACTTGAGAGACTGTGGCTTTGCACTCCCCAGGATTGAACAGTGGGCAAACCACCCACTGTAGAGATTTGAGAGACTGTGGCTTTGCACTCCCCAGGATACATCAATGACGTTGTGCACTGATCCGGCTAAGGTGCCCCCCTTCCCTTCCCCCTGAGGTGCCTGTTGTATTTCTATCTAATGCCCCTGCAGTGTTCTCTCTGTTTTGATCTGGTATCGTGTGTGGGCCTCGCCCATGCATTTTGGGCCCAGTGGTCCACAGACCATAAATGGTGCAATACCTGGACTACTAATCTTTGTGTATATTTTGTTAATAGTGTATATATGTATATTTTTGCTTACTGAATTTTGATATATTACAATGGTTACACTAATTTCCGTTTGTTTTTGCATTCTTCCGGGGGGTTTGGGGGGTTTAACTGTAATGTATAGATATGCATTGGTGTGTGTGTTGTAGTGGGTGAGGGTGGAGGTGGGGGTGGGGGTGTTGCATGTGTGTGTCCCTGTTTTTTCCCTCCCCCCTCCCCTGTGTCGTAGGTGTAGTACTCACCGTGGTCTTCGCCACCGGCGTTGGTGCTCCTGGTACAGGAGCAGGAAGACTATCGCAGGGAGAATATGGAGTTCTGGGTCCATGGTGCCCTCCTTCCTCATGGAGTGTGTAGAGGTGAGCGTTTTTCCTTCGAAATTCCTGTTTCTGCCGTGTTTTTATCCGCGGTGAATCCGCCCCGGAAAAGGTGGCGGATTGGCCTGTCATAATAGTGTGGGCAGTACATTGTCCTCCGCCTGTCTGTTGGCGGTGACCGCCGAGCAGTTTGTTTGTACCGCCGTGACGGTCTGAGTGTTAAAATGGCTGTCTTTGTTGGCGGTTTCCGCCACGGTCGTAATTAAAAAAAAAATCTGCCAGACTGTTGGCGGTCTTACCGCCGCTTTAACACCGTCCGCCAGAGTTGTAATGACCCCCTATATGTCCTAAATTTGTGTGTGAAATGTCAGATGCTATGATCAGGAAGTGTGTGACTCATCGTAGCTCTTATGTCTCATTACAGAACAGGAGACTCAGCATATCCCGAGCATCCTTGGTTGTTAATATCGATGTAGAATCCATCTACGCCAGGGGCAGTCCACTTCAATGAGGCCCATGGAACAACACGGCGGCCATTTGAGCATGCTTTTGGGCACCTGCAGGCCAGATTTCACAGTTTGGACAAGACTAGTGGAGCCTTCCTCTACTCACCCAGGAAGGTGTGTCAGATCACTGTGGCCTGCTGCATGCTCCATAACATAGTACTATGAAGGAATATCCCTTACATCACAGAGGAGGGAGAGCCTGAGGTGCCACCGGATGAGGATCCTGAAATGCCAAATGATGATGATAGTGGTGAAGAGGAAGAAGCTGACTTATGACAAGACCTCATCAACAGCTCCTTCCCATGAGTGTAAGTATGTCATAAGATGTCATGTGTTTGACTGTACAGTGAACTCTTATTGTGATGATGTGAGGAGTATGTGTTTAGTGTTAGGAGGGTTAAGCTCTGGAATAATCTGGCAAAGGGTGTTTGCTGGTGAATCTTTTGACACATTCACATTTAGTAAATGTTGCTTTGTATATGTCAGATGTTTGTCATGGACTGCGTTCTCCGGATGTTTTCAATGTGAATTGTGTCATATGTATGGTTTCATAACTATGCTCTTTGTTTTTGTATTTGTTTAGTTACCTTCACCATGGCATCTTCATTTGGACATTTTATAATTGTGACAGGTATTTGATGCTGTTGGGACATATGAAGTGGACTTGGATTGTTACTGGAAAATGTATGTCACAGACTTTGGGTGTACAAGATCTGTGCCAAGACAGCTTGCACGGGGATAGGATAGAAGTTCAGGGGACTCCATTGGATTTGATCCTCATTGTGTGGTGTTTATGATGCATTATTCATGTCATGATGTGGTCAGTACTTATATAGTTGTAGGCCAAATCCAACAATCTTTTGTTTGAACTGTATGTAGCTGTTGATGTGTTTCATCATTGTAGGCCAAAGTGCCCATGGCACATCACTGACATTTGTTTGTGTCATACCATCAGATGCAGAAGCACTGGATTGTGATGACCCTGTGATCAGAAACTGTTGTACTGCCATCTGTCTGAATGTTGCATTTTGTGATGTTGGAATCCTTTTGTGAGGTAGGCGATATAGCTCCAGCTGATGAGAACAACCAAGTTAATTTTTACCCATTTTACAAGACAATGGCCCTCATTCCGACCCTGGCGGTTTCAAACCGCCAGGGTGGAGGACCGCGGGAGCACCGCCGACAGGCCGGCGGTGCTCCAATGGGCATTCCGACCGCAGCGGTAAAGCCGCGGTCGGACCGGCAACACTGGCGGTCTCCCGCCAGTGTACCGCCGCCCATAGGAATCCTCCAAGGCGGCGCAGCTAGCTGCGCCGCCGAGGGGATTCCGACCCCCCCGGAACCGGATGGCGGTAGGGGGGGTCGCGGGGCCCCTGGGGGCCCCTGGGGGCCCCTGCAGTGCCCATGCCACTGGCATGGGCACTGCAGGGGCCCCCGTAAGAGGGCCCCTAAATGTATTTCACTGTCTGCTTCGCAGACAGTGAAATACGCGACGGGTGCAACTGCACCCGTCGCACAGCTTCCACTCCGCCGGCTCGATTCCGAGCCGGCTTCATCGTGGAAGCCTCTTTCCCGCTGGGCTGGCGGGCGGCCTGAAGGCGGCCGCCCGCCAGCCCAGCGGGAAAGTCAGAATCACCGCCGCGGTCTTTCGACCGTGGAACGGTATTCTGGCGGCCCCCGACAGGCCGGCGGCGACCGCCGCCGGCCAATGTCTGATATATCCTTTCCTTTCATGTTCTTGAGGTCTGTACCTCCAATTTGATCACTTACACAGTACCATTCAATCATGTTTGATTTTCTATTTATCTGAAATCTTGCCAGCCCATGACCTGCAAGTTTCCTTAGGACACACTACACCTCGTTCTTGTCATTTTGCAGCAGCCAACAAAGTCTGCAAAGAACAACTGCTGGATTATTGGACCTGAAGACCTGCAAAGGAACGGGACCAAGTCCAGAAGTCAAAAGAAGTTCCAGGAAGGACAGGAGCCCCTGCCAACCCAGAAGAGGGTGCAAAAGAAGAGTCCCTGGTTAGTTAAAGACTGCAGAAATGCACCCTAGGAAGATGCCAGGAGGTTCCTGCATAATGCAAAAGATGTCCCATGGCGTGAAGTTCATTACAGATGAGATTTCGTGTTGGAAGCCGCCAACAAGCCTTGGCTATGGCAAAAGTATGTTTTTCATCAAAATGGCACTGGATGGACTGAGGAGGAACCTGGGGGCCTCAACTCTGTGTGAGGAGGAAGAGGGGCCTCTCAGCACTTTAGAGAGCCCTCAGGATGCCAGTCAGCACTCCTGGAAGCTGCAGGATCCAGGTTCAAAGGAGGTGCAAAATGCAGTTGATGCAGCACAACAAAAGAAGGTCCCACGCCGCCAGAGAACAACTCAGTGAGTTGAGCATCACAGGGTGGAGTGCTGGGGACCTGGGCCAGGCTATGCACAAAGGAATTTTGTAAAGAGTGCACAGTGGCCTCAGGAGGCGAAGAAGACACAGAACACAGGAATACCATTGTTCTCAGGGAAGGCCTCCAAATTTCGTCAGCAGGACCTCAGAACAGTCTATGTCGATGATGTCCACCCTCTGTGTCCTTAGGAGCAAGCTCGACGCCGTGAGAGGAGTCCCAGGGTACTGGTCATCGCCTTGGAAGGTGCCTGCTTGGAGCAGAGGAGTGACTCTGTCACTCCACGGGAGATTTCTTTGGTCCATCTGGTGCAGGATGAAGACAGGGAGTCCCCAGAGCATGCACACCATGGAAACTGTTGCACTTGCTGACTTGGAGCAGAGGTTGCTGAAGAAAAGTGTCTCTTGTAGACACTTTGCTGCAGTTACAGCGTTTCTTGGAGCAGGCTGCGGTTGATCTGAGGTCAGAGGATGCTGAAGTTGTTGCAGAGGATTCCTGAAAGAAAGTTGCAAGCAGAATCTCCAGAGAACCCACAGGAGAGACCCTAAATAGCCCTGAGAGGGGGATTGGCTACCTTATCAGGTATGGACCTATCAGGAGGGGTCTCTGACGTCACCTGCTTGCACTGACCACTCAGAGCCATCTAGAGTGCTCCCACACCTTGCAAAACAAGATGGCTGAAGTCTGGGACACACTGGAGGAGCTCTGGGCACTACCCCTGGGGTGGTGATGGACAGGGGAGTGGTCACTACCCTTTCCTTTGTCCAGTTTCCCACCAGAGCAGGGGAGAAAGGGTCCCTGAACCGGTGTAGACTGGTTTATGCAAGAAGGGCAACATCTGTGCCTTTCAAAGCATTTCCAGAGGCTGGGGGAGGCTACCCCTCCCCAGCCTGTAACACCTATTTCCAAACGGAGAGGGTGTAATACCCTGCTCTCAGAGGAAACGCTTTGTTCTGCCTTCCTGGGACTGGGCTGCCCAGACCCCAGGAGGGCAGAACCCTGTCTGTGAGGTGGCAGCAGCTGTAGCTGCAGTGCAAGCCTCAGAGAGCTGGTTTGGCAGTACTTGGGCTCCACGGTGAAGCCCCCAGGATGCATGGATTTGGTTCCCCGATACCAGATTTGGAATGGGGGGGCAATTCCATGATCTTAGACATGTTACATGGCCATATTTGGAGTTACCATTGTGAAGCTAGATATAGTTTTGACCTATATGTATTGCACGCATGTAATGGCGTCCCTGCACTCACAAAGTCGGGGGAATGGTCCTGAACTATGTGGGGGCACCTTTGCTAGAGAAGGGGTGCCCTCAGACTTAGTAACTTTGCACCTAACCTTCAGCAACTGAAGGTTAGACATATAGGTGACTTATAAGTTACTTAAGTATAGTGAAAATGCCTATGAAATAGTGTGTGCACTATTTCACGCTGGCTGCAGTGGCAGTCCTGTGTAAGGTTTTGTCTGGGCTCCCTATGGGTGGCAAAAGAAATGCTGCAGCCCATATGGATCTCCTGGAACCCCTATGCATTGGGTACCTAGGTACCATATACTAGGGACTTATAAGGGGGGGTCCAGTATGCCAATTGGATTGTTAAATGAAGTCACTGGCCTACAGTGATAAATTTAAAAGCAGAGAGAGCATAAGCACTGAGGTTCTGATTAGCAGAGCCTCAGTGACACAGTTAGGCACTACACAGGCATACACATTAGGCCACAAACTATGAGCGCTGGGGTCCTGGCTAGCAGGATCCCAGTGAGACAGGCAAAAACACACTGACATATATGTTTTTATCTATGAGCACTATGGTCCTGGCTAGCAGGATCCCAGTGACACAGTTAAAACACACTGACACACACTCACAAACAGGCCAAAAGTGTGGGTAACCATTATCCATGCTAGAAAGAGCACTAGGGATTTTACAGTTCATGTTTATTGTATGATGGTGGGGATCTCTGTATTCATTATTCTCATCTTCACAATTATGCTTCCTTTATTGTTTATTATCCTAATCATTTTAGCTCACGCATCATTTTACAGTAGATTGCAGCCTTTTCAACAAACTTATTGAAAACTTTCCTGCATCTCCTTCATTGCCTGTGTGTAACTTCCATTCCACCGTGACTCCCCTGAAATGTCACAATCTACATTCCATGCATAAGGCTGCCAGATATCACCTTTTACAGTTTGGATTTTGGTGAGGTACTGCTTGAGAGCCAGGAGGGTTGGGCAGACAGTTGCTATTTGTTGTAGGAGTGGCCTAGTCGCCTACAAACAAAAGTGCTGTCATCCCTAAACCAGCAGTCTCACCTAGGATCAAGAGTCTAACTATGACATGGCACTACCAACGATGGAGTTTTGGCACTAATTTACTAAAATCCTGAGTATCTGTCTCACACACAGCAGGTACCTTAAGTACCATTAAATGGAGACATGAAGAGGGATCACCTAACTAGGCTGTTGGTTGTTCAAGCTTGAACTCTTAAAAGTACTTCTCCCCATTTGGCGTTCCATCTCTGCACCAATTACTCAACATAGCTAGAGCCATAGACATTAAAGAAAATGTCAGACATGCATTAACACAACACTTAGAAGCCCATTAAAAGGTGAGGGTGTCAAATTCATAGTAAAAGCTCATGAAGCTTACCAAAAAGAATTATTCTCTTCCTGGGTCCCTTTTCCTGAAAAAGATGACAGAACACATACATTTCACACATATAAAATAGCAAACGTACTGCAGCAGCTCCAAGCTCACTGGTATTTAGACATACAGCTTTCCTAACAAGAAAATCACAATTGGTTCACTGGCGCCCTACCACATGTAATACAACCACTGAAATTAGGGCCCTCATTATGACATTGGCACTACGTTCCGCTTACCGCCATGCTGACTGCCGCCAACATACCGCCGCCGCAGCAGATTACAGCCACCCATATTATGACCCACACATAGCAATCCGTCACTATACAGCCACACACACAAGTCCGCCAGACCAAAGATCAGTGATAAACTGGTGGTAGCAAAACCCACACTGTCACCTATACACCATCCACCCACCCTACATCACACTACTCACAATACACCAATGGCACCGCAACGAAACCCCAGGTTCTCTGAGGAGGAGCTAAGGGTCATGGTGGAGGGAATCATCCAGGTAGAGCCACAGCTATTTGGATCACAGGTGCAGCAGGCATCCATTGTTAGGAAGATGGGGCTATGGCAGAGAATGGACAGGGTCAACGCTGTGGGACAGCACCCCAGAACAATGGATGACATCAGGAAGAGGTGGAATGACCTATGGGGAAGGTACGTTCCATAGCACCAAGACACCAAATAGCTGTACAGAGGACAACTAACAACATGGGGGGAGCAAGTCTTGGCAATCATGCATCCTGAGGGCCGGGCAAGAGTAGCAGGAGGACTGGACTCTGGTAAGTCAAATCTCTATTACTATCACCCCCCCACATGCATGCCATCATAAACCCTCACCCTTACCCTCACTCCCATCACTTAACCACCTCCCACATACCCCACCTTCACAACCCACTCATCCCAATACCAAGCTCTGCATGCAACACCAATGCATTGACACCCCTCACAGACCTGCATGGTCACCCATCACTAAAGCATGCACATTAGAGAGAATCATCCACCCCACAAAATCACTACTCAGACAAGGCAAAGCTGCCAAGGCAATAACAACCATACAGGGCAACACACCCATGCACAAGATGACACACACAGAAACAGTAACACTGCATTACATCCCCACAGGTCCCCCACCCAATGTTACCAGAGAGGAGGTGCCAGCAACGTCCACCCCCAGAAGAGGCCCACAGTGGTGACAGCAGCTCTGGATCTGGATGACCAACCTGGCCCATCAGGGATCTCCGGACAGTCGGTAACCCAGGCACAGTCCCATACCACCACAGAGCCTCCCCCTCAGGAAACACAGCACAGTACCCACCCAGCGGGCCCATAGCTCTGTCCCCAGGACACGTCACCCCACAAACACAGGACGATCAGGGACCTGGGGTCAGTGGCATTGGGCACACAGTTCTGGGAACAGAGGCACAGGACAACAGGGAAGCTGGGAGGACTGCTGTGCGACAGTGGGAGGACAGGCCCAGGAAACCAACCCTTCAGGAGGCACTCACCAACATCCTGGGAGCATACCACCATTCCCAGGAGCCGATGGGCTAGATACTGGACAAGTTGCAGAGACCCAACGGCTGCAGGAGGGACAGTACCTGGGGATCAGGGATGAACTGAAGTCCATTAACACCACTCTGGTCTCCATTGCAGGGGTGCTGGCAGACATGGGCAACACCATGAGGGAGGCAGTGGCAAACCACCGGGCCCCTGACACTAGCCAAACCGTTTAACAGCCTTCCACCTCCGCTGCCGCTAGTGGACAGGAGGCCCCGCCACAGGAACAACAGGCCACCAGCACCCCACCCCCTGCAGAAGGAGAACCACCCTGCAAACGGTCCCTGAGATCCAGGCAGAAGCCAGAGAACATTGCCAAGACCCCGACCAGGAAATAAGACTCTCCTGAATGTCACCCTTGTGTCCCACTCTGTCACCCTGTCCACCTTGAACTGCCATTGCTCCACTTCCTATGCCCCCTTGGACAATGCACCTGTGATACAAATAGACTGGACTCTATCCTGGACTTTCCTCCATCATCACCCCAGCCCATTGCACATCCCCCTCTAATCATTAGCACTTAAATAAACACCATTTGAATAAATACAAGTATGGAGTCTGTCAAATCATTTAACCATGTATTTGTTTAACAAGCTTTAAACACTGCACTATAACTGTACAGTAAGGTATACATAGGAATGACTTGTAGTTGGCTGCAGTCAACACACCAGGTGCGATATTGGGGCACAAATATCTGAAAATAGAGATGTCAAAGGATACAGTAAGTGGCCATAGAAGTGGGAAAATCAGCCTGCCATTGGCAATGTCTAATACAAAACTGTCAATGTAAAGTGTAATTACAGTGTCTTACCTGTGTGTCATTGGAAGTACTGTTGTATTGTTGCACTTCTGTTGTCCTCATCCTCATCCTCTGCCTCCTCATCTTCACTGTCCACAGGGTCCACTGCTGCCACACACCCATCTCCAGCCTCATCCTCCTGCAGGAAAGGCACCTGGCACCATAAGGAAAGGTTGTGCAACATACAGCATGCCAAGATGATCTGGCTCACGTTGTTGGATGAGTAGTACAGGGATCCATCTGTTAGATGGAGGCAATGAAACCTGGCCTTCAGGAGGCTGAATGTCCTTTCTATTATTCTTCTTGTTCACCAATGGGCCTCATTGTAATGTTCCTTTGACCTTGTCCTGGGATTCCTCACAGGGGTCAGTAGCCATCAGAGGTTAGAGTAACTAGAGTCACCTGAAAATATCGAGGGACAACTGTTAGACACACACTAACCCTTAGGGCCCACACCATACACCAACAACCCCTGGGTGGGAACCAGGGCTCACCTATTAGCCACACACCTCTGGAGATTAGCCATCACATATGGGATGCTGCTATTCCTCAGGATAAAGACATCATGCACAGACCCAGGATACTTTGCATTGACTTGGGAGATGTGCTGGTCCGACAGGTACACTATCTGCACATTCATGGAGTGAAAGCTCTTTCGATTTCTGATCACCTGTTCATTTCTCCGGGGGGGGGGGGGCAAATGCTATATGTGTACCATCAATAGCCCCATTAAGGTTAGGGATGTGTCCCATTGCATAGAAATCAGCTTTCACTGTGGCCAAATCCTCCACCTGGGGGAAAATGATGTAGCTGCGCATGTGTTTAATCAGGGCAGACAATACTCTGGTCAGCACTATTGAGAACAATGGCTGAGACATTCCTGCTTTCAAGCCCACCGTCACTTGGAAGGAGCCACTTGCCAGGAAATGGAGCATAGGTAGGACTTGCACAAGAGGGGGGATTCCGGTGGGCTGACGGATAGCATATATCAGGTCAGTTTCAGTTGGACACACAGCTCTGTGATTGTGGCCCTGTCCAGTCTATAGGTGAGGATAATGTGCCTGTCCTCCATTGTTGCCAAGTCCACCAGGGGCCTGTACACGGGGGGACGTCTCCATCTCCTATTCATCCACAGCAGTTGCAATCTAGGGGGCAAATGGTGAGTAGCTGGTCAGTATTCTATATTTACAAAGACTACAATGCATTGCATGTTGTGACTGTAACACAATATTGTTGTTTAGGCCCAAATGGTGCCTATGCGTACTGTGACGCAGTTAGGTGCCATGGCCTTCCCCCCTCTGAAATGGCGTCTGCCTGTCCTGTATGGAGGGACAGGTGAAAATAAGGTAATTCCACTGATGTCGTGCGCCATTGCAGAAGGCGGTCGAAAACTGCTGTGCAAATCCTCATTGGATCCTATTGGGTCCTATGGGTTACAGTGGCCAATGGTGAAGTACGCCGGTGGTGACGGTACGCACCGCCACGGACGTGACCGCCATTTTCTATCTGTTCACCCACTTGCTACCTGACCTTCAAAAGGAGAGGACCTACACTGCAAGTGCTGCTTTGACCTGTGTCTGGAACCGACCATGCTCATGTCAGTGGGGAAAGGGCCCCTGCCTTCACCGCTGCGGAGTTGGAGGGACAGGGGGATGGGGTCCTACCCCAGTATCGAATGATGTATGTGGGCCTCCAGACCAACGAGCACGATGAATGGGGCATGAATGCATGGAGTGCTGTGTGTGAGGGCCTGGTGTAGGGGGGTGTTCGGGTAAGGGCCCTGGGCAGTGTGCTGCATGTATGGTGGGCAATGTCTGTGCGTAAGGGGATGTGAGGGCTATGGTGTGCCATGAGTGTAACAGGCTGGACTGTCTGAAGTGACTATGTGTATTTCTCTGCAGGTCAACACCCATCAAAAAAGGGTATATGGTGTGCCATCGCCAAGGACGTGTGGACCCTCGGGGTTTACGGCAGGCGGATCACCCACTGTTGCAAACGGTGGGAGGACCTGAGACCCTGGGCACAGAAGACAGTGGAGGCCCAGCTGGGGATGGCCTCCCCACTAAGAAGGGGTGCCCGTAGAACCCTGACTCCCCTGATGGCCTGCATACTGGCGGAGGCCTATCACAGCAGCCACAAGGGGGTGAGTAGAGTGCCGCAATATACGACTTGCGCGTGGTGGGGTGGCATCAGGGTGGGGGATGTGGGCCTGTGGGTGCCCCAAGACAAGGCCGGCCAGTGCAGGGTAGGGCCCATGTTGGGCAGGGTCTGATGTCAACCTCTTTCAAACAAGCTAGTAGGCCTCCACTACTGGGCAGGGGTCTGTGGGTCTCAGGTATGCTGCAATTGTCATTAGGTATCCCTGTCCATGGGCTGCTGACTAGTATTGTGAATGGTAGTGCATTGCCTAGTGTGTATGGCTGTTCCCTGTGTGTGAGTGTGTTGTGTATGCCAATGGTGGCATTGTTGCCACCATTGACCAAGGGTATCCTTTGTCTCGTCCCCCCTTTTTGTTTTGTCACCCTGTCCTTATGTGGATTAGCATAATCTTGCGGAGGAGCAGAGGCACCGGTGACGGGGAGAGCTGCATCCCACAGGGCCCAAGAGGCCGAATCCAACAACGGTGAGGGCACCAGTGGAACGGAGGGCGAGGGTAGCACCACGGCGGAGACTGGAGGGGACAATTCTGACAGTGATACCTCCTCCGATGAAAGCTCCCTAGTGGTGGCGGACACCTCTGTGCCCACCCCAACCACAGGTACAGCTAACACCCCATACCAGCACCGCTCTCCCACCAGCCCCTCAGCGTGTTTCACATGCCCGCTCACCCAGGAGGGTGGGCATCTCCTTTGCCCCAGGCACCTCAGGCACCTCAGGCCCTGCCCCCTTTAGCCCTGCTGCCCTGAGTGAGGAGGCTATTGACCTCCTGCAATCCATCTCTGTTGGGCAGTCAACCATTGTGAATGCCATCCAGGGGCTGGCAGCCCATTTGCAACAAACAAATGCATTCCTGAATGGCATTCACTCTGGCATGGCGGCCCAACAAAGATCATGCCAGGCTCTGACCTCCTCCCTGATGGCAGCCATTGTCCATGTTTCTAGCCTCCCCCCCCAACCTCCTCTGCCCAATCTCATTCCCCTCAACCCCAACCTATCCCAAGCATACAGGCAGACCAGCATGCACCCAGGACAACACACACGAGTGGTTCAGGCAAACACAAGCACCACACATCATCACACAGGCACTCACACAAACACCATCCAGACGCAGACATACCAACATCCACTGCCTCCACTGTGCCCCCCTCCTCCTCGTCATCTACCTCCTTCCCACTCACACCTGCATGCACTACATCCTCATCCACTACCGCCATCACATCTATCACTACATGCCCCTCACTGGCAGTCACCACCTCCACTTCCATGCACATGTCTCCTGTGTCCTCTCCCACTGTGTCTGTACCCCCTCCTCCCAGGGTACACAAACGCTACCACTCAGACACCCAACAGCCATCCACTTCACAACATTATCCACCCCATGCACCTGCACCCATACACTGCAAACAGATACCTCCTACAACCACTTCCTCTTCCTCCCCTCCCAACCCTTCACCCACTTCCCCCCCAATGTCCCTAAGAAGTTTTTCCTCTCCACCATTGACCTCTTCCCTCCCCCTCATCCCCCTCGTCCTTCACATCAGGCCAGGGTGAAGAAAAACCAGGCAAGCACCTCAGCCACCTAATCCAGGGGCACAGTAGTGTCGACAGCTATTGCAGGTGGGAGAGGATCCTGGGCACCAGGCAGCAACACTGACAGGGTGCCTCCACCACGTGCATCAAGGAAGGGCAAGGATGCACCACCAGCTGCGACTAGGAAGGGCAAGGAGACACCACCTGCTATGACTAGGAAAGGCAAGGAGGCACCACCAGCTGCAGGTGTGATGGGCAAGGAGCAATCTCCGGCTGACAGGAAGGGCAAGGGGCCTGCACCAGCAGGCAGGAAGGACAGGAGGCCTGGTGCTGGGACTCATTCGGATCCCCCACCACCAACTATGGTGGTTCAGCCGTCCGAGACTGCAGGGGATGGGCTGGGGCCTCCCCCCACCTTTGTCAGCACTGCCACCAGCACCACTGCCAGCACCAGCACCATTGTCAGCAGCAGAAGCCCCAGTGGGCAGCTGTCCGAGGCTTCAGGGGATGGGCTGGAGCCTCCCCCACCACTGCCAGCACCCCTACCAGCACCGCCACCAGCACCACTGCCAGCAGCAGCAGCCCCAGTGAGCAGCTGTCCGAGGCTGCAGGGGATGGGCTGGAGCCTCCCCGCACCACTGCAAGCACCAACACCAGCCCCGCCACTGCCACCACTGAGCAGCCATCACCGCTGGTGGACAGTGTGTAATCCTGCCTCCAAGGGCTGTTGTGCATCCTGGCCCCTGCAAATCCAGTGGGTCTGACACCCAGGAGAGAGACTGTGACCTTGCACTCCCCAAAAATCTGAATCACAGGGCACAATGCCTCCTCCAGAACCAGTGGAAGAAGTCATCCACTCACCGGATCCTTCCCGGGATAAAGCACACTGGGCACAATGCCCCCTCCAGAACCCATGGAGAAGCCATCCACTCACTGCATCCTTTCCAGGATGAAGCACACTGGGCACAACGTCCCCTTCAGAACCAGTGGAGAAGCCCTCCACTCACCCCATCCTTCCCAAAATGAAGCACACTGGGCGCAATGCCCCCTCCAGAACCAGTAGAGAAGCCATCCACTCCCCGCACCTTTCCCAGGGTGAAGCACACTGGGCACAATGCCCCTCCAGAACCAGTGGGCAAACCACCCACTTGAGAGACTGTGGTTTTGCACTCCCCAAGACCAAGCAGTGGGCACACCACCCACTTGAGAGACTGTGGCCTTGTACTCCCCAGGACCAAGCAGTGGGCAAACCACCCACTTGAGAGACTGTGGTGTTGAACTCCCCAGGACCAAGCAGTGGGCAAACCACCCACTAGAGGGACTGTGGCTTTGCACTCCCCAGGACCAAGCAGTGGGCAAACCACCCACTAGA
Organism: Pleurodeles waltl; assembly: GCF_031143425.1. Lineage (NCBI taxonomy): Eukaryota > Metazoa > Chordata > Amphibia > Caudata > Salamandridae > Pleurodeles > Pleurodeles waltl. Next base: position 605,044,466 of record NC_090436.1, on the reverse strand, counting down.
GAGACTGTGGCCTTGCACTCCCCAGGACAAAGCAGTGGGCAAACCACCCACTTGAGAGACTGTGGCTTTGCACTCCCCAGGTCATCGCACAGGGCATGTAGCCCCCTCCAGGACCAGTGGTGTTGTACCATCTTCTGGCTGAGGTGCACCCCATTCCCTGTCCCCCTGAGGTGCCTGTGTATTTTTGACCTGATGCTCCTACAGTGTTCTCTCTGTGTTGTTGCAGGAGTGAGATGGGGCATTGGCCTATGTGTTGTGGCCCTGTGGCCCACGGACATTGAGGACTGGGCAGTGTCTATCATTTGTAAATATGTATATACATTTGTAATAATGCACTTATTCATGTTCTTTAATCGTATTACACTCACTTTCTTCCAATCATTTTGTCCTTGCATTATTCCTGAGGGGTACAGGGTGGATATGTAATGTTACTGCATCTGGTTGTGTGTATGGTGTTGGGGTGGGGGTGTTGTGTGTGTGTGTCACTCTCTTTTTCCTCCCCCTTCTCTTGTGTGCTAGGCGGCAGTACTCACTGTGGTCGTCTTGGCCGGCGTTGGTGTTCGTAATGCAGAAAAGGTAGACAAGCATGGGAAATATGTGCAACTCGGGCTCCATGGCGTCATGGTTGTTCCCTGGTTCTCCAGAGGTGAGTCCTTTGACTTCTGTGTTCTGTTTCCGCCGTGCTTTTGATGTCATTGGTACCGCCCTGGAAAAGCTGGCGGATAGGCTGGTCATAATGCAGTGGACTGTACATTATCTTCCTCCTGGCTGTTGGCGGTTATCGCCATGGTGCTTGTTGCTACCGCCGTGGCGGTCGGTGTGTTAAGGTGGTTGTCTGTCTGAGCAGTTTCTGCCGTGGTCATAATTCCATTCTTGTTACCGCCGACCGGTTGGCGGTATTTACCGTCGCTTTATCACCAACCCCCAGGGTTGTAATGAGGGCCTAAGTCCCTTAAGTAATGACGGACCAATGTGGCTCATGTTTGCAATATACACACCACATCCTGGCGTACAGGCTATGCAAGTAGCTGACGTACGCACACTTTATAATGAGCTCGTAAAACTTTATAGGCTATTAGTACAATTTGCTATGCGGACCTTGATTCCCACCCAGCATGGGCTACACCAGCTGGTCACAGATTGGCCGTTACTGGGATTAACCCACAAACAGTACATTCTATCATGGGGAAAGCACCCACAGAACGTGAGAAGATACCATTCTGGAAAGCACAAAAAACTAACCAGTTGGAAGCAGTGTTTCTCCATACGGGACCTCAAGATAAACATAGAGGTGGTCATTATGACATTGGTATTGAGTGATACAGTAACGGAAATATCGCCAACAGGCTGATGGTAATTAGGACCATGGCGGTGAGAACTCCCATACACAGCCATTGTACCACACCGACCACCAGGGCTTTAACACCACGCACAATGATGGTAGCCATCAACAGCCAGGCAAAAGACAAGGTACCGCCCACCATATCATGACACTGCAATTCGCCACGATTTCTGGGGCGGAACAAATGCCATCAAAAGCCTGGCCGAAACACTGCACAGAAGACCAAAGACTCACCATCAGAGACACAGAGAAGAACAACGCCGCCATGGAACCGGAACTGTAAGTCTTACCAATGCTCCACCTGGAACACCAACGCCGGCGAAGATGACGACAGTGAGTACAGCCACCTAGCACACAAGGGAGGGAGGGAGGAAAAGGAGAGTGACACACACACCCACAACACACACCAGGCACACACATACCATACACACAACCAGCTGCAGACGTAAACCAATGGCACACGGCACACTGCACAATAATACAAGGACTAGAGTAAGGAAGTACTGAAAATGTATTTGCAATGCAAAAGCCACCACATGAACCAATTTGAAAACAAAGAGATATGTACAATTGTCCACCAATGGCCAATGCCCAGTCCAAAGTACTAAGGGCTCACATGGCCACAGGGCACAGTCCAAGGCCCAACTTGTTTCCTGACAACATACTCACAGAACTGTGTAGGGGCATCATCATTGAAGTGGGCAGGCACCTCAGGGGGAAGAAGGGTGGGGGCACTTCCCCACTGGTTTTGGAGGGGGCTCCATGCCCATTTCCAAATGCTGGGGAGTGCATGGTCACCGTCTCTGAGGTGGGGAACATGCACACTGGTTCTGGAGGGGCTCTGTGCCCATTTCCCAATGCTGAGGAGTGCAAGATCACAGTCTCTGAGGTGGGGAACTTGCCCTCTGGTTCTGGAGGGGGCTCCATGCCCTTTTCTCTTTGCTGGGGAGTGCAAGGTCACAGTCTCTGAGGTGGGGAACTTGCCCACTGGTTTTGGAGGGGGCTCAATGCTCATTTCCAAATGCTGGGGAGTGCAATGTCACAGTCTCTGAGGTGGAGAGCTTGCACACTCTTTCTGGAGGGGGCTCCATGCCCATTTCCCAATGCTGGGGAGTGCAAGGCCACAGTCTTTGAGGTGGGGGAACTTGCCCACTGGTTCTGGAGGGGGCTCCATGACTATTTCTCTTGGCTGGGGAGAGCAAGGTCACAGTCTCTGAGGTCGGGGACTTGCCCACTGGTTCTGGAGAGGGCTCATGTCCATTTCTCAATGCTGGGGAGTGCAAGGTCACGGTCTCTGAAGTGGGGAACATGCCCACTGGTTCTGGAGGGGGCTCCATGTCTATTTCCCAATGCTGGGGAGTGCAAGATCACAGTCTCTGAGGAGGGAAACTTGCCCTCTGGTTCTGGAGGGGGCTCCATGCCCTTTTCTCTTTGCTGGGGAGTGCAAGGTCACAGTCTCTGAGGTGGAGAACTTGCACACTGGTTCTGGAGAGGGCTCCATGCCCATTTCCCAATGCTGGGGAATGCAAGGTCACAGTGTCTGAGGTTGGGGAACTTGCCCACTGGTGGTTCTGGAGGGGGCTCCATGCCTATTTCTCTTTGCTGGGGATTGCAAGGTCACGGTCTCTGAGGTCGGGGACTTGCCCTCTGGTTCTGAAGGGGGCTCCTTGTACAGCAGTCCCTGGAGGGTGGCCTGCATGTCCGCTGGTAGAGGTGAGGGTTGCACCATCTCAGCTGGAGGTGAGGGCTCTGTGATCACTGGTGGTGGTGGTATGTGGACCCTGCCAGTGTCTGCTGGAGGTGAGGGCTCCAGTGTCTCAGCTGGAGGTGAGGGCTCAGCAGGGAAAGGGGCCTCCTCGGCAGCCTCTGTTGGAGGTGAGGGCTGCGGTGTCTCAGCTGGAGGTGAGGGCTTCTTCCCTTTCAAGGCAGGAGGTGAGGGTTCCTTCCCCTTCCTGGCTGGTGGAGTGGGATCCTTCCCCTCCCTGGCTGGTGGAGTGGGATCCTTCCCCTTCCTGGCTGGTGGAGTGGGATCCTTCCCCTTCCTGGCTGGTGGGGTGGGATGCTTCACTGTCTTGCCTCCACGACTAGGAGGTGCTTCCACTGTCCCTGTGGTCTGTTTCGCTGAGGTGCTGGGCTGGGTAGTTGGGACCCTGCTCTTACGGGCAGCACCGGGGGAGGGAGGGAGGGGGAGGGAAAAGGTCAAGTTGGGCAAGGAAAAGCTTCTTAGGGACGGTGGGGTGGCATGAGGGAGCAGGAATGGGAGTGGAGATTGAGGGAGTGGCTGTTGGAGGAGTAAGTCTGCTGGACTTGGGTGCAGGTGCATGGTTAGTGTGCTGATGTGAGGTGGATGGCTGTTGGGTGTCTGAGTGCCTGCGTTTGTGTCCTTTAGGGGGGACAGACAGGGTGGAAGAGAACACAGGGGATGTGTGGATGGATGTTGTGGAGGTGTCTGCCAGTGAGGTGTGTGTGCTGCTTGGGTATGGTGATGCTAGTGGTGGATGTTGATGCAGTGCTTGCAGGTGTGAGTGTGGATGTGACTGTGAGGGAGGTGGAGGAGGCGGGGAGACAGTGGAGGCAGTGGATGTGGTTGTGTGTGCAACTGTCTGGTGTTTGCATGAGTGCTTGTGGACTGAAGTGTGGTGCCTGTGTTTGTCTGTGCCACTCTGGTGTGATGTCTTGTTTGCATGCTCATCTGTATGTGTGCATGGGATGGGTTGGGGTTGAGAAGACTGGGACTGGGAAGGGGTAGTTAGAAGGGGGACGGTAGGAACAGGGACAATGGCTGCCATCAGAGAGGAGGCCATAGTATGAATCGTTCTCTGTTGGGCTGCCAATCCACCATGGATGCTCTCCAGGAATGTATTGCATTGCTGCATCCGGGATGCCAGCCCCTGGATGGCAATCACAATGGTTGACTGCCCTACAGCTTCAGCTAGGGTGGTCACAGAGGTGTCTGCCACCACCAGGGAGCTTCCATCGGAGGAGGTATCTGAGTCAGTGTTGTCACCTCCTGTCCCCGCCATGGTGCTCCCCTCGCCCTCCGTCCCACTAGTTCCCTCGGCATCAGTGGACTTTGCCTCCTGGCTCCTGTGGGATGCAGCTCCTTCTGTTGCTGGTGCCCCTGTTCCTCCACCAGATGATACTAATGCACACATGGATAGGATGACAGAAGAAAAAATGGGAGGAGAAAGAGAAAGGGAACACTGGCTCAGACACGGGGTCAATTACAGCACCAACACCACAGTTGGCTTACACAGCACCATCACACACAGGAATCAGGGTTGATCATATGCATTGCACTGGTATTTATTTGGCTAGATGACACAGCAAGATGGGGGCCAAACACCGCCAAATGCACACCTCCTGGGACACACAAAGCCCTGACTGACTTGGAATGCAAAGGAGCTAGGTTACCTGCATTTGCCACACACCCATTACCCTTGAGCTGGATCACGCTGCAATGTCTGGCCTGGTATTAAGGGGCACCCACTAACTCACACGCACCACCTGATCCCATGCCACCTTCCACTTATTGTAGTAACGCCCACTGTACTCAGCCCCTTGTGGCTGCTGTGATGCCCTCAAGCGCCCATCCAGATCTGGGTAGACCACCACCAGTATGCGGGCCATCGGGGGTCAGGTTCCGATGGGCACCCCTTCCTCATTGGGAGGCCATCCCCAGTTGGGCCGCCTCAGTCTTCCGTGCTCAGAATCTCAGGTCCACCCACCGTTTCCTGCAGTGGGTGCTCAGCCTTGGTGATGGCACGCCACAATCCCTTCTTTTGAGGGGCGCTGACCTGCAGAGGGAATGCAGAAAGGAGGACACCATTACACATACAATTCAGCCTGTCACACATATGGCCCACCACTCCCGTTTCCATCACCATTGGTACACACATTGTCCGGAGCCCACCATGTACACTACCACCAGGCATTCCCCCCGATGACACGAAGCTTGCACACACATCTCCATGCACCCTTCCCACATGCATCGTGCCCAAGGTGTGCTCACCTGTTGATCTGGAGGCCCATACAGAAGTCTCTACTGGGGAAGGACCCCATCCACCAGTTGCTCCAACTCCTCCAAAGTGAAGGCAGGAGCCCTTTCCCTGATCACAAGCGCCATTGTAGGTTTCAGACACAGGTCACAGCAGTACACGCAGTGTAGGTGTTGTCCTGTGGAAAGTCAAGAAACAAGTGAGGATTTAGATACAAAATGGCGGTCACATCCGCGGCCGTGTACACAGTCACCGCTGGCGCTGATCGCTATTGGCCACTGCACTCCACAGAGCCCCATATTAGCCAATGAGGAATTGCACAGCGGTGCAAAACTGCCTTCCGCCACAATGCCCAACGTTGGTGGAGTTATCTCACTTCCACCTGTCTCAAGGTACAGGACAGGCGGTCACCATTTCAAGGTGGTGGACAATGATCAGATAAACCATAACTGCGTCATACATTGCCATTCCCACTGTCCCATCACATTGATGCTGTATGTCCACTGAGTTTGTGGTTCCATTGTGCAAATAGTGACAGCCTACTCACTCTTGTGCCCCTTAGATACCTACCACTGCAGATGAATAGGAGGAGGAAACAATCACCTGTGCACAGACCCCTTGTAGACTTGGCTACACCGGAGGACAGGCACGTTATACTCACCTATAGACTGGACAGGGCCACAACTACAGAGCTGTGTGCCCAATTGGAGCCTGAAGTGATTTCAGCCATCTGTCATCCCACTGGGATCCCCCCTCTTGTGCAAGTGCTATTAGTGCTCTATTTCCTGGCAACTTGTTCTTTCCAAGTGACAGTGGGCTTGACAGCAAGAATGTCACAGCCAATGTTCTCAATCGTGCTGGCAAGGGTTCTGTCTGCCCTGGTGAAACAGATGTGCAGCTACATTGTTTTCCCCAGGTGGAAGATTTGGCGACTGTGAAGGCAGGATTCTATGCAATGGGGCATATCCCCAATATCATTGGGGAGACTGACTGTACACATATTGTGTTTGTCCCCCCTCCGCCAGAATGAACAGGTGTTCAGGAATCAGAAGAGTTTCCACTCACTGAATGTGCAAATGGTGTGCCTGGCAGACCAGTACATCTCCCACATCACTGCCAAGTATCCTGGGTCGGTGCATGATGCCTTTGTCCTGAGGAATAGCAACATCCCAAATGTGAAGGCCCAGAGGCACAGGGTGTGGTTAATAGGTGAGCCAGAGTCCCAACCCACTGTATCTCAGTGTATGCCTTCAGGTGTAATCCCCAGAGCATTGTGTTAGGCTAATGTTTGTCACTCAGTATGTGCAGGTGACTCTAGCTACCCAAACCTATCATGGCTCCTGACTCCTGTGAGGAATGCCAGGACAGGGACTGAGAACCGTTATAATGAGACACATGGGTGAACAAGAAGAATATTCGAAAGGACCTTGGGCCTCCTGAAGGCAAGGTTCAGGTGCCCCCATCTTACAGGTGGATCCCTGTGCTACTCACCTGGTAAGGTCTGCCAGATAGGTTGTTGCACATCCTGGCCCTCAGACGACATGTGCCTTTTCTGTAGGAAGAGGAGACTGGAGATGGCTCTGTGGCAGCAGTGGACCCTGAGGACAGTGAGGATGAGGAGGCAGAGGATGAGGATGTGGACAACAGAACAACAGTTATACGTTAATACTTCCAATGACACAGGTGAGGCAGTGGGACTGATCATTGTTCTGACTATTGATTGCATCTGTAGCATGATGGCATTCGCTTCCTTTGCATCTCAACATACTGTCACCTATGGCTTGTCGTTTTACAGATGATGGTGATATGACAACAGTGTCCTGATGTGATTACTACACAGTTACAGGTCATTAATTGCATGCTTTCACATTGTTCATATCATTTGCACCAGATGTGACGGTTCCCCTGAATGCACATTCTCAACACATTAAATACTATAAGTCAAGTTGTGTTCAAGGGTGTTTATTGTAGTGCTATACAATTGAGTGTAAAGTGCAATGGAATGAGGTGATGGTAGAGGAAAGTCCAGGGCATTGTTCCAGTCAGTTTGTAGCAGAGGTGCAGTGTCCAAGGGCCATAGGAAGGGGAGCAAAGGCAGTTCAAAGTGGACAAGGTGACAGGGTAGGACACACGGGGGACAATCAGGAGAGACTCATTTCCTGGCGGTGGTCTTGGTCTTGGCAAGTGTCTCTGGCTTATGTCTGGGTAGCAGCGAACGTTTATGGGGTGATTCACCTGCAGGGGAGGGGTGCTGGTGGCCTGTGGGTCTTGTGGCGGGGCCTCCTGCCCACTAGCTGCAGCAGAAGTGGTGGGCTGGGCAATAGACTGGCTAGTGGTAGGGGCCCGCTGGTGTGCTGTCGATTCCCTCATGATGTTGGCCATGCCTGCCAGCACCCCTGCTATGGAGATCATGGTGGTGATGAGAGCCTGCAAGTCCTCCCTGATCTCCTGATGGTGTTACTCCTGCAGCCGCTTGTTCTCCTGCATGTTGTCAAGGATTTGGCCCATCATGTCCTGGGATTATTGATAGGCACCCAGGATCTTAGTGAGTATCTCCTGGAGAGTCGGTTCCCTGGGCCTGTCCTGCCCCTGGCGCACAGCGGTCCTCGCAGTGTCCCTGTTCCCCTATCCCTCTTTCCCCTGAACGGTGTGCCCTCTGCCACTGACCTTATGTCCCTGATTGTCATGGGTGTGTGGTGTGGACTGGGGTCCCTGTACAGGTGGGCACACTGCGGATTGAGGTGTCCTGGGGACAGAGGTGTGGGGTCACTGGGTGGATGCTGCGGTGTTGGAAACTGATGGGGGAGGCTCTGTGGTGAACTGTGAGTGGGCTGGGGTGACCGACCGTCAAGTGGTCCCTGATGGGCCAGGCTGTTGATCCAGATCCTGACGTCCAGAGTTACTGTCATCACTGGGGGCATTGTTTGTTGGGAGACTGGTTTGTCATGGCACCTCCTCTCTGCTGACATTGGCTGGGGCATCTGCGGGGATGTAAGTGATGTATTATGCTTCATGCCTGCGACATATTGTACATCACTTGCTTCCCCGCTATCATTGCTGTTGCCCTGTCACCTTGGTTTGTGTATGTTGATGTATTGTGGGATTGTTAGTTCCCCTATGCTGTGCATGCTTTAGTGATGGGTGTCTATGCAGGGCTGGGAGGGGTGTCCATGCATTGGTATTGCATGCAGGGCTGGTCATTGGGGTTCGTCATATGTGTAGGTGCAGTGTGTAGGATGGAGTGGAATGATGGGAGTGAGGGTGAGGGTGTGAGATGGCATGCAGGTATGGGGGTTGATAAGTAGTGAATGTTGACTCACTAGTGTCCAGTCTTCCAGCAATTCCAGTGAGTCCTTCATAATGCAGTATTGCCAAGACTTGCTCCTCCCATGCTGTGAGCTGTGGGGGAGGAGGTGGGGATCCACAGTCAGTCCTCTGTATGGCGAGTTGGTGCCTTGCTGTTATGGAAAGTACCTTCCCCCATAGGTCGTTCCACCTCTTCCTGATGTCGTCCCTTGTTCTTGGATACTGCCCCATGGCATTCACCCTGTCCATGATTCTCAGCAATAGCTCCATCTTCCTGGCAATGGACATTTGCTGTACCTGTGCTCCAAACAGCTGTGGCTCTGCCCTGACTATTTTCTCCACCATGACCCTCAACTCCTTGTCTGTGAAATGGGGGTGCCTTTATGGGGACATGGGGGTTGTGTGGTGTGTGTAAGTGTGTGGGTGTTGGGTATTGTGGATGGGTGTGCGTAGTCTGGCGTGTGAGGGATGTATGTGGTATGTGTGTCCAGTTGTCTCAGTGGTCTTGGTGTCAGTCTGGTGACAATAATTTGTATTCGAAAAGGGTTGTGGGTGATGTGGTGTCTGTTTTATACTGTGGGTGGGTTGGTGTGGTGTGTGTATTAGTGTCAGGTGTGTGCTTTGGTATTGGCCAATGTTGTGCAGTTTAGTATTTGGGTGTCCATTCTGAGAGCGCTGGTGTGTACCTCCAATGGTTTACCGCCGTTGAATGTCCTCCGGGTGATTCGTGGGTCATGATGTAGTGGGCGTTGTTTTGTTGGCGTAACGGTATGGGTGCTGTTACCGACAGTTTAACACTGACCTTTGGGCTTGCGGATTTGTGTATGTGGCAGTATTCTGTCAGATTGGTGTGTGTGTCATAATATGGCGAACAGATATTCGACACCGCAGTGCTATGTTAGCGGCCGTCACCGTGGTGGTAAGCGGAATTTACCTCCAATGTCATGATGAGGGCCAGAATTCTCACAATGTGCTTGCCATTCAGAATAGTTCCCTCAGTGGACTACTGCACCACATGCGGTATAGTCTTCGCTGCAATTTACGCTACCACACATGGTACCCCGACACTTGCCAATTTACCAGAAGTGTTCAAACAAATTCAAAATTGGGGATTAAACGAATGTGTATCTTTGACACAGTCTCCTCAATAATACTCAGTAACATTAAAGGGGAAGCAGTAGTATTAGCCATACGTGAATGACTCCGTGAGGTTCCACAGTTGGAACCACAGCGACAACTACAGAAAATTATTTCCGACACCTATACTAGTATAGGAAGGAATAGCTTGGGAGTCAAGCTGAAAAAGCCTGAAATTCAGAGTACCACTCTTAAGGACAATACCAAACCAGCACAAGAGGGTTCTAAAAAATGCTGGGATAAACAAAAACAAAATAAAGACACACAAAGTCAGAGAGCAGACTCTCCACATCCGGAGAGCTCTGAAAGGAAATTTAAATCTCAGAAATGGAGAAACTTTAAAGGTTCCTGACAGATGTACTGATTCATGTCTCTCTCGTTCCTTTCAGGACACACCGGATAGATATAGTGAGAGAGTGGGCTGGTCAGAGCAACGTCCTGACTACATGAGACAGAAGAAAGACTTACAGTGGGCTTCAGACAAGGAAGAAGACAAATCCCCACAACAAAAGCCACAATCAAAAATAAAAAGGTGGCAGCAATTTCAATCAAAAATGCACTCAAAATTGAGAACATTGCTGAAGAACAAGAAGTAGGCAGTGACCCTGTTGGAGAGGGTGGCAGAAGTCATGATATGTTTCCAGAGTCTAAAAGATCATCTGGATGCAACAGCAACCAATGACTTTCTTGCAGTCGAGACTGCGGACCAGCACGTTCTCTGACCCGATATGGTTTATGATTAAAATTTTCCAGATTGAGGGAAACATAGAGTGCACCATTAGTGCATTTTTGGGGGATGAACCTAATTGTGACATCCTGTTGCCAGAAAGAGACTGCCCACCTGAACACGTCTGTAAGCTCCCACATGGGGAAGATGTAATTTTGCCTTATTTCTCGGATCTTGTTGTGGAAGCAGTAAAACAAGACTACGCTGTTGACTGGGCTTTAGCGCAGGCACTCGCAATATATTGCAACCATGTAGGTTGATATAAAGATTCTGCCTACCATGTAATACCTATCATGTCTACACCCCAGCTTCAGCCCCAATATCCTGTTAAACATGAGGCGAAAGCTCTAGTGGGAGAGATCCTCACTCAACTCAAGTACCAGGGAGTAATAAAGCCTTGCAATAAATAACGCATTATTCCTCATTGAAAAACCAGACCATTCATATCAAATAGTCTTAGACTACAGACCCTTAACAACTACACATGCACGAACATATTTCAAAATGCACACAGCACCGCACTAATTAACAACATAGTGCGTAAAATATACAAAACAACCTTGGATATGTCGAACCGTTTTTCCTTCCATGAAAGTCGGGACCTGAGTACATTCTCATTTCACTCACAAAAATGCTTCAGTAATTGGCCCCAGGGCTCTAAGAATAGCCCGGGGTTTTCAGCCCGTGTAACATCAATATTGCATGATATTGATCCCGAGGCGGTGTCCTATGTGAATGATATCTATCTCACAGACGATGACCTCAACATTCATCTTGCCAGGGTCGATCAGATCGTTTTAGGATTCACAGCCCTTGGCTACAAACTGAATTTTATGAAAAGTAGAATAGCCTTTCTCAGTGTATTGTTCCTGGGATACAAGCTTTTAAATGAGGGCAAGATCCTGGCTTGCTCATTTTAGAAATATGTGCCCAATTTCAACCACCAAACACTGTCAAGAACCTGTAGTCTTTACTTGGTTTCTTTAACTTTGGTGAATTTACTTTCCAGACTATGCGCAAAGCATCAAACCACTCTATGATTTATTTCGCCCAATATTTCTCAAGCAGACACTGGACAGTTAAACAAACACACATCCTTAGCGGATTGCAGCAAGACATGCTAGAAGAAACACACTTACACACATGTGACAACTATAGGAAAGTATCCTCTTTTGGCATGGTTACCCCCACCTTTTGCCTGCTGTTAGTTTGTTTTGATTGTGTTCAATGGGATCCTGCTAAGCAGGATCCCCGTGACTGTGCTCTCTTCCTCTAAATATGGTTGACCCTGACTTTGTACACCCCACAATTGGCATACTGGTGCCCCCCGTAGAAGTCACTAGTCTATGGTACCTAGATACCCAGGGCATTGGGGCACCAGGGGTTCCCCATGGGCTGCAGCATGTATTATGCCACCAATGTGACGCCTGCCATGGCAGCCTGTGTGAGAAGGTGCTTGCAGCCTTTCACTACAGGTCACTGCACCAGGTCACTGTAAGTCACCCTTATGGCAGGCCCTCCTAGCCCAGAGGGTGAGGTGCAAGCACCTGTGTGTGAGGGCACCCCTGCATTAGCAGAGGTGCCCCCACAAACTCCATTTACATTTTCCTGGACTTCATGAGCACGGGGAAGCCATTTTACCCGTGTACTGGACATAAGTCACTACCTGTGTCCTGCTACATAATGGTAACTCCGAACCTAGCCATGTTTAGTATCAAACATGTCAGAATCCGGGCTGCCCACGCTGCTGCCATCCTACAGACAGGTTTCTGCCCTCCTGCTTCTTGAACAGCTCAAGAAACTGGACAATGGAAAGGGGACTCACCGTTCCCCTGTCTATCACCATCCCAGGGGCGGTTCCCAGAGCTCCTCCAGGTGGCCACTTGCATCTGCCATGTTGAATCCAAGGTAGGCAGAGGCCTCTGGGAGCATCTGAGTGGCCAGATCAGGCAGGTGACATCACAGCACCCTATTGATCTGTGGTCACCCTGCTAGCGGACCAATCCCCCTTTTAGGGCTATATAGGGTCTCCCTCTTGAGTGGGTCCTCAGATTTAATGTGCAAGGTTCCAGCAGGACTCCTCTGCAATGTTTACTTCAACTTCTGGCCACAGAAACTGCAACTGAACTTCACAGTAACCTAGAATCTGCAGCTCCAGCGACGACTCCACTCTGCAACATTGTTTCTCTGGCTCCTTCCAGCAACTGCAACATTTCCCCAGCTGTGCATCCTCTGAGGGCGACAAGTCTTCAGTCTGCACCAGGAAACAAGAAGGAATCTCCCAGCATCTGCAGGCACCAACTGCAACAATGACCGACTGCTTGGATCCTCTCTCCTGTAACTCTGCATGGATCCTGCAACACAGGTTGTGGCCTTGAGTGGTCCGCTCGGTCCCCCTTTACCAGCTGTCCAAGTTGCGAGGTGGTGAGTCTTTGCCTGTTCTTGCAGGACAGTGCCCCTGTGCTACGACTCTTGCAGCTACCAAGACTTGTTGGCTCTTCATCCAGTGGATCTTCTGGCTCTGTGTAGCCCCGACCTCCAGCACTCATTCCTGCAATGTGTAGTCTCCTGCCTGCTGCTCCAGCGACATGGGACTTCTCTCCAGATGTGCTGAGTGGGCCTTACTGCAACTCCTGTGCCTGCTGCCTGTGAGTTGCTTGTGAGGCACGCCCTTGACTTCTGGCTCTCCTTACTGCTGAGTGTTGCCTGGGACTCCCCTCCTTGGGTTGAGTCCCCTCGAACCTTCATGGGCCCCCACAGCTCTGCAACTCTTCATCTGCAACTCTTGACTTTGCCAAGGCTTGTTGGTGGTTTTTCCACACCACTCATGGACTGCAACTATTCTTCTGACGTGGGACATTGACTGCATCACTTCTGGAAGTCTTGCTCTGCTCCTGTGCTGCATAGCCGACTCCTGGTCTTCGCCGTTGGCCTGGACCTGCACCTCCAAAAGGGTGGGTAGTGGCTCCTGCCTGACCGGACACTCCAACTGGAACTGGATTTGGTCCCCTTCATTGGCAGGTCCTCTTCTTTCTGGATCCATCTTCTGTTTCTTCCAGAATTGCTTGGGTCTTGCACATTCCTTTTACAAAGTTTCTCTGTGGGTTTGGGAAAAACTAGGTGCTTACCTCTTCTCTCCTGGTCGCTGGGGGGCACTCTGGTACTTACATTTTGGGGTTCCTAGTTCCTCAAGATCCCGTCTACAGATTCCACTTTCCTGGGTGGGGGTCTGACTTTCGCATTCCATTTTTTTAGTATATGGTTTGGTCTCCCCTTAGGGTCTCTTGTGTTTACTGTTTTTTCATTGTTTTCTCTTGCTCTCTATGCCCATTCCTGATTACTAAGGTGTATATAATAGTGTGTTTACTCACCTGCTAATAGAGTATTGCCTATACTAGTATTTTAGTATTTGTGTCACTGAAATAACGTGCCTTTATTTTTGTAACACTGTGTGGTTCTTTCACATCTGTAAGTACTATGTCACTATAAGTGGTATAGCATTAACTTTGCATGTCACCTAGATAAGCCTTAGCTGCTCATCCACAGCTACCTCTAGAGAGCCTGGCTTCCTAGACACTGACTACACCCCACTAATAGGGGACACCTGGACCTGGTATCGGGTGATCACACCATAAATGCTCACCACACACCAGGCCAGCTTCCTACAACAAATCTAATTTGGTCATCAGATTAAATGCTTGTGCCATTGGTTTCACCTATGTCACTTTTAATGAGGGCAACAAGGTGCCTATAGCATACAAATAAGACTTATATTCCAATGCTTTGCAGATAAAATTCCGACTGCTGTACAGATGGCTGTCATAAACAAGAGGCCACTTGCCCAAGGGGAACACATTATTATCGTTACCCCGGTGCCAGCTTTAGAGGCTGTCACCAAAGCAAAGGGGAACACCTTAAAACACAGAACTCTGCGGGGATGGTGACTGACCTTAAAGATAAGCTACCAGATGCTCATGTAGTAAATACATTGGGCCACCAACGTGTAGGAGTACATGTCATTGGTAACACTTTGGCTGATGAAGCGGCCAAACACATTAGGGTGTTGCATCTGCTCATGCTGTTGTCGTGGCCGCAATATCATTCTCTCAGAAACATTTTTGGTGGCCGAGTCTATACAAGCAGACCAAGCAATATGTCCTTTGCAGTGACAATTGCCAGCAAATAAAGGGCTTAAACATCAAACACCCACCATAGACATCCTTCTTAGTCTCCAATAGGCCACTACAATCTGTGTACCAGGACCATTGTGGTCTCCTACAACCTGATGGTGCATACAAATACATCTTAGTCGCTGTTGATTCTTGTTCTAGATTCCTGTGGCAATGGCCACAGTGATCGGCAGACACTCTAACTATTATAAAATAGTTGCTAGTCTTTATCGGTACATGTACGTTTGCAGCATTCCTCTCGGACCAGGGCCCTGCTTTTGCCTCTAGGGCAGGGTTCTGCAAAGTCGGTCCTGTGGAGCCGGGTCCATGCCATATTTTTTGCTTATCCACATTTAGAAAAAAGATGTTTCAGAAATCTACAGTTTTCTAAATGTGGATATGCTAAAAATCTGACATGGACCCGGCTCTCCAGGACCGACTTTGCAGAACCCTGCACTAGGGCATTCAGGGACACCATGAGGATGAGGAGTGTTGGACTCCATTACTCATCCCCATATCATCCCAAGAGAAATTCTGCTGTGGAGCGGAGGAATCCTGACCTCAAGCAGTCCACAACAGCTAGAGTTTTAGGTTCAGGCTGCAGTTAGCTTCATCACCTCTATGGGGTCCAAAGAGCACTGAATAATCTGTCACAACGGTCCTTGGGAGGATGCACTCCTTATGAGGTCCTCTTTGGGATACCTATGTATGTCTCAGATCTAGATGGTCCTGGTATGGTAGTAGCAGACACACCTTTTGACATAAATGAATATCTTACTGTCTTACAGGATCTTCAGCAATGTTGTGGTGATGATTCATCTGTCAGTGCTTCCACCTTAGGAATAAGGGATTTGACAACAACTTCTACAGGCTGGATTCCTAAAGTTGGGTATCTAGTTTGAGTGAAGATTGCTGTGAAGAAGGAATTTGACCCATCCTACAGGGAACCGGTTCCAGCCCTGGGAATACAAAGCATTAGAACTGTCATTCTATCACCTGTTCCAGGTTCCAAAGAGAACAAATTTGCACCATCAACAACATAAAATTGCACCATGTGGCCGATCCTGCACAGTAGACCGAGAGGTCCCTTGGGTAGTTCCCAGTCCCCTCTCACTACCCAACAGGACAAACCTCTCTCAAAGAAGAAACATTAACACTTCTGAAAAATATCAGCATTTACAACAATGCTACAAATGCCTCCTCGAACATTGGGAGGGCAGAGAATGAGCTTCTGCTGATTCCTGTTACCACTTCACCAACATGAACAGCCCAAGGTGTGGCTGGTTTCTACTCCAGTGCAACACAAACTAATGACACCATCTCCTATGAACTTCCACCCAAAGTAGATACATCCACCGGTAATGCACCAGCTCCTGAGTTCGGAGAGACTGCTTTTGGTTATTTCATCATCCTTGATTTTTCTTCAACGTCATCTGCACCTGTAACTGAAAATGTTTCAAAAACATGTAAGCTGTACATATGGCTTAAAAATAACTATTTGGTTTATCCATTGTATCATTTGCGGATATTTCTGACAGTGCTTGCCTTTCTGTTATGGATTTGTTTTGTGACTGTTTTCTTTCTCCTGATAAATGGTTATTATCTTCCTGAATGCTCTTCTGTCGAGCCAGTGAATTATGTTTTAACACCCTATCTTTCCTCACATAAGGTCCGAAGAGACTTGTGCCTTGTGAACATTTCAGCAGTACCAATTCCAGATAGGATTGTTTGGGGTAAAGTTCCATTTGATATTGACAGGCCTAGTGAGGTTATCCAAATTCCATATGTATTCAAAATTTCAATGACTGATGTAATTACACCTAGGGCCTCATTACAACCCTGGCGGTAAAAGACCGCCAGGGCTGTTCTGGAGGCTATACTGCCAACAGGCTGGCGGTACAAACTCAGGGATTATGACCGTGGTGGAAGTGCTGCGGTCGCACTGCCGGGACCATCGGTTTTCCACCACAGTGGTCCCGGTGGTTGTAATCCGCCAGGGCAGTGCTCCTTGCAGTGCTGCCCAGGGGATTACGAGTCCCCTTCCCGCCAGAACATTTTAGCTTGGACTCACACACTCTCTATAGCGTGTTAGCATACTTGTTCCAGCAATGGGGAGGGTGTAGTGGATCCAATTTAACTTTCATTGGGACTCAGGAGGTCAGCTTAGCCTTTTGGCTTGCAGGCCTGTACTTCGTCACCTAGTGACTTTTAACCTACTTAGCTTGCTCTGTTTTAGCCCAATTATTGTATTATTTCTTTTAAGATGGCTGCTATTGTTTATAGTTAGAAAAATGTTTTGATTTGCATCATCAGTGCCATTCTGTGACGGCATCATTATCTGCGTCATAATCAAGTGATGTACACATTATACTTCGTTTATTGTTAATTATCCTAATCATTGCAGCTCATGCATTTTACTGTAGATTGCAGTCTTTTCAATAAATCTATTGAAAACTTTCCTGCATCTTCTTCATCGCCTGTGTGTGACTGAGACTTATTGCTAGCAGGATAACTTCTGTTCCACCACGACTCCCCTGAGATGTGGCAATCTAGAGTCCATCCATAAGGCTGCCAGAAATCACCTTTTCCTATTTGGGTTTTGGTGAGGTACTGCTTGTGAGCCGGGAGAGTGACCTAGTCCCCTACAAACAAAAGTGTTGTCATCCCTAAACCAGAAGTCTCACCTAGGAACATGAGTCCAACTACGGCATTGCATGGTTGTGATCCTGAGCTAAACATTGTGCAAATACAATATATCCATGCTTATACAAGTAGTTTGTTTTGTCATTGTATAGTTCACATTGTCTTACACATCTACATTGCTAAATGTGAAATTTACTTCAGCAGACAATGAGTTTGTGACTTGCGAATTTATTACAGTGTGAAGACATGTTTCAAAAAGAAACAAAAATAAAAAGTTAAGGAGTCAGTCATGGTGAGTGAAACCACAGATGTGGATACAAAATCATCTGAATTCCAAAGTCCAAATTGCTCCTGCCATCAGAAATGGGAAAGTTACCAGAATTAGTCCACAGAGGGAACGTGTGACACACAAAGGAAGACATTAAGTTTGATGTTTCTTGCTGGCTGTGGTAAATGTCTTGCCATCCACACCTTCTTGATATTTGCATGGACATCCAACTTGCGGGGGCAGGGGGGGAGTGGAGGGGCTTTAGCTGCTGCAGAGGCAGGGGTGTTTGATAGTATTTCTTCCTCTAGCAAGGCCTATCTTCCTGTGTCTGCCACAAATGTAGATGGCCTTGATATACTTGCACCACAGGAAGGAGTAGATGGTGGTGGAAAAGCCCTGCTCAGGGTTGTATGGATGTCCAACAGCACCCCTGTTATGTTGCCCATGTTTGAATTATGTGCCTCCATCTATTGGTACATGTCCTTCTGCAGCACTTGATTTCCCGGAGTTCGGTTACTACCCGGCCCATCATGCCTTGGGACTCCTGATAGACCCCCAAGATTTGGCTGATGGTGTCCTGATCGTGAGTCGCTCCAATGGCCTCACTCTGCTGGCCCACAGCATCCCTGCTATGGAACTCACGAGCCTATGCCCTTGGCCCAGGGTGTCCTCTCCAACTGGGTCATGGTCCCTCTGTGTCAGGGGTAGTGATTTTCACTTCAGGATCCAGGACTGAGGGGCACAAGATTGTGCTGACTGTGCTAGGTACACAGATTGGGGTATGTTGGCAGCTGAGCTGTTGTAGCAGCTGGGTTGGGAGGTGTTTAGATGGGTACAGTGAGACTAACTGTTGCCATCTGACCAGGCTACCCATACGTAGGTCCGTCATCCACATGTCCTGAGGCTTCATCCAAGTGTGGATTGGGAGTCTGTTCAGTGGGCAATGTCTGCCCAGGTTGAGTGCCAGTTGAACCTGTTGAGAAATAGAGTACATTATAATTGGTGAAAGTGTGGAATCTATATCAAAAATTGTATTCTCACAGTAAGTAGAGACCAAGGAAAATGTGACTAGGTAGGGTTTGCCATTGTGATGTATTTCATGGTATTGAAGTTGTTGACAAGACATTTGTGGAGGTTGCAAAAACAAAAGGTTTGAGCAGCTTATTAAATCTGCTTGTAACGTGCATTTTGAAATAAAGAATTAACATGAGTTCTAACAAACAGTTAAGGCAACACAGTGGAGAAGTTTAATGTGTATTTCACCATTCCAAGACATAGTTATGGAAGATACAGGTGAACAACTTGGTTGAATATGTAGCAGTAGATATCATGTGAGCAGCACAGAGTCAATGGGCTACCTGCCACTTCCAATCATCTGAAGCAACTTAATGCCTTACAACAACTTGATGTACACAGTGGTAAGGTGTCATTCGTGGCATCAATAGTAGTGCCAATTGGGGTTACAAGGACATCATCAAGCTAGGTAGGCATACAGAGTTATGTCAGAGTTAAGCATGATATGTAGATTGCTCAGCCCATAATGAGTGAACATCAGTTGGTATATGGCTAACACATGTCTTTGGGTAAGTGCGCAAGGGCCTCTTGTTTTTTAGAAACAGAAAGAAGTCCTCATGGTAGTTGTAATCATGTCACTTTCTCTACTTCCCAACATTTGACAAATGGTGATCTCCACGATGAGTGAACATCAGTTGTGACATGGCTAACAAGTGTCTTTAGGCAAGTACACAAGGGCCTCTTTTTTGAGTCACAGAAAGAGGGCTTCATGCTAGTTGTAGTCATGTCACTGTCAGACTCCCAACACTTGGCAAATGATGAGCTCCGTGATGAGTGAACATCAGTCATGACTTGGCTAACAATTGCCTTTGGGCAAGTGTACAAGGACCTCTTGTTTTGAGATACAGAAGGAGGGCCTCATGATAGTTGTAGTCATGGCAGTCTCTCTACTTTCCAACACTTGACAAATGGTGAACTCCATGATGAGTGAGCATCAGTTGTGACATAACTAACAAGTGTATTTGAAAAGTGCACAATGGTATCTTGTTTTGAAATACAGAAAGAGGGCCTCATGGTAGTTGTAATCATTTCACTATCAGCCTTACAAACACTAGACCTCTATGAGTGAACATCAATTGTGGCATGGCTAAAAAATGCCTTTGGGCAAGTGCACAAGGGCCTCTTGTTTTGAGTTACAGAAAGAGGGCCTCATGGTAGTTGTGGTCATGTAACTCTCTACTTCCCAACACTTGACAAATGTTTAGTTTGACATACCTGTTGCCACACTGCAGTTAGGTTGAATCATACATATACATGTTGACACACCATGGGTCCTGGGATAATCTTTTGATATTAAAATACTTACAGATTCCATTCCAACATATAGCATGTGATGGCAATTGATACATGATGTTATGTTCGACAATACACAGTGACAATTTACCATCTCTGAAACTTGTAGGTTATGAAAGTTGATGAACAACACAATGGCAAAAGCTGAGATTTGAGCATACATGACATTGAGGTTTTGTGAGTTTTTGTGGTGTGACTTTCCAGAAACCGCTCCTCAAACTGTTCCAGTCAAGGCCTAAGGATGCAGGATGGCCAAGATCATCTCCTCTCAGGGAAAGAGTTTTAATGGGGTGCTGGAAGGACCACCACCAGGCTTCAAGCATTCCAGGTATTGCCTGGAAGCCAGGGATAGCACCTTCCCCCGCTAGTCGGTCCACCTCTTCCTAATATCCTATTTTATGCACAAAGTGGTGACTCTGTTGACTATCCTTTGCCACATTTCCATTTTCTTACTGAGAGGAGTCAGTTAGAGTTGGGATCCAACAATTGTGGCTCTACTCTTATGTTTCTTCCACCAAGACTCTCAACTCATCCTCTGGAAAACGTGGATTTTTGTGGCATGACATGACTGAAAGTAAAGTGGGTGACAGTGGCAAACTTAACAAGACAAGTAATATTTGGGACAAAAAATGAAAAAATAGAATAAGTATGTGAAAGGTAAAAAATGAGATAAGAACAGGGCTGCCTTATGTGGCAAAAATTACAAAAATTTGTGTGTTCTCTGTCGTGCTCTGCTGCAGTAGAGAAGCAAAAGGATCATGATCAGGAATGGGTTATTTTTTATAGTGTGATTTGCAGGTGTGTCCACTTGGCCAAGGGGTGTCAGCTGTATTGTTTTTTAATTCATCCAATGGCTACTCTTCTAGACTTTGCTGCAAGAGTATCGTGACAGCCGACCACCATCAGCTAACCACCGCAAGAAGGCTGCCTTATCAACTGTGTTTTTGTAATAGGCTTGCAGTTGGCTGCGGCCATGATGGCGACAGAGTATGCACCTCCATTATTGCAGCCCGCCACGCCGCTGGAGAGCAGCAATCTGCCTTTGCGGTCGGGGGCTCAACCTGCATACATCGTAATACAGCAGGTGGGAGACTGCCGGTGCAGTGGACTTCTTGGGATCCCCACTGCAGCAGTCTTGTGGTCTGACCACCATACTCGTGATCGGGCCCTTCAAAATATTTTGTAATATGTTTTATTTGTTATGAGTAATTTAGTTTTTTATGATTATTTCAAATTTATTTTGTGGATTTTTGGGATTAAAGTGGAGTATTGTGAGAGATGTATTTATTATACATTTTTAAGTGTTTTTAATTGATGAATAGTGTCAAATTGCTAATTTATATATAAGACCATTTTTTTATTATTTTTTTATGTAAATGTTAAGACTATTTGGTTGTTTATAAAAAATTGGTAATTGTTTTATTTTGTATCCATTTGTTAATTTTTTTATGACATAATTTTGTAATGTTGAAGTAAAAAATTTTTTTTTGCTAGTGATTAATATAGGCCCTCATTACGACCCTGGCGGTCGGCGGAAATTTGGGGAAAGGTATTGCCAACAGGCTGGCGGTACCTTTTCCCAAATTATGACCCAAACCACCAATGTACCAGTCCGTCCACCAGGGTGGTAACTGCCGCTGGGCTGGAGACTTCGGTCACCTTTGGGATTATGACCCCGCATACCGCCATGGTTTTCATGGCAAGTGTACCGCCGCGAAAACCATGGCAGTAGGCACTATCAGTGCCAGGAAACTCCTTCCCTGGCACTGATAGGAGTCTCCCCTGCCCCCTCTCCCTCCCCAGAGTCCTCCCTCCCCCTCCCCCTCCCTCTCCTGCCCCCAACACAGTTACACACTCACATGCTCACACATATACACAGACTCATACTCACATCCAACCACGCATGCACACATACATACCCACACACCGCAACACACACCAACATACATTGTCGCACACACGCATTCACAACACACAACATACACGTACACTCACATTCAGTCATTCACACACTCATTCAACGTGACTCACACCTGCATGCACGCATACAAAACAAACACACACAACCCCCTCACACACACACAGCACCCCCACACACGTGCACACACCCCCCCACCCCCCTCTCCTGTCGGAAAACCCAACTTACCTGCTTGCAGAGGGTTCTCCGGCAGGGGACGGGCCGCAGCACTGCTGCCAGCAGCAGTGTCCACCCTCAAAACACCACCAGGCCATATCATTGCTCATGATACGGTTGCAGTGTTTTGCTGGCATGGTGCTGCTGCTGACAGCAGTGGCACCTTTCTGCCGTCTGCCGCCATGACCGTCGACGGTATTCCGCCAGCCTTCTGGCAGAATTCCATCTATGGTCATAATGCGGGTGGGCGGCTGGTAGCCACGACGATGGTATGTTGGCTGCCATCGCCGTGGCAGTAGGCGGTCAATACCGGCAATGTTGTAATGAGGCCATAGCTTTTTCCAATCCTTTGCCTAGTTTTGCTTAGGTTGCAGTGGAAATAATATACCTGACACCATCAGAGTCCAAAACATTCCCTATTATGGTCTAGGTTGCAATGGGAATAATAAAACAGAACCCCTCCAAGTTCAATGTTTTTCCCTACTGTTGCTTAGGTTGGCGTGACAGTAATAAATCTGACCCATCCAAATCCAGCATCTTCACCAATGTTACTTGGGTGGAAGTGAGAGTAGTGAAAATAACCCCCTCAAATTCCAACACTTTTGCTACTGTTGCACAATTTGAATTTCAATTAGTATATTTTGTTTCTCCAAATTATACTTTTTTAATTTGTTTATACTGAAGTTGGAATGATAATTTTGTTTTATTTATATTTTGTTTTAATTTTTAAATAAATAGAACTTAATTGTTTCGTTGATATTTATTTTACATGTATGTGTTCATTTGTACAAAGCAGAATTGTAAATATTTCTTCCTTTTTGTTAAAGTTGTATATATTTTAATTCATTTTGTTAAATTGTATTAATGTTTTATTGTAATTGTGTTTTTCTTCTTTTGTGATGCTATTTAACTGTATATTTATACTGTAATTTTAGATTTGTATTTTATGTTTGACTGCAGTAATAATAATTTTAGTAATATATATTTAAAATTTAATTTAAATGATTCAATAATATTGAATACTTTTCATTTTCAGTCTTTTTATTTTATATATGTATATATTATATATATATATAGATGTATATATATATATATACATATATATAATATATATGAGTTCTGTTTTTTTAAACAAAATTATTCTTAGTATGTGGAGTACTTTAAAAAAAAGAAATTAATCTACTTATACATTGCACTGTGCTAACCCTATGCTTACAACTCTGCTAGAAAAACAGACTTTTGAGGTGAGCGGATTCAGAGTGTCATTGGTGTTGTAGAGTGCACTACACTGGTGTTGTAGTTGCTCTTTGCCTAAACTTGTGAACTACCCAGAGTTCCTTGCTTCTTATTTTGCATATATATATTCAGAAAATACATATGTACACACACACACACACACACATATATATATATTCTGAAAAGTAGATCAATCCAACTATTGGATCTTAGATTCTTAGATTAGATCTGAGATTCATGATGGAATACTGTCTCATGGAGAATATTTTTCTCTGCAGTAATACATACTACAGAAAGATTTCTTGACCTGAGATGAGCATCTATTTCGCCCCCAGCTTTGCTAATCTTTTTGTGGGCTGGTATGAGCAGGTTTTCTGGGCAGAGGAGAATGTTCAATATACCCCCCACATCACTTTATGGGTGATGTATTTTGAAGATCTTTTCATCATCTGGGATGGAGAGAGGAACAACATAGACAATTTTATTCAGAAATTACAAGACACATCAGATGAATCTGAGTTTCTGCTACAAACTCAGTAGTGAAATATGGAATATCTAGATATATTCTTAGACATAAAGAATAATATCCTCAACATTAGACTGCCTTGCAAGGAGATGGAGGGGAGCAGTATACTACTTGCTGATGGCCATCACTCTACAAGCTTAAAATGGAGCATCCCTTATGGAGTCTACTGCATACAAAAAGAAATTGCTCTCTGAACAGCAGCTGGTCCTTGCCAGATTCAGAGAGGGAGGTCGCCCTAATAAGGTATTTTGAAAGACATCAATTACAATTTCAAGCAAGAAACATGATCAATGGCTTTTTAAAAGAAAGGAAGTCACATCTAGAAATAACTTGATTAGGTTACTCATAGATTCCAATAGCAAAACTGGTGCTTTGAGACATATAATGAATAAACGTTTAGGCATTTTTAAATCTGATTCCATACTGAGATAAATGATTGGTCCACATACGTCTACTACATATAGGAAGACCAAAGCACTACAAGAGATTCTAGTCCAGAAGCTGTTTTGAGGAATATACAGTAAATACATGGTTGAGTGGTGCTCGTGGGTTTTATAAGTGCAAGAATTGTGGGACAGGCAAACACAGTTGCAATCAAGGCATATACACATTATCATCAGGCAGGCTCAAGAAAATCTCCAAATTCATTATATTTGGTTCCGAATTTTGTGTCTGTCTTAAAATGTCCTTGTAATCTCAAATATGTATAGAGTACTATTTTCCCACATTAAAAACCATTCTAGAGCACATATGTATAAGCAGAAATAAAGACATCTCTTATCGTATGGCTAGACATTTTGAGAAACACTATGACGGCAATCCAAACTTACTGAGTTTCTTTAGAATCACCAGGATTGAAAAGAAGCCTCATGGAGGGACTAGAGAAAAAATGCTTCAGACTTTTAAGTCAAGACTGATAGTTGACTTAGAAATGAAACCCCCAACGATTTAAATAAAGATGAGGAGCTGGCAGTCCATTTGGGGTGAGTTTAATTCACACGCTTCTTATGAGAGGAGACCAGTAGGAAATGTGGTTAAGGAATGGTCCTATTCCTTATGAAATATTTGACATTACAGCTTATATGATGAATAGATATTTCATACTGAGAATTTGTGGTCTAGTATCTTTATGTTCTCATTGAATTTTCAGTAGTATATGGAAGTGATTCTGTAATTATATATTCTGCAATTATGTATATTACTATTCATATTCTTTCAGTATTCTTTGAGTTCTATTTGCTTTCCTTCATTCTTAGACTAGCACACATGTGTATTAGACTTGTTGCTGCCCCTATGAAATTGATGGTTTGTCCTAAATACCAATTGAGATAAATGTTCTTATCTACATTGCATAGAGTTACAATCCTTGATACTGTCAGTTATTTAACAATTGTGGTTACATCAAAAAGAATTAACTCCCCTGGGGCAGTGTTATTTTATCTCCCTAATATATTGATACATATTTCCTTTTTGGGGGTTTATTTACATAGTACCAAACCACTTCATACATAAAATATAGGCATAACAAGCTGATTGTACAAATAACCTACCTGAGGTCTATAGAAATGTAGTTATCTCTATCTGGTACTTGTGATCCATATTATCAGAATCACATCAATACTGGCTAATTCTAGATTATAGTTGTGGTTTTGCCACAGTTAATTTAAGTATATATATATGTTATTTCATGGTGAACATTTTTCTTTTTCTTTAATATATTTTAATACCAGGTTGTGCCCTACATTATATTATAATATTATATACATAACATATTTCTTTCTTGGATGTGAATATAAATATATATGCGTGCATGCATGTTGGGTCCCTAGTCTGACCACAACACTTGTATTGGTCGGTGGATTCAGCTAGTTTTCTACGAAGAAGGGAAGATTTATATTTCTATGATATGTGTTTTAAGTTAATTGTTTTAATTATTAAGATTCTCTCTGCTATATACTATATTTTAATACATACTAAATATTTAATATATAGTATATATTCTTGTAATAATATACATACTTATATACTTACTTATATAATATCGATATTTCGGACCACAATATTTTGTAGACAATATTATTGTACTTAACAATACAAGTATGTGAAGTCGATTTTTAGGACCAAAATATTATTGGCCCACATTTTTTTTCAATGATTTTTATATTGATATCATGTCTTTGAAATGAAATAGGAATCTAGCAACCTGATGCAGAGTTTGACAGATGGGTTACTCAATCACAAACTTGACTGATATCCCGTCCGCAGTATCACAAGTGCCATTGGATATAATGTAATTGTAATACAGCTGATGGGATATCTGTCATATTTGTAATGGAAGAATCCATCGGCAGAACACTAACGCCCTAAATCTGTCAGGAGTAAAAGCATACTGTTAGTTGTGTCATAAATACCTGCTGAACGTATGATCTTGACCAAAATCCGATCCTCAACATCTTTTTAATTCTGGCACACATTTAAGAAATATCTGTTCTGCATGGCCTTGTCCACAATGTAAATAGTGTTTTTCCTGTGCTGGTGTTTGTTGAGACAGTTTGGGGGTCATTCTGACCTCGGCGGTAAAAGGCCCTTACCGGCGGTCAGAAGTCCGCCATTCTACCGCCGCGGCCGCGGTAAACCGCCACGGTCATTCTGACCACCAACTGTGAAACCGCCAAAAACCCGACATCCAAGGAAGGCCGCCTCATCAGCGGGCTGCGGAAAACTGGAGATGACCAAACCTCCACCGTCACGCCAACACAAACACGCCCATGCCATTCTGACCCACGAATCCACGCGGCGGTCTTTCAACCGCGGTATTCCATTGGCGGTACACACCACCGCGCTCAAAATACACACACAGCTCCAAAACACAGCCACATTGGACAATTTGAAATACACACACCTGAGACACATACAAACAACACTCCCACACATCCAATCAACTATAAAACACACACCCACATCACCCACAAACCCCCACTAGTTGGAAATCGGAGAGAAGGCGATAGAGATAGAGATAGAGAGAGCGAGCACAGCAATCGAAAACCCCAACACACACAGGAACCCAACTTCATCACCCACACCACATTTACGCACACATCACCACACATCACCACGCACATCACCACAAACACCACCCCACACCTCATCCACACCACCCCATGGCACCCCAAAGACACCCCACGTTCTCGGACCAAGAACTCAGGGTCATGGTGGAGGAAATTATAAGGGTTGAGCCCCAGCTCTTCGGCACACAGGTGCAGCACACCACTATAGCAAGGAAGGCTGAGCTATGGCAAAGGATCATAGACAGGGTCAACGATGTGGGACAGCATCCCAGAAATCGGGAAGATATCCGAAAGCGATGGAACGACCTACGGGGGAAGGTGCGCTCGATGGTGTCACGACACAACATCGCTGTGCAGAAGACTGGCGGCGGACCCCCACCCACTCCACCCCAATTCACAGCATGGGAGCAAGAGGTAGTAAACATCCTGCATCCTGATGGCCTCGCTGGAGTACACGGAGGAATGGACTCTGGTAAGTCGAATCTCAACTACTTCACCCCCCCCCAACCACCAGCATGCCAACCCCCCACCTCACCCCCAATCTCAACCCCCCAGCACACAACCTCCCTGCCAATGTCTCACCAGCACAACCCACACTAAACAACACCAACCCCTGAATGCCAACACAAACCATAGACAGCCACCACCAAAGCATGACCATTGCACATACCCATACACCCCCCCCATCACCCTCACAACACCTCCCACAAGGGAATGCCAGCACTGGGGGACAAGGGCACTCAAAATGCACGCCATGGCACACACAGAAACAATAACCATACTCTTTTACCCCTGCAGGGCCCGAACGCCAACACACCGCCACGGAGCAGCTCTGTCGACCTAGAACCTGATGACCAGCCCGGACCATCGGGAACCTCTGGACAGTCAGTTCCCCACACACAGACACAGGCCACAGCAGACCCAACCCCCTGTGGGAACACCAGCACAGCTCCCACCCAGCGGGCCCATGCCACTGTCTCCAGGACGCGTCAATCAGCGGTGTGTCCGCCACTACAGGGCACCCAGGCTGACCCAACACCCCAACAACAACAGGGACCTGGGGGCAGTGGTAGTGGGCACACCGTCCAGGGGACAGAGGCCCGGGGAAACAGGGCAACTGGGAGGGCTGTTGTGCGACAGGGGGGGGAGGACAGGCCCAGGGAACCGACTCTCCAAGAGGCCCTCACCACCATCATGGGAGCATACCATCACTCCCTGGAGACGATGGCGACGGTACTGGCCAGGTTCACCGAGATCCAGGCACAGCAGGAGGAACGGTACATGGGGTTCAGCAATGAACTCAGGAACATCGCTACCGCTATGGGGACCATAGTCCAGGCCCTCAACCGGATAGAAACCACATTGCGGGACCATGTGGCACCACAAAGGGCCCCTGTCACTAGCCAGGACCAGGAACAGCCTACCACCTCCGCCGGCGCTAGTGGTCAGGAGGCCCCCACAGAACGACGGGCCACCAGAACCCCACCTCCTGCTGAAGAACAACCACCCCGCAAGAGGAACCTGAGATCTCACAGGAAGACAGAGTAGGATGCCAAGACCCCCGCCAGCATAAGATACCCCCTGATGTCATCCCACTGTCCCACATTGTCACCCTGTCCAACCTTGAACTGCCCCTGCTCCATCCTTCCACAGGCATATGGAAAATGCACCTGTGAAACTGAGAACTGGACTCTGCCATGGACATAACTCCACCCTCACCCATCACCGTTTTAATATCATGTACCAATATCTAGCACTAAAAATAAATCACTCATTGCACTGAAATCATTCAGGAGTCAGCCTGTATTATTTACAAATGTATAACACATTACTAATCAATAATGTTCAGTTATTTTTGTGATGACAACATACCGATGTCAATAAGCATTAGTCCATGGGCTAACCAAGCAGAAGTCACGCAGTGGCTCATACAGCACTGAAAAGGGAAGGGAAAATCAAACATCAGTTTAAAAGAACTGGGGGGAAATACACAAAGTAAAGATGCAGGGGGCTTTCAGTAAATGTTAAATGGCGTGGGTGATTCTTACCTGTGTGCTACTGAAAATACTGTTGGATAACTCTGTCCCTGTTGTCTGTGTCGTCCTCTTCATCTTCCTCCTCTTCACTCTCCGCAGGCTCCACAGCTGCCACAACACCACCATCTGGACCATCCTCCTGCAGGAAAGGCACCTGACGTCGCAATGCCAGATTGTGAAGCATACAGCAGGCCACGATGATCTGGCACACCTTCTTTGGTGAGTACATCAGGGATCCCCCTGTCATATGCAGGCACCTAAACCTGGCCTTCAGGAGGCCAAAGGTTCTTTCTATGATCCTCCTAGTTCGCCCATGGGCCTCATTGTACCGTTCCTCTGCCCTGGTCCTGGAATTCCTCACTGGGGTCAATAGCCAAGGCAGGTTGGGGTAACCAGATTCACCAATTAGCCACACACGTTGTCTCTGTAGCTGTTCCATCACATAAGGGATGCTGCTATTACGCATCACATACACGTCATGCACTGACCCAGGGAACTTGGCATTCACATGGGAGATGTACTGGTCAGCCAAACAGACCACCTGGACGTTCATAGAATGGTAACTTTTCCTGTTTCTGTACACCTGCTCATCGTCTTTTGGGGGTACTAAAGCCACATGGGTCCCATCAATGGCACCAATTATGTTGGGGATATGTCCAAGGGCATAAAAATCACCCTTCACAGTGGCCAAATCAACCTCCTCAGGGAATACAATGTAGCTCCGCATGTGTTTCGTCAGGGCAGACAACACTCTAGACAAAATTTTTGAAAACATAGGCTGAGACATTCCAGATGACATGGCCACTGTTGTCTGGAATGAGCCACTTGCCAAAAAATGGAGGACTGACAGAACCTGCACTAGAGGGGGAATTCCTGTGGGTTGGCGGATGGGGGACATCAGGGCTGGCTCCAGCTGGGCACACAGTTCATGTATAGTGGCTCGGTCAAGTCGGTATCGTAGTATGATATGGCGTTCTTCCATTGTCGACAGGTCCACCAGCGGTCGATACACGCGAGGATTCATCCTTCTCCTCGCAAGTCCCAGCGGACGGTGCCTAGGAAGGACAACATGGAGCACAGAGTCAAGCAAATCACAGGTACGTTCACCACAGCATGCCTAGCACACGATTATCTATGTATTGAAAGGCGTGTATGTGTGGCAATGCAAGGCCTAGGCCTGTGTGACGCAGTACAAATTATGCCATGTGGGCCCTTGAAATGGCGGCTGCCTGACCTGTGAAGTGGGACAATGGGATGTGAGGTGAATGCGCTGGCGTGGCACACCGTGGCGGTAGGCGGTCGAAGACCGCTATACGAAGCCGCATTGGTTAACATTGAAGCCTACGGGTTTCTGGAGCCAATGACGAGGTGCGCCGGTGGTCGCGGTACGCACCGCCGCGGGCGTGACCGCCATTTTCTATCTGCTTAATCACTCGAGACCTGATCATCCACAGGAGAGGACCTATACTGCAAGTGCTGCTGTGACCTCGGTCTGGAAGATACAAAGGCTGCTGCGACTGGGGAAAGGGCCCCTGCCTTCACGTCTGAAGAGTTGGAGAAACTAGTGGATGGGGCCCTCCCCCAGTATGCGTTACTCCACGGTCCTCCAGACTAACAGGTAAGTACACTGGGTGCACATGGAATGGGCTATGCCTGTGTTGAGTGGGGTGGATGTATGATGGTGGGGTGGGGAGCGAATGAGGAGTGCAACGCACGACAGATGAGAGCATGTGCCACATGGAAAATTTGGGGAGGGGGGGGCAATCACATCTAACATGCAGATAAATGATGAATTTTCCTTTCCCACCCTGTACAAATAGGTCAGCGCCCATCAGAAAGTCGACATTTGGCGTGCCATCGCCAAGGAAGTCCGGGCCCTGGGGGTCCACGTCAGACGGGGCACCCACTGCCGCAAGAGGTGGGAGGACATCCGCCGCGGGACCAGGAAGACTGCCGAGTCACTGCTGGGGATGGCCTCCCAACCTAGGAGGGGTGCCAGTCGTACCCTGACCCCCCTGATGTCCCGGATCCTGGCGGTGGCCTACCCTGATTTGGATGGGCACTTGAGGACATCACAGCAGACACAAGGGGGGGAGTATCAGCACATTCTGCTATCTTTCTGCGCAGTGGAGGCGTCTGGGTGGGGGAGGAGGGTTGTGGGTGACATAAGGCCAGGGCGTTTTCTGTAGTGTAGTCCTCTCCTTTAGGCATGGCCCTGTGCCCCCGCCCCCCACCTCTGTAGGGTGCCAAGTACAGCTATCCATGGTCCTGCATCATCCATGTGTGTATTTGTTGTGCATAGACCTGTAGGCCTGGTCACAAGTACTGAGTAGTATACCCCGATTGTGCAGCGTAGTGCATGAGGCCCCTGTGTCTGTCCTCTCCGCCAACGGTGTTGACATTGCATGCACTCAACCTGTTTTATTATTTCTCCCCCCACCCTTTTTCTTGATCATCTTGTGCATGTGTGCATTAGCATCATCAGGCGGAGGAGATTTGGCATCGGAGCACGAGGGAGCTGCAAGTCACAAGGCCCCGGTGGGCCGTGGTACAGACACCGAGGGCACCAGTGATCCGGAGGGCGAGGGGAGCACCACAACGGGGACCGGTGGTGACACCAGCGACACCGACACGTCCTCGGATGGGAGCTCCCTAGCGGTGGCAGCAACATCTGGGCCCCCCGCCTCTACAGGTACAGCCGCCACCCAGCGCACCAGCCCCGCCCTCCCAGCAACCCCTCAGCCTACGCTCCGTGCCCGCTCGCCCAAGAAGGCAGGCATCTCCTTCACCCCAGGCACCTCAGGCCCTGCCCCTGTCACCCCTGCTGCCCTCAGTGAGGAGGTCATTGACCTCCTGAGGACCATCATTGTTGGGCAGACTACCCTTTTGAATGCCATCCAGGGGGTAGAAAGGGAGGTGCATCGGAGCAATGCCTACCTGGAGGGCATTCATTCGGGTCAGGCTGCCCATCAACGATCGTTCAATGCTCTGGCCTCAGCACTAACGGCAGCCATTGTCCCTGTTTCCAGCCTCCCTCTTCTAACTGCCTCCAGCCTGTCTCTGTCTCCTGTTCCTCTGCCTATCCCATCCACACCATCAGACCAGCCTGCACACACGTCAACACCCAAGGTCAGCTCATCCAGACACAAGCACCACAGATCCCACAAACACTCACCCAAGCAACATCCAGATGCAGACATGCCAACAGTCACTACCACCTCTGTGTCCCCCTCCTCCTCGTCTCCCTCCTCCCTCCCTGTGACGTCTACACTCACACCTGCATGCAAACCACCATCAGCCAGTGCTTCCATCACCAGCACACCCTCCAGTACAGTCCGCACACGTGCAGTCACCACCCCCACTGCCATTTACACGTCCCCTGTGTCCTCTCCCACTGTGTCTGTCACCCCCTCTTCCAAGACACACAAACGCTGGCAGCCACCCACCCAACAGCCATCCACCTCACGACAGCCTACGTCAGATTCACCTGCACCCAAAGACAGCACACCTGACTCTCCTACAATCACATCCTCTTCCTCCACTCCCATCACCACTACTCCCACCCTTTACCTTGGTCCTAAAAAAGTTTACCTCTCCAATCTTAACCTCTTTCCCTCCCCTGACCCACCCCCTCCATCTGCTAAGAGTCCCAAGAGCACCTCAGCCACCACCAGCCCAGCTTCGAGTGTCACTGTGGTGCATGGGTTCTGGAGTCCACCCTTTGGCAGCAGTGACACTTCTATCAGCAGCAAGGGGACAGCCAGCCCCCCCCCAGGCAAAAGGACCCGGAAACTCAAGGGCCGCCGTGAGAGGACTGACACGGCTGCCCCCAAGGACCAGAGTTCTGCCACTTCACCTGCCACAACATCCAGGGGAGGCAAGGGCCAGAGAGCCTCTTCTATGGAGCGAAAGGGCAGCAGGGCGGAGAAGTCAGCCAGCAGGAGCGCGGAGCAGGAGGGCCCCACAAGCCCCATCCCGGCTGTAAGGAAGGACACCAAAGGGCCCAGGACTCCGTCACCGAAGGGTCCTGCGACTGCACGGTCGGAGGGCGACTGAGCAGGGAGTCCAGGCCAGGTCTGGCTCCCTTGAATTACTGGACAAGCACCGCTGAACAGGGCCCCGCCGTGCAGAAGAGCACCGCTGAACCGGGCCCTGCCGCACAGAAGAGCACCGCTGAACCGGGCCCCGCCGTGCTCGAACCGGGCCCCGCCGCACAGAAGAGCACCGCTGAACCGGGCCCCGCCGCGCAGAAGAGCACCGCTGAACCGGGCCCCGCCGCGCAGAAGAGCACCGCCGAACCGGGCCCCGCTGCGCAGAAGAGCACCGCCGAACCGGGCCCCGGCGCGCAGAAGAGCACCGCCGAACCGGGCCCCGCCGCGCAGAAGAGCACTGCCGAACCCGGCCCCGGCGCGCAGAAGAGCACCGCTGAACCGGGCCCGCCGCGCAGAAGAGCACCGCCGAACCGGGCCCCGGTGCGCAGAAGAGCACCGCCGAACCGGGCCCCGCCGAGCAGAAGAGCACCGCCGAACCGGGCCCCGGCGCGCAGAAGAGCACCGCTGAACCGGGCCCCGGCGCGCAGAAGAGCACTGCCGAACCGGGCCCCGCCGCGCAGAAGAGCACCGCTGAACCGGGCCCCTGCGCGCAGAAGAGCACCGCCGAACCGGGCCCCGGCGCGCAGAAGAGCACCGCTGAACCGGGCCCCGGCGCGCAGAAGAGCACCGCTGAACCGGGCCCCAGCGCGCAGAAGAGCACCACTGAACCGGGCCCCGGCGCGCAGAAGAGCACCGCTGAACCGGGCCCCGCCGCGCAGAAGAGCACCGCTGAACCGGGCCCCGCCGCGCAGAAGAGCACCGCTGAACCGGGCCCCACCGCGCAGAAGAGCACCGCTGAACCGGGCCCCGCCGCACAGAAGAGCACCGCTGAACCGGGCCCCGCCGCGCAGAAGAGCACCGCTGAACAGGGCCCGCCGCGCAGAGGAGCACCGCTGAACAGGGCCCCGCCGTCTCAAGCACCGCTCCGCTGGGCCCCGCAGTCTCAGGCACCGCTCCGCTGGGCCCTTCCTGTCAAGCACCGCTCCGCTGGGCCCTTCCTGTCAAGCACCACTCCACTGGGCCCCGCCGTCTCAAGCACCGCTCCGCTGGGCCCCGCCGTCTCAGGCACCGCTCCGCTGGGCCCCGCCGTCTCAGGCACCGCTCCGCTGGGCCCTTCCTGTCAAGCACCGCTCCGCTGGGCCCTTCCTGTCAAGCACCGCTCCGCTGGGCCCTTCCTGTCAAGCACCGCTCCGCTGGGCCCCGCCGTCTCAGGCACTGCTCCGCTGGGCCCTTCCTGTCAAGCACCGCTCCGCTGGGCCCTTCCTGTCAAGCACCGCTCCGCTGGGCCCTTCCTGTCAAGCACCGCTCCGCTGGGCCCCGCCGTCTCAAGCACCGCTCCGCTGGGTCCCGCCGTCTCAGGCACCGCTCCGCTGGGCCCCGCCGTCTCAGGCACCGCTCCGCTGGGCCCTTCCTGTCAAGCACCGCTCCGCTGGGCCCTTCCTGTCAAGCACCGCTCCGCTGGGCCCTGCCGTCTCAGGCACCGCTCTGCTGGGACCCGCCGTCTCAGGCACCGCTCCGCTGGGCCCTTCCTGTCAAGCACCGCTCCGCTGGGCCCCGTCGTCTCAAGCACCGCTCCGCTGGGCCCCGCCGTCTCAAGCACCACTGGCACAATGACAGTGCCGGATCTGTCTCGAGCTACTGTTCACGGTTCACTGTGCCCACCATGCCTCCTCCTTGACCGGTGGAGACTGTTATCCACCTGATGGACTGTGGCTTTGCACTCCCCAGGATGGCACAGTGGGCAAGCCACCCACTGTAGAGACTTGACAGACTGTGGCTTTGCACTCCCCAGGATGGTACAGTGGGCAAGCCACCCACTGTAGAGACTTGAGAGACTGTGGCTTCGCACTCCCCAGGATGGCACAGTGGGCATGGTGGCCCCTTCGTGGATCTGGCGTCGTGGACTCATGTGGCTGTGGGGCCCCCCCTTCCCTTCCCCCTGAGGTGCCTGTAGTTTTGTCATCAGATGCCCCTGCAGTGTTCTCTCCAAAGGACTCAGGTCTCCTGTGTGGGCTTTGCCCTTGTGTTGATACACTTTGGCCCACGGACACTTGGAATTTCGTTAGATGTGCAGGACTAATTGCCTCGGTTTATCGTATGCACTAAATATTGAATTGTTTTTTAAAAATTGTTATTGCTATTTGACCATGACTTATCAGTGGCTTTTTATTTCCATAAATTTCGATTCACAATTTAATTATGTCCTTGCTTTTTTCACGGGGTTTTGGGTGGTGTCACTGTGACTTGTTGCTCTGCATTGGTGTGTACATAGTTTGGGGGGGGGGTGGGGGTCGCATATGTGTGTGCCGTAACCTTTCGTCCTCCCCCCTCCCCTGTGTCGTAGGTGCAGTACTCACCGTTGTCGTCTGCGCCGGCGTTCGTACTCGTGGTAGATGAGCAGGTAGACGAGAGCAGGTAGGATGTTTAATTCGGGTTCCATGCTGTCCTCCTTCCTCGTGGAGTGCGTAGAGGTGCGCGTTTTCCCGTTCGTAGTCTGTTTCCGCCGTGTTTTTATCGGCGGTGCTCCCGCCCCGGAAAAGGTGGCGGATTGGTGAGTTGTGATAGTGTGGGCGGAACATTGTCTGCCGCCTGTCTGTTGGCGGTGACCGCTGCGCTGTTTGTTTGTACCGCCGTGGCGGGCGGAGTGTTAATGTGGCGGGCTGTGTTGGTGGTTCCCGCCAGGGTCAGAATTCCATTTTTTGGACCACCGGCCTGTTGGCGGGTTGGCCGCCGCTTTATCACCGACCGCCAGGGTTAGAATCACCCCCTTTTTCTCCAAGGTGAAGGCTATCAGCCCTTGTGTGGGCAAACCTTTTCTTTTTATGTGAATTTGTGCATTATCTCTAATAACGTTTGTGGCTGAGGTCTGCTTGGTAAATATCACTCCATGGGATACTAAGCATCAATGAGAGGTGTCAATCTGAACATTCACTAATAACTCCTGAGTAATATGGCAAATCTGAACACATGCATTACAATTAATGAGTCATGGTGCATATCTGTACGTGCAGTCAATATTTGTGAGTACTGCTGCAAATCTGGATGTGCACTAAGGACTGCAAAGTTATAGGGCACATTACAATATGCACTAAAGGTTACTGAGTAATAGTGCAAATTTGAACATCCAATATGGATTAATGAATCAAAGTGAAAATCTGAACAGTCTGGCTGGAACATTGAGTGATGGGGTAAATCTCAGAATGCCCTAAGGAACACTGTTTGGTAGAGTAAATCTGAACATAGACTAAGGATTAGTAAATAATAGTTCAAACGTTGCAGTCAGTTATAGCATAAATATGACCATGCACTTAGCATCACTGAGCAATGAGACAAAGATTATGTGCTTCTTTTATAAACACACAACACTTCATTGTTTCCTCTTTTTTATGTCTTGTGTAAATTAATTGTTACACATCTTTGAGGCAGAAAACAGTGTTTTTCTCATGCTAGTTT
Source organism: Pleurodeles waltl (assembly GCF_031143425.1). Lineage (NCBI taxonomy): Eukaryota > Metazoa > Chordata > Amphibia > Caudata > Salamandridae > Pleurodeles > Pleurodeles waltl. The sequence goes on along the minus strand of NC_090436.1, from coordinate 605,007,965 downwards.
TGCTATACTGTGGTAATAAACCTGAATGTGATATTTGTATTGTAGCAGCAAAGTCATAGTCACTGAAAAAACACTGAAAAAAATAATTCAGGGTGCTGGCAGACGCCTGCAATTGTTTTTTTAATTTGTATATAATTGGCGAGGGGGCATGCAACCCCCTTCTCTGAGCCCTCAAGGCCAATCAGAATGTTCTATTCTTTGAAGTTGTGGTTGCAGGACTCTAGCAAGAGTCCCTCATACCTAACAGTCCTGATGTAAACATTTTTTTATGGATCAAATCTGTTTATTGATTTAAATATGTAAAAGTACAGAGCACCGTAGCATAGTCAGTAACATTTCAAGCACCAAATTACAAAAGTTCCAGACCGGCATGAGGAAGTCCATCCATAGAATCCCTGTTCTATCGCCAGGAAGGACCCCCCCGCCAACGCCTCCTGTCATCCAGAAGGACGAGGTGGCCAAAGCACAAAAGTCTGTTGAGCTCAGACCTCCGTACATAGTATAACAGAACATATAAATAACTAACAATACAAAAACTGTGCTTCCCCCATAAGGCTGTGCCCCTCTCCCGTCCCCTTGCTCTCTCCCTCTCCCCTCACTGCATTGCCTCAGCACTCCCCAAACCCTACCAGGTCAGTCACCCTCTAAGAAGTTCGTGTCAGCCCTAAGACCCTCAGATGAGCCGGGCATGTCAGCTCAGTAAATTCTGTGGACAAAATCTGAAGGAACGGTTTTCATAGCGTACCTATGTCACCCACTCTCTGCTGAGAAGCCAGGGTAAGCTTCTCCATTGTGAGAATGAACCACAGCTTCTGGAGCCAAGACACATACGTCGGTACCCTGTCCATGCCCCATGGAGCCAGTATCAACTGCAGTGCCGCATTGAGGGCCAGGGCCATCTGTCGCCCCTTCAACGATCGAAGGGGAAAGGTGAGGGGGTTGGGTAGGCCTAGCAGAACGTACAATGGAAATCTAGGAATCTCGGTCTGAAACACTTTGTCAATATCGTCTAAAATGCTCGCCCAATATATCTTGAGCTTGGGGCAATGCCAGAGCAGAGGCACTAGTGTACCTGTATTACCACACTCCCTCCGACAAAGGCTAGACTTGGTGGAATCCCATGCATGTATCCTTGCTGGAGTATAATACCAATAAGAAGCCACCTTATATGCCGTCTCCGTCCCCGCTGCATTATAGGCCGTATGATGTATTCTATAAAAAAATTGTCCCATTCCTCCTTAGAAACCTCCCTCTCCATCTCCCTCTCCCATCTCAGCTGCCCTTTAGACTTAGGCGGACCCTCCACCCCCTGCAGAAGCCTATAAAGTTCTGAACTCACTCATCTTTCATCCTTCTTCGACAGCAGCCATTTCTCGAACGGTGTGAGCGGCCTATCCATCAATATATGTCTCCCGCATCTGGTCGAAGGGAATCACTCCTTGCTCATCAAAAAGGCTCCCCACCCTCTTACAACCCCCATCGTACCAACGGCGCAGACTTTCCACTTGCACACCAGGCCCAAAATCAGGATTCGTGCCTATAAGAGTCATAGGGGACGGAAACGACGTGAGCCCCGACCGACAAGCCACTGTGTCCCATACACGTAACGTCGCTCCCGTAATCGGGGAGGAGTAGAGGCCCCGCACCCTGTTGCGACGTCAGAGCCAAGGCTCCTTCCAAATGTGAGAGCCTGCCACCGCCTGATCCATGAAGCACCAATGTTTCTCAGTAAGTGGACGACTCCACTCTAAAAGAAAACGCAACTGCGCCGCCTGAAAATATCATAGAAGGCAGGGAACCGCCAACCCCGCTTCCCCCTTAGAGCGGTGCAAAACCCGTCTCGGGAGTTGCGCCGGATGCCCATCCCAAATAAATCTCAGAACCGCAGACTGAAGAGTCGCTATCGTCCGAGACGGAGGAGTCAAAGGAAGCGCCTGGAACACATAAAGTATACGCAGCAACACGGCCATCTTCACCGCCGACACCCTACCCAGCCAGGAAAGTTTATGTTTCCCCCAGGACTCCAGGTCCCGCTGCACCTCACGAACTAACGTTGAATAATTCAAGCTCGCCGTCTTTGCAACTGAAGGCGCCAGGTCAACACCCAGGTAAGAAAGCCGCAATGTCGACCAGAGAAAGGGGTATCGGGCTCTCAAATCCTCCTCATGCTCCGGGCTTACAAACAAACTAGGGACCTGGGACTTCTGCATGTTTACCCGGAACCCAGAGACCTGGCCGAACTCAGCGACTATCGCCATTAGCGCAGGCAGGGAAGTCGCGGGCTCCGCCAGGGTAAGGATCACATCATCTGCGTACAAAGAAAAGAGATGGTGATCACCTCCGAACTTAACACCAGAAACTAAGGGGCTGTCGCGTAAATGCTGCGCAAAGGACTCCATATGTAACCAAAACAAGAGAGGAGAGAGCGGGCACCCCTGTCGAGTCCCTCATCTAATAGGGAACAACGTACCATTAACCCGGACCGCAGCCCTAGGTGAATGATAGATACATTGAATCCACGTCCTAAAACTCTGTCCTAGTCCATAGCGCTCCAACACCCGAAAAAGGTAAGGTCAATGAACCCTATCGAATGCCTTCTCTGTGTCAATAGAGAGGAAAAGCGCCTCCCTGCGGGATCGACCGGTTTTATCTATCAAATGAAGAAGCCGCTTCATGTTATCGCTGCACCATCGATGAGGTATAAAACCTGCCTGATCGGGATCAATAAGACCCGGCATGTAGAGATTAAGGCGGTGGGTGAGTATCCCAGTAAATAGCTTGCCATCTATATTCAGAAGCGAATTCGGTCTATATGAAGCACACTCCTCTGGGTCCTTCCCAGGCTTCCGTATGACTGCAATAGTAGCTTCTAACATACTGGGCACGAGGACTCCCGACGTCTGAAAGGAGTTGAAGAGCCGTACCAGAAGCAGTGCGAGCTCCGCGCAAAAGGTCTTATAAAAGAGCGCCGTAAAGCCATCGGGGCCCGGGGACTTCCCAACTTTTAGGCGTGAGATCGCCGAGATGACCTCTTCCACCCTGATAGGCTGGTTCAAGGAAGACGCTTCCCTCTCGCCAAGCGGGGTAATTGCCATCCCCTCCAGGAATGTAGCCGGGTCCGCACCGCCCTGATCATCTGCCGCGTATAAATCCCGATAGTACTCCGCGAACGCCTCTGCAATCTGGTCACTCGTTCGCGCTTCTCCCCTCGAAGGGGAACGGCCCATTTTTATCGCCGACGCCAAGCATTGTGCTCTTAACTGTTGCGCCAAGAGCTTCCCACACCTATTGCTCCCAATGTAATTTTTGTGCTTGAGACGCACTATTGCATACTCCGCCCTGTCCCAGTCCAGCCGTTTCAACTGCTGCCGCGCCTTTTCCAACTCCCACCAAATTCTAGGCGCACCAGTGGACGTATGGGAGCGCTCCAGTACCACCATCCTCTGGTCTAACACCACCCTCTGCTCTCTTCTTGCCTTATTATCTCTAGCTGATAGCGACATTACCTCCCCTCGCACCACTGCCTTCAAGGTCTCCCACAAAGTTTCCAGACAGATGTTCCCATCGTCATTGAAACTAAGATAGTCCGTAATCACGCGCTGGAGCGACTCCTCCGTTGCCCTGCTCTGCAATATTGTGACCCTAAAGCGCCAGCTCGGACTCCCCACCCAGCCCATGTCCATGGTAACCTCCATAGTAATAGTAGCATGATCTGTTAGGGCCCGAGGCTCAATTGTGGTCTCCCTAACTCGGGAGATGAACTCCTGAGAGGCCAGAAAAAAGTCAATCCATGCGTACGTCTTGGTCGCCGTCGAATAAAAGGAATAATCCCTAAGGGTAGGATGAACATCCTCCAAGCCACACTCAGCCAGCCACTGTCGTCCTGCCGCTGTCAACGCCCCAGTCTGCCCAAAGCGGTGCCCAGATCGATCCAACTCATTATCCATCACCAAGTTAAAGTCACCTCCCACTAAAATGGTGCCATCCGGCGAATTAAGCATCGGAGAAACAGCCTGTCTCAGGAAGGTTTCTTGCTGCACATTAGGAGCATACACGGAAGCATTGGTAAAGGAGAAGGCCCCCACCCGTATTCTAAGAGCCAGAAGCCTGCCCTGCACCTCATGTATTTTTGCTACCACTTCCCCAGAAAAGGCCCTCGAAAGCAGTATCGCCACTCCAGCATGTTTTGTGGAGGTCGAGGACCAGAATTGCCTAGGGAACCACTTTGAGCGCATGCGATATGTGTCCCTGGGCAGTAAATACGTCTCCAGTAACAAGCAGATGTGACTACCAGACTTCCCAAGACCTGATAGGATCGCCAACCTCTTAGCCGGACTATTAAGCCCGCGGACATTCAAGGTTAGGCACTTAATAGCCATGCATCCCAAAACTAAGTTCGCTCAGGGGGGAGGGACCCATCGGGGGAGCCGAAGCCCAGAATAGCACCAAGCCTGCTCCAAACAACAGGGCCAGTCAGCTAAGACAACTAGTGAACAGATTCCAGGGGAAGCACACCAACATGTAACCATTACGCACAACAGGTGTTCACAACATAAAAATGTCCTCTAACACTCATCTTCAAAGAGGCAAAGTCTCAGCAGGGGCATCAGAACCACTCAAGTTCGTCGAGCAAAGTCCAACGACTCCACCGCCCAGACCCCTCTCAAATGGTCGTTAGACCTGAGTTAGTGCAACCTATTTCAGCACAGCCGTCCCCGGCCACCCCTCGCTTAAGCGTTGGTCCCAGCGGCTACGTTACTCAATGCAGATTGCCGTTCTAACGCCTGCTCCGACGTTGTAGGTCGCTGCTGTTTCCTCTTTCTCTCCTTTTGCCGCCAGCGCGGGTGGTCCCCATCAGCCACCTCCACACCCGCGCCACCGTCCTGACTACCGCCCTCTAGGCGCAGAATCCGTCTCACTTCCGACACTGACTTCACATGTCGGAGCTGATCTTCCCATCGGAAGATAAAGCGGAAAGGATGACCCCAAGAACAAGACGCGGCATGCGCTCGTAGATGCTCTGTGATGGGCTTAAATTCTCGCCGCCTCTGCAAAGTCCGTAGTGAGAGGTCTTGAAATAATTGGAGCGTGTGCCCTCTAAACTGAATCGGTGGGACGTTGCGGGCCCGCTGCAAAATGTTTTCTTTAAGCCCGTAGTTGTGGACACATGCTAGAATATTGGGCGGACAGTCCCCGATCCCACCAGCGTGGCCCACTTGAACTCTGTCTAGCGTAATCTCCCGGGTCTCTTCCAGGCCAATGATCGAGCGGAACAGCGCCACCACAAAATCTCCAATGTCCTCCTTCTCAGCCCCAATCGCCACACCGCTGATGCAGATATTATGCCTTCGCGACTGGTTTTCCAAGTCCTCCACTGCCATCTGAAGAAGATCCTGCTGCTCCCGCAGGCGTATGATCTCCTGCTGCATGCCTGTCACCTCCTCACCGCGGGAGATCTCACCATCCTCTACCTGTGCCACCCTCTCACCCAGGAATGTGACTTCCGCACGCAGCTCCTTCACCTCTTGGAAAATGTCCCTACGGAGTTCTTGCACATCACGCCGAAGCGAGTCAAACAAGGAGGTGAGGAAGCCCTTTGTGAATGGGACCCCGTCGTCCTCCTCCATCTCCCCTCGTACCTCTGGAGAGTTCATCGCAGTCGGCCCCTCGGCAGATCCACCCTGCACCGGGCGGGACCAGTCAGCACTTCTCTCACCGACCAGTCACGTTTGGGCTTGGAGGACGCCATCACACCAGGCCCCCCACTGTGGCCGTGTAGTCACCCCAGCAAGTGCCTCCTCGCGTTGTCCTCCGTGGGCCCGGCTGACCGCGCCCTATCCTCTTGGGTGTCATGCTCCAACCAACAGTTCTGGCCCTCACCGCTCCCAGGCTCTCTCAGGCCAGCCGCCGCTCACCAGCTTCCCCCAGCTCCAGGCAAAACCACTGCAGGCCGACCGCACCGCAGATTAGTGGCCTAGCCCCTCTGCGCTGTTTTAGGCTCCACCACCCTGGAGCGGGAGCAACCCAGGAATGCTCAGGTCTGCTCTCTTTCTCACCCGGAGCTCCCACACTCCAGCAGGGCCAAGAGGAAAATGGCCGAACCGGCCTCCAGGGGCCTCCCGGCGCTCGTCTCCGCACCAGCTCCTCTGGCGCGGGCCTTATTGTGCTCCACCGCCGCAGGACCCTCCTGTGCGACTGTCGCGTCTCTGCAAGTGGCCGGCGGACTGCCGAGCCCAGAGTCTCACCACGCGGCCAGGCCCGCAGGTAGCGGTCGTCCCCGACTCCCCTCGGGGCACCCGCTGCTCCCTGACACCGGCCACGAAGCTGGGACGCCCCGGGCCACAGAAATCCGGGGTCACAAGACGTTCTCTGGGGCCTGGACGGCAGAGCTCGGACAAACGCGTCCGCTCACGCCGCCATCTTGGCCACGCCCCCCGTAAATATTTTTTTTAACTCAAAAACTACTGAACATATTTACACCAAACTACAAAACACACTTTCTGGAACAAGATCTATCTTTCTGCCAAATTTTGTATAATTTGGATAGCGGTTTTTGCGGTATTGTATTCCAAAAAAGTTCATGAGAAATGCATGGGGATTTTGCATTTTTGGACCCGCCACCTTTTCTCAGCCCCCGATTGATGGATTACCCCAAAACTTTCCAGGAAGGAGCTTAGCAAAAACATCACTTTTTTCCTATGGAAATGCAGACCTACCTAAAAAAGCCAAAAAGTAATGTTATAATTAGGTATAATGTTCATTAATCACAGAAGGTTTAAACTCTAAAAAGAAATTCACAGTTTTAACTAATTATAACTTTGTGAAAGGAACTATAACTCCTGACCTAAAATAGCTATAACTCATGCCTCCTCCATGCCCAGGTTTCAATATTTTAATTGCAAATTTTGCAGTGATATTATCAATGATTTCATAGAACATGTGATGAGTGATGTAATATGTGCGGTCATTAGCATTGCATGGTAAGACTTATAGTTATCGTAGGGAATGAGTTATAGTTACTTAAGATAATTATAACTGGTGGATTTATGTGTTATTGATAGTTTAAAATGTTACTGAACATTTCACCTAACAATAACATTACTTTAACCTTTGTTTTTTTTCTGTGAATTTCTAGGATTTTTTTTTTAACATAAGCAATATTTTATTACCATACATAAAGCCAACCACTTGCCACACAGGGCTGAAGACCATGCACAGCAGAGGTTTGCCACACGGGTTGGCCTGGGACCTGGCCTGGCAGTCAACGCCCATGTAGTATCTTGCAAGTTTTATTACAGAATGCTTTTAGCTCCAAACTGACGTCTTACCAATGTGACATAATTGTTAGAATGGAATGGCATGAAAGCAGGGTTTAGAATGTTGGAGTCTACTGCTACACGCCGAAGAATAAAGATGAGTGATTTACAGTTTCGTGTGTGGCATAGTCATTGGCGGATACCAGGGCTGGGGAGGACGCTACAACTGGCGATGAGATAGGGAATAAGTGACCCGAAGAAAGATGGTTCTCTCTCTGAGAGTTTGCCGTAGTCCAAGCAAACAGCTTGTGTATACCACCAGGAAAGGTTTACTGGTCAAGAAATTGAGGGTGGCCCCAAGCCTGGGGTTGTGTTTACGGAGCTGGCCATACCTGTAGCAGTGAGAAGTTCGGCAGAAGGTTTCTCTGCCAAAGGAGCCCTTTAAGGGTGACCCTGAGGCCAGCCCACCCCAGGGCCATGGTACGAGCATGAATGGAACAGATCCTCATTTCTGGCAAGAAGAGCCAGACAGAGCTGTGGTCACAGCCTTCCTGAAACCACCACCACTTTTCAATACAACCAAAAAGCTAAATATTGACAATAGATGGGCTGCCTGGGTAGAGCCATTTGAAGATTTCATTGATGCACTTGAAGAGACTGATAACAGAAAGAGTATCTAAAAATTCTTGCTGGTGATGTTGTGAAAGAAATCATAAAGAAAAAGCAGACAACTGACAAAGAAGTAACACACCAATAAGATTAAAGAAGCGTTGAATCTCAAGTTCAATTCAGTACCAAACGTTGATACAGAAGATATATTTTCAGTCAAGAAAGTCAAAGAGTTGGTAAAACTATCAATGAGTTTGTGGAGAGAATCGGTGCACTTATCAAAAACTGTAAGTTCAATTATTTTGATGATAAAGAAGTTATGCATCTTTAAGTTACTGATGGATGCTTGTCAGATTCATTCAGTATGGAGCGAGTGTTAATATCTAAAGAATGTGCTGAAAAATAAGCTGCTGACATGGAGGCTGGAGGTGTCAAGAGTGAATCAAAGTTTGAAAAGAAGCATATACATGGGCTGCAGCTACGCCCATAAAGAGTCAAGGTTATTTGTAGCAACAGTGAAACCTAAGAAAACAAAGTAACAAGCACCAATCCATGTGCTTCTGGGTACAGTATCAGTTGCTTGTCTACATAGTTTCAATATAGCTGCTCATATGAGGTTGATTACTGTGAATTGCAACATGAAGGATCATCACATAATAGTAAGTCAACTCACTTTGTTATTTCATGGTTTAGGAAAGCTTAAGACTATGACAGTAAAACTATTTATTAATGAGGATGTCCATTCTGTTGCTCAGCAACATAGACAAAGTGCTTTTCATTTACAAGGAGGTGTTGAACAATAACTTGAATCATTACTTAAGCATGACATTATTGAGTGTTCCACCATCCCAATATCATGGGTTTCTCACATGGTAGAGGTGGCCACAAATGGCAGTAAAGGAGCTGTACATATCTGTGTTGACATGCATCAGACAAACAAAGCAATTGAATGAGGAACACATCCAAGTCCACACATGGCTGATATGATAATGCAATTAAAAGGTGCCAAAGGCTTCTCTCATCATTATTTAAATTAAGGTTATCATCAGTTGGAACTTGATGAAAATTGCAGGTACATTACAACCTTTTCTACACATATTGGCTTGTTTTGATATAAAAGACTTACAGCCTGATTTAGATCCCAGCAGAGGGTTTACTCCATCGCTACGGTGACGGATATATTATCTGCCAAAATCTACATACCATTGTTTTCTATGGTATTTCGATTTTGGCAGATGGGATGTCTGTCACAGTTTTGACAGAGTAACCCCTCCGCAGAAATCTAAATCAGGCCCTTAGGTTTGGTGTGTCATTGGCTGCAGCACATTTCCAAGACATCATTTGACGTTTCATACAGCCTGTTATGAATGTGTTCAACTATAGCAATGACATTTATTTTGGGGAGCTACGCAGTATGAGCCCGATAGAGTTCTCACACAAGTATGTAATTTACTCAAGGATGCAGGTTTTACTTTGAATGCAGACAAGTGGGAGTTCAACAAAATAAAAATAAAACTCTTTGTCCATATCTTTTCTGATGAGGGTATGATACCTGAGCCTGCAAAAGTAAATGCCCTGTCAAATGCTTATCCCCCACAAGATGTTTCAATGGTACATTCAAGACTTTGCCATTGTTAGTGCTCCATTACGAGAGTTGACAAAGATAAATGTTTGTTTCACTGGTCACACAAGTGTGAGAGAAGTTTCAAGAGAACACTCCATTGAAAATGCTAATGAAATGGCATACTTCAATCCAAAACTTCATACAGAGGTTGTCATTGACGCTAGCCCAGGTGCTATTCTTGCACAGTGCATTGGATGCACAAATCCTTGAAGGCATGTTGTGGCCTATGCTAGTAGAAGTTTGTCCCAAACAGAACGTGCTTACTCACAACCTGGGAAAGGATGTTTAGCTGTGGTATGAGTTTGTGAACATTTCCATGTATTCCTGTACGGATAGCCTTTCACGCTGGCAACTGATGCAAATGCGCAGTTGTCTGGTGGCTTAGTGGACTAATACATACCCTGTAGGGGTCTGTGTTTGACCTCATGGTCATAGGTTCTAATCCTGTTGGGTCCACTCAGTATTTCATCTCTCTATGGTTGATAAAATGAGTACCATTGAGTTAGGTAACAATAAACATATTTTATTCCTCACCAAGATACCCTTTGGGGGAGAAGGTGTCCTTTACAGATACACATGTACTGTGACTTAACACATTGCCTCTGAGATAAGCCTGACTGCTTGAGCCAAGATACCAAGTGGGTGAGCAGGGGTTTTCTTAGCTGTGTGGCTCCCTTACCCTGGCTAGAGTGAGGCTACCTACTTTGACAGGGTGCAAACCACTGCCCACTAGAGACACCATTTCTACCTTCAATCAAAAATTAAAAACAACACTGGGGCAAAGACACTACCTTGCCTAACTCCCTTAGCAACTCTAAAATGGTCTGTGGTTTCCCCGTTTACCCCCCCAGCAGATCTGAGTGAAATTATCATGGTGGAGTTGAATTATGATATCAAGGATAAAACTAGAGACTTCTACGCTCCTAAGTGTATACCAAAGTTATTGTCTAAAGACCATATCAAAATCCACTTTTACGGTGACAAAAGCGAAATAGAGGCTACCCTTATTAATATCAACCTCTTTCCACCTGATAAGTTGGAACTTGAAAATCTAGTCGACTGTATTTGTTCTGAAACTGAATCTTACCTGGTACTGGTACAGAATTTCGTTATTGTTGATCCAGGATAATAGAAGATCTAAAATTAGCTTGTAAAATAATTTTAGGCTGGAATCAATAAGGCTTACTGGTTGATAATTTGCTGGATCAGTTTTAAGACCTTTCTTAAAAATAGGGACAATCTCTGAACCTTTCCAGGTTGCAGGAACCCAAACCACAGGTTGTGAAATAAATAGGTGCACTGGAACCCTATCTAATCCAATGGGCCATGACAGCCTTTTGTGAGCGTTTAGCTGATTCAGTTCCCGCCATTGTAAAAAAGCCTTCCGGTTCAACAAAATTATGGTTAAGGGGATTCATGCAGGGTCCTGCAAGTGGAAAAGGCTCTCAACTTGATTGGTTCCAGGGAATGGGGATGGGAGGAGGGATCATAGGTACCCTGTAAAGGGATTCACAAAGTATGACCCAGTCCTGCGGGAGGCTGTTAGATTCTGGCCTCATTCTGGACATCTTGGCACTGTGAGATATTGCATGCCAGACCACTGACTGATTCCCAGAATGCATCGCGGCCAAGATGTCCTCCCAGGCACCTGTATCCCATGCTATTTTCATACTTTTTTTAAACTGATTTATAGAATGCTCTAACACACTGAATATCTTGGGGCATACCTCTTTTAAGGGTATTGGTTAATCAACTCTTCTCTACCTTACAATCCCTATTAAACCATGTGAAATACATAGCCGAAGGCAAAAACCTAGAGAAAAACTGTAGCTTCACTTCCTCAAACCACTGGGCATTGATATCCATAGTTCTGTGGGGTGCTGTATCTGTCTCAGCTAGTGAAAGCAGGATGGGAATCATGTCCTGATATAATCGGGCATAGGTGTCCTCGTTATTCACCAAGCTCTCCGACCGAGCCTTCTCTGGTTATTGCTAATTATTAAATCTCCACAGGGTAAACGTTGGTCCCTGCCATAATACCTAAGTTGCCTCGAAGTCTAAGGAGCAAGGAAAAGTGGTTGCTCTCAAACAGGGGCAGGACTTCCATACCAAGAAGAGTTTCCCAAGAGCACAGATCTCTTAGGATATAATCAATATGGCTTTGATATGAGTTCCTTCTGTAAGTAGGGTGCCTCGCTAGGTATGATTTTGTCCTACCATTACTAGCTCTCAAATAGCAGGACATGCATATATTCATCAACTGCAAGGTGACCTTAAAAACAATCACTAAGCAAGAACCTGAGGGTCCTGGTAAACATGAATATTGATCTTCATCTCCTGCTATTTCCCTTAACAGTGCTGAAGGTTTAAAGCTCACATTAAAATCAATACTCGCAATCATGGCACCCTCCTCCCCAATTTCGGAAATAGAATCACTTAGAAGATGTACAACAAGGGTCTCAGCAGTCTTTGCTACACTCCTACTGTACACGTTGAAAAGGAATATCTTGTACTTGTTTCACATAGAAACTTCCAGTCCTAACAAATATGGGGAATCAATGGACAGCTGCTTTACGTCTCAGTCCAAAGAGTTCTTTGACCATATAGTGAGGCCACCTGAGGGTCTACCAACATGAAACCTGTGAGCTGCTATGTGAAATGTCTTAAAGCCTTGTCTATAGGAAGGCGCATTTTCCCATGTTTCTTGGAACATTATTATATCACTCTTTTCAATAATGGTCCCCCAATCTTCTTGTGTATGTTTACTTCTGAGCCCGACAATAGTCCAAGAAACCAATGTAAAATGATTGGTGAAATGAATCTGAGGGGGAGGGGCTTGAGTTCCTTGTGATAGTGTAATAGGCTTACTGAAAGGAACGCAAAAAGAATTTTCCGGAGTGACTAGTTGCACTTCTGTGTTAGTTGGATGTGTCTGGGCTATGTCATGTGACATATAGCTAGCTGGATTAGAGCCAGAGCCATTGATGTGCTTTTATGGCCTATCCTGGTGATTACCTTAGGATTCCTTGCAATCTCCAGTCAACCAACTCGGGATAGAGGTGAAAGAGATTGAATTTGTTCTACCCTGTGTAGAGGAAATGCTCTAGATTTGAAATAGATCAAGGTATTGTGGGGAGAGGTGGTCTGTGCTTGCTGTGAGAGCAGGCCATCAAAAATAGAAGGATGGGAGAGCTGCAATTTGGCGCATCTAACTTTCTATCCGGGGTTGATGGACAGGAAATCCTAATGATATCATAGTGGAAACACCATAGCATTTCATAACGTCCCTCATCCAGGGAATCACTTTATTAGTTAAGGAGGCCTCATCTGCTCTAGCATGTGCTTGGAATTTGGGGGCACCTGTCATATAGAGTATACTAATGTAGGTAGAGGTATTTTGTTTGATGTTAGCAGGCAGGTAGTTATGCAAGTAAATTTCATATGGTACGTAAGTGCATTTCTGGTTTATAGCTTGGGTGAGAGTATTTTGGTTGGGAAAGTGAGCATGATTGGGAGGTAGCCCTCTTGATCTACACTCACTGATATGTCTTGAATGGATAGTTGGCAGGTCATATTAGCCTTAGGGAATATTGGGCTCTTTTCTGTGTAGGAGGTGGGTAGAGTTTGCTGATATTGGGCCCTGGGGCAGGGTAGGGTGCTCAGAGAGGACTCAGTGTGTGGTCTATTGGAGGGGAGAGTAGGACAAAAATTGGAGTGAGGTGAAACTCCCTTTTTGGAAGTCTGCTCACACCAAGTTTTATGGCTTACCAGTGGGGGCCGAGGAGGCTGTGAATTCATTAGTAACTGTACCTTCCCCTTTCAAGTCGGTTGTTTCTGCCCTCAGGGAGTTAATAACCCCCTAAGGTTCTTTGATCTGTGTGCTAGCTTCCACAGAATATGTCTGCTGAGAGGTAAAAACTGGGTTCAAGCTTGAACCAGTAGCGTCCTGATTGCTAGTCGCCAGGGAGGGGAAAACTGTTGGAACAAACAACAGTAGGTTCCAAAGGAATAAGAGGATTAGATGGGGTACACTGGTGAAAATCAAACTCAGCACCACCCACCCTCTTTTTGTCTTTGGAGCAAGTATTTGGGAGTGAGAAAGATTTAGATTTGCTAGCCTGTTAATTAAATAAAGGGGCTACTTGTTTTTTGTTTTGTTTGGCACCAGATTCACTTGAGGCTTTAGGATATAAAATATGCTTCACTTCCTCTATGAGATTGTCTATGTCTTGCTGAATACAATTCCGCAAGGGACAGTCAGGAGCTTTTTTACCAGTGGGTAAACTGAGGGTTTTCCTAAACACTCTGTTTTCCCCATTTTAATAAGGTAGGCTCGGACGCCCGCTGACAAAAAGAGGAGCAAGTTAAAAGAAACTGCTTGGTTCAGACAAAAGAAGGGGAACACAGGTCATGGGGGAATCCAAATCATCGGCTGCATCACTGGAAAATGCAACCAATGTTCTTTTTACATGGGTGCACACTGTGTTTAAGAGTCCTAATCCAAATTAAAACAGACCATGAAACAAAATAGATAAAATTACCACCCACACAAATTTTATGGCAAGCAGCAAGTTCAGCAAGTAAAACAATATATTATAAAAAAGAAAAAGAAATTCAACCAACTAATAAATATCATAAAACCCTTTAGCTGATCTTAAAAAGAATCTTCCTCTGTGCGTAGACGGGGAAAGGAGTAAGAGGTGTTCGATACCCCACAAATCTGGAAGTAATTACAGGACACCAGTGGAAGAGCATTATAAGTCTGGGGCCACACAGAATTGGCAAGTTCTGGAGCACAGAGCTCTGGTAAACATCCCCTTTTATGGGTACACAGTAGGTGCAAATAAGATGGTCCACATATAGTCTAGCACACCCAGTGCCATTTGCTGCTTGATTGGGACAAGAGCATGGGACCCGAGGCAACAGATCTAGGGCCAAAAGATTGCACAGTAAAAATTGCCAAAAACAAATAAAATTTGCCATTTCCAGTCACAAAGCCCAGGGGGTTGCCCCACCCCAGCTCTTTCAAGCTCTGATGGGTGCATGACGAGCCCTCCCTTGGCCTGAGCTTGGCCTGGGTGGGTCCCATGGGTGAACCGCACAGCGGGACAGCAGTATGGACTTTACAGTACTTTGTGAAAGGCCAACAGCACTACCTGTTGTTAGGAGAAGTGGAACGTGGAGTTCCCTGCAATTGGTAAAGTCTCTGAGGGCAGATAACCCTTACCACCACCTTACGGGACCAAAGACAGCAGGATAGCAGAATGCACTTCATAGCGCATTGTGAGAGGCCATGTCCCCCTCAAAAGACAGTGCTGAAGCGGTGCATCCTGGCGCTAGAAGTGGGTCATGGAGTGCCCTGCAATTGGTAAAGTCTGTTGGGGCCAGATCCCCCCTCGCCACCCCTTCCTGGACAAAGGAAAGTGAGACAGCAGAATTATCTTTATAGTGTGCTGTGCGAGGCCACGCCCCTTCCAAAGATGGTGCTGCAGCAGCACCTCTTGGCACTAAGAGAAGTGGGACAGGGAGTCCTCCTCAATCAGTAAAGTCTCTGGGGGGCAGATTCTTCCTGGCCACAACCTGATTGTACTTGATTGTTCCCTTGGGGAGCAGGGTCAGAACTCATTTGTATAATGCTGGGTTCTAACTGGAATGACATGACAAGCAAAAAAATTATTGATTTAACTCAGATCTGTGTCGGGGTAAATGTTTGATTTGTTCAGCATTCCGTCCATCAACTGTTCTTTTTGCTCAGGATGAAATCTGTCAGCTCTGGGGTACTCCTTGTTGATCTATACAATTTATTTGATCCTTAATTTTTCCCAAAACTACTGAACGGATTCACGTCTAAAATCAAAAAAATACTCTTCCCGGACCAAGATCTAGCTTTTCTGCCAAATTATGTAAATCCATTCAGCAGTTTGATTCTAGCAGCGGCTAAAGTTCCCATGGAAAAATTTATGTGGAAAACACATTTTGAGACCCCTTCCTTATTCTCAGGGCCCACTTGATAGATCATCCCAAAACTTTCCATGGCTAACTAGTCGAAAAGTAGCACTTTTTTTTAAGGTTCTGTGGAGATTCGACAAATGGCGAATTTCATGGGTTTTTTCCATTGTTTTTTTTTTAGTTTAAAACATTCCGTTTAAATTGACATTGCCACCTAAATATAATGTCACTTTAACCTTTAGCTCATTCAATGAGTATATATATATATATATATATATATATATATATATTTTGCTGTTTATCACCATGGATGAATAAAAGCCTTCACTTGAAGAGCAATATTGGGTGAAATATAGGGGGAATCACTACCTAATTGTGACCTACTGCGCCGCTGGCTGGGACACACAGCAAAATCACAATTGATTTTATATAGATATATATAGCATGCCACTGGGTAGTTAGTTAGGTCAGCTTTTCCATCGGAAATCCTAATAGCTTTTGTGCTGTTTGACAAATTTCCACAAAACATTTTAAAAAGTTTCTCTTT
This sequence comes from Pleurodeles waltl, assembly GCF_031143425.1. Taxonomy (NCBI): domain Eukaryota; kingdom Metazoa; phylum Chordata; class Amphibia; order Caudata; family Salamandridae; genus Pleurodeles; species Pleurodeles waltl. Next base: position 604,991,980 of record NC_090436.1, on the reverse strand, counting down.
TTGCCTAGTTTGTACATGGCAAGTTTTGGGGTGATCCATCAAGATATCAAGATGGGGCCAAAAAAGGGGGAGTTGGCTGTAAATCTGTTCAGTAATTTTAAATCTGATCTGTTGGATAGAAATACTCTTGCAAGAGTACCTCATATCCGATTTAAAAAACCAGCGGGTTCTGATTGGTCAGGGGACCTATTTTCCCTTGGGCCTATTCGCTTCCAAAGGAGTCAGACTCCTGAGGGAGCGAGTGCTCTGATGAGCAGCCAGCAACATGAGAATAATGTTGCTAACAGCCATTACAGGACTCAGGACTTAGGGCCTGATTTAGATCTTGGCAGTAATTGTCCCGCTGCCATTTTTTCATTGAAAAATCTGTCTGACACCTTGGTTGTCCACCCGCCTGATTTAGATGTTGGTGGGAGCATAGTCAAAAGAGTGCCTGAGTACCGCCAACACCGCCAAGTTTCTCCAGCTGCATTGATGGCAGCATTGGAAATGGGGCTAACAGCGAGTCTGTAGCTACCTTTACCCCGGAGAAGATTTGGATGTGCCTTACCACCAAGCCAACTGTGGCTGTCTGATCTCCACACCTGAGTTGGCGGATTGGAGGGAATTGGGGTAGAAACCTACCTTTTTTCCCCAATCCACTTCTGTTTTCGATTTGACATGAATGGACAAGGCCTCTTGTCACTGCTGCCACGGAGAAAACACAACCCCAACTCCGCCGTCTTTGGACTCAAACGTAGAGATCCTGCATTGGCAGTGTACGTTGTGTGGTTACCGCATATGAGCTTGGGACCAATGCAGTCGTATACATATCACAGTAATTTTTTTTAAATCACTGTGACATGCATATGTCGAGAGCACATTTGTGTGGGACATGGATGGTGACACACTGGTACATGGCACATTTTGCCCACATACACAACTGTTATTTTGGTGGGAATATTCATTGGCAAATGAATGCGGGCACCACAGTGATATTACATTCACACCAGTCGACTAAGTCTATGTGTGCACATTGCAAGGGGACCTGTACCTGTGATGTTGTGCTTTCAGTTGTGTATGTGAGTCATTATGTCTATGTGTGTTAGCAATTCAATTGGCTGTTTGAGGCAGAGGGAGCTGGAGTGGATGATGTGGTTGCGTCTGGATATGTGCCACTTGCATGTCAATCAATCAATCAGGGATTTGCAAAACTAACTACTCCCCTGTGAGGGTCTCAAGGCGCTGAGGAGGGGAGGGGGAGAAGGGGAAGGGTAGGTGCTGCGACTGCTCAAACAGTCAGGTCTTGAGAAGTTTCCTGAAGGTAAGGAGGTCTTTGTTCTGGCACAGGTGGGTGGGAAGAGTGTTTCACGTTTTGAAGGCGGGTGTGAAAATGATCTACCACCAGTTTTACAGACGCGTGGGATGGTTGCGAGGCCGAGGTCAGCGGAGCGGAGATGCCGGGTCGGGGTGTAGAAGGGGAGTCGTTTCTTGAGGTATTCTGATCCGGTGTTGTGCAGTGCTTTGTGAGCATGGGTGAGGAGTTTGAAGGTAATTCTCTTGTTGACTGGGAGCCAGTGCAGGTTTTTCAGGTGGTCGGTGATGTGGCAGTGGAGGGGATGTCCAGGATGAAGCGTGCAGAGGCATCCTGGATGCGTTGTAGCCTCTTCTGGAGATTGGCTGTGGTTCCTGCGTAGAGGGCATTGCTGTAGTTCAGTTTGCTGCTTACGAGGGCTTGGGTGACTGTTCTTCTGGTTTCGGCGGGTATCCATTTGTAGATCATTCGGAGCATGCGGAGGGTGTTGAAGCAGGAGGAGATGGCATTGTCTTGCTGGGTCATGGATAGTGAGGGGTCCCAGATGAATCCTAGGTTGCATGCGTGGTAAGTGGGAGTCAGAGATGTTCCGAGAGTGGCAGGCCACCAGGAGTCATCCCATGCAAAGGGGCTAGAGCTGAAGATATGGACTTCCGTCTTGTCCGAATTAAGTTCATGTGGGTTCAATTTTGTTGTGTTTGTTTGCTTGTGTGTTGTGTTGCTGTGTGCAACCTTAAGGTGAGTGTTGTGTGGTTGCTGTGGTCATGATGGGTCTAGGTGTGCAGTTGTGTTGGTTGTTGTGGTTGTGTTGTGTGTGGGTGCAGTGTCAATAATGTGCGTGTTGTGTTAAGGATGTATTGCAATGTTTGTTTTTGACATGTACGTGTTGGGTGGTGTTGGAATGGCAATAGATTATTGTGTGTATGTGGTGTGTTGTATAGTGTGTTGTGCAGGGGGACACATATTGCTAAGGTACAGTGTGGGTGCCTGACTTACCTCTAATACATAGCCCCTTCCATAGAACAAAATCCATTGGGTCTAGAGAGGGGCTCCCTCCATTAGCAATCGGCCAACAGTACACTACCTGCAGGACTGTAACATCTAAATAGGGTTATTGGGAACCTGCCAGCCTGATGGCTAGGAAGAACACTCAGGGCCTGGTTACAACTTAGGCGGGAGGGGGTTAATCCATTCCAAATGTGACGGATACCCTGCCCGCTGTATTACAAGTTCCGTAGGATATAATGGACTCATAATACGGCAGGCGGGATATCTGTCACATTTGGGATGGGTTAACCCCCCTCCACCAATGTTGTAATCAGGCTCTAAGTAATGGAGGTCTGTGGCTTAGCTGCAATACATCTTGAAACGGCGGTGGAACACTGTCAATTTAACAGTCTTTTTGTGTTCACCACTGCAGCGGATTAGTATTAATACCATCAAGATATAAATCAGGCCCTTAGTCCTCTGTCCTGAAGTTTGAAAATAAGAATAACATGTGGTCACAATAGGGATACTGTGCCCCCAAGGCCCTGTTAGGGTGGGCACAGGGAGAGCCCCACTCAGGCCTAAACAAAATCATCATCTTTTGCTGTGCTCCTGTAGGGTTCCCACTGGATCGCGACAAATAAATGAACCAAAATGGCGACCTGCCACTTTTTCTTAAACTATTTAAGGAGGGGGTTGTGATTAGAAACTCCTCTCAGAGCCTACTTTCAGGCCGGGGACCCCATTTCTTGGGGCCTGGTATCTTCAGTAAAGGGAGGAAGGTTCATGCCACCACTCCCTGAGCTCATTGTGGCTCCAAGGACCCAATCCACCGGGGCTGAAATGGAAAAAGGGGAGGGGGCCGCGCAGCCTTCCTCCTCAAGCCTTAATAGGCTCCAATGATGACATCCCCTTGAGCCAAATACAACTTAACGGAGACAGAGACCCCCCTGGCCTAGCCTCTAAAGACCTCACGGGTTTCATACCTGGGGGCCAGCTCAAGTACTCTGTCCCAGGCTGCCCACCCCAGAACGTTGCAGTTTCCCCGACCACATTTATGGGGACAGAAAAATATACTTTTGTTCCCTCCTGGTGGATGCCTTTTTAATTCAAAAAATATATACACACAGTTCCAAAATGGCAAAAGCGGGGGGGTTATCTAGACCAGAGGTTTCCCAAACAAAAGGGCAAGCAATATGCTTGAAGGAAGAGCCCTCACTCACCTTCCGGTGACATGCTTCATCATAGGGCCATGCTCCTCGTCAGGCCGGCACTGCAATGCCTGACGGGCCCCACAGGGGGGCTCTTTGCCGGAGATCTTTTGAAAAAATGGTGTAAAGCCGGTCAAGACGTGAAAAGGATTGGTGTAGAAAAAATAAAAAATGACTAGAGGTAAAAATTAATTATTTATTCTGACATTCATACCCCTGTCATGATTAAAAACGAAGCATAGGGATGTGGTAAATTAATGTCTACACTCCCTAAACATGTCTGTCGAGATCCACATTGAATGGAATTCATTTTGGTCAAATCCCTGTGTACTAAACAGATTGTTCAGACTAAGGTGAGACAAAAAATGTTATTGGGTTAGTTAGATATGATCCCTTTTTAAAACTATTCCTTATCTTTTGTTTAGTTAAGAATGAAATACTGTATTTAAGAGACATCGAAAGGGAAACACATTATTGCCTACCTCTCATGAGAAGCTACATGAGGAATGGTGCAATATGATTCATTCACTGTACCTATTGAGTGTGGTGAGTGTTTTCAACATTATCTATTACTGGAGGTTTGTTGAATGAAACAGCATATCACCTGGAATAAGCAAGAAAGATTGTTTACATTATCCCACTTAGTAGGACATGAAAAAGAGGCAACATTTGAGAAGCTTTTTTTGAACAAAATACAAAAGTGTTATTTGCATTAGTTTTGGGTATAATTGATGGATTGGTAGTGAGTGTTCATGGATTTGGGCACTGCAGGACATGGAATGGATGATCTATGGCTATACAAATTTAAAACGTATAACACATGTGGTTGATGACATATGTGTTTTATTTAAGATAAAACATGATTTTTATGGTTGAAATGGAGTAATGAGGGGTTCTGTATAAATGTTTGAATTTTCCCATATGAAACAGGCATACAATGCTTATAAAATTGCATATTTTGTTTGATTATTGTTTTTTTTGCTTAAACGAATTGACTATTGGCCAAGTAATATTTTTTTGTACCTGAGAAGGGGTGGTTGGTATTTCTAGTTTCCACTGAAATGCGTTGATGAGCGATTGAAGCCACAATCTACAAAGCACTGGTTGTTGAGCACATGTGGAATGGATACATAGAAAACTAGTGATGTATTGATTAGATGTGTCTGTTTACAAAGACTAATTGTCTGTCTGCAAATATTTCCCCGAAATATTTTATTTACAGTGTCACTTTAATGTTTTCAATATGTGATGGTTTTAGGTGGAAAAACGTATTTTAATGATAAACAGAGTATAATATATTAAAACCATGTATTTTCTGTAAAACCTGTGTGGTAGATGAATGTATCTTTGTTAGAATTTGAATGATGGTTGATTGAATGAGTCTAATGAGCGTGACAATTGAGTACTTTAGGAAACACAGGTACCCAGAGGCATTCTAGTTTTTCTGTATGTTAGTGGTAGGCACAATGAGTGATGCAAGCCCACTAGTAGTGGTAATTGACCAGGGACTTACACATAAAGTAAATGTGCCAATTAGGTGCAGCCCACTTTTACTATTTTTGAAGGAGAGAGCGCACACACTTTAGCACTAGTTAGCAGTTATAAAATAGCAATGAGTCCTAATGCTAAAAATAACAGGATCAACAACAGAAGGCAAACACTGGGAGAGACCCTGCAAATGGGCCAGGTCCAACATACACAATTCCCAATATAGAGCTTTTCATAAAGCTGAGGAAGGGTTTACGCCTGTGCTAGAAAATATGGTGCACAGAGGAATTTAAAAAGAGGTTTAGGGAAGTCCATGTAATTCATTAATAATGGGCCTTTGCAAACTAACTAGGAAATGGAGAAGTGTTCATGACTGGAGAATAATTAATGAGATAGTAGCTCCATATGCTGTCCTGTGCCATCACATTCAGCAGTGCTTTTCATTCACATAGCATGCAGAGTGGTTCATAATGATTGATTTGTGTTCTGCATTTTTTCAATTCCTTTACATGAGGATAGACAGCATATTTTTCCATTCAATTTTAAAAATAAATCCATGTTTGGTGTGCCCCAGGATCCCACAAGAGTATAGAGAGAATTTTTAGCCAAGTACTAAAAAATGATTTATAATCAGTGTTGCCTTGTGAGTCAGTTTCGTACAATGCATTGATGCTTCAATGATTACAATAAAACAAAGGAAGGTTGTAAATTGGATACCATTGCATTGTTGAATCATCTAGCTGACAATGGAGATAAAGGTTCACCCACAAAGCTACAATGCTGTAAGACAGAAATTATTAATGCAGATCATCAAATTCAGAAAGAAGTGAAAAACTGTCCAAAGATCATATGTCTGTGGTTTTGACAATGAAACCGCCACAGCACACAGAGAAGTGAGAATGCTTCTAGGAATGATGGACTACTGTTGTCAGTGGATTCCCAACTTCTCCTCAATTGCAAAACAATGATCAACACATACTGATATCACAGATCCAGTGCATGAAAGCCATCCACTCTGGGCCTCATTTACAAGGAGCTTGTGCCACCGTTGCATCATTTTCTTTTTTCACACAGCAGCGGCGCAATCAGTTCTTCATACTCCTCCATATCTACAAACGATGCATGGGGCCCAGTGTATCAGTTTGAAGAGACCTGGGTCACATTATACCTGAGCCAAGTATAATGTATGCAGTGTAGATGTAATTGCCATGTAGAACTGAGGCAGTGAAATTTACAATTTTTCACTGCTTCACTTGGACTTGACTGCGTCAAAATCCTTACGCCTGCTCAGAGCAGGCAAAAGGATTAACGTAGGGCTTTTAAAATAGGACTCTCCTCTGTGTTCTGACACATTGCTGAAGTTACATCAGTTTTATGATGCAACCCCAGCAATGCGTCACTTTAGCGGCAACAGAAGCGTCCCTTAAACTTTCATCCATGATGTTGTTAGGGCATTTGCTGCAGGTGCAAGAAATCTGACTCATTAATGCCGATGCATCGGTTCTTGTAAATGAGACACTCTTTGTGTTCAGTGCCTCTCTTAGGAATGCTTGATTGCAAAAAAGAGAATATTTTATCATGGAAAACAAAAGCGCTCCCTTTTAGTTTTGGCACATTAATTTGCTACTAATAAAAAATGTATTGCATATTTTTCTGGAATAGGAGATCCAGTCACCGCTGCTTTGCCTGGGTGTCTTAGATCAGTCACTGCAAATTAAATGACTGTCACACAGAGTGTATAAATTCTTCCAGGTCACATGTTAAATGTGTTAGTGTCTCATTAAGTGGAGACACTTTTAACCTGCACAAAAACCCAGCATATGACCAATTCAATATTGACTTAATATGAATGATACTGGCAGCAATGAATGAATCAGTAAAGAGATCTAATACATTGAATCCTGCAAATGATTTACTGCTTCAAAGTGATTTCAAAATTGGGACTGATGTACAGGATGAATGAACTTGATTGTGTGGATTGTGCACCAATCCGAGAACTGACATGAGGAATACTGTGACAAGTTCTGTTTAAATCTCTTCTATTTTTATTGTGTTCTTGCCTGCAGACTCTTTTATCTCTTTGTATTATGTTTAAACACACAGAGAAGTGTAAACATCATGCTTGCCTATCAAGACTGACATGTTTTTGTTGTTAATGTTATGATCGCTGCCATGTTAATAGGGAGGCTTACACTGTAGGCTAAAATGTTAACATGTGAATTGAGATGACACTTTAATTGCCATAATTCTTCTGTCTTGTTGGGACTTTAGATTTGGCAAACTTATAAACATGAAATAAAAATTGCCCTGTTAGGCACTAGAAATACATTTGCATTTGGCCATAGTTTGGAGAGACTTCATGACAGAATCATCAGGCTAGAGGTCATACCGGCTTATAGCAAACCAGCCACAATCTGGTGTTGCTCCAGGGCTCCAAGAGCCACACAGAGAAACATCTTTGAGCCTAGCATTGCTTATCATTTCTGGGCAAGGCAGCTATTTCTTGTTAAAAAATGTACGCTGTGTGATTCATCTTAAGAAACTCAATTATAATAGGCTTGCTATTTTCTGCTAACTTTTAACAAAAGCGCTTAGAAGTGCTGATATGGTGTTAGGATGCTAGGCACCTGACAACGATGTTAGAAATGTTCTTATTGCTTTCATTAGCTATGTCATTGATGTATTTATTTTTGCATTCTGGGTATTTACAGTTAAAATCTTATGTACTAGATTTGGGTTTTAGAAATAAGCATTTAAAAGTTGTATTTCTTACTCTTACTGCTATTTGGAGCATGTTATTCATTCACAAAACAGAGTTTAGAGTTCTGCTGCGTCCCTTAATCTATCTAGAGGGACTAATGATGACTGAAAATACTGTCCACACAGTATTGCTTAGTGGGTTTTGTATGAGTCACAGTCCAACTGGAGTTCTAGTTTGTGTTCGTACACTGAACTAAGCCCTTGCACCATGGGGATTAGAAAGTCAGCCCCTACGGCTCCAGTGAAATGTGTGGCACATATTCATGGTGGTGAAATAGTAACTCTAGGCAATAACTGTGATGACAGAGTTGCAAGGTATTATGCAAGGACTGGCATGGAGGCAGGTGAACAATCAGACAACAAAGTTAAAAGTGTTTTACGTATGTGTCAACACAAACATTGGATGAGCTAAAAGTTGTGCAAAATAAACTGTCTGATGAGGAAACGTGGAAAATTGCAGAACACAAACAAGATCAAAAAGAGATTTGGAAATGTGTTGATGGAAGGTTTGTCTTGCTATGTTCATTGCTACCCCAAATGATGAGACATTTTCAAGCACCTACTTATGTTTGACATGAATTGGAGTTAAGCACTTCAAAACTCATTGGTTCAGTCCTCGTTGCGGAACCACTGCAGCAGATTTGTGTCAGAGATGCATATTGTGTCAGCCAGGCAATGTGGAAAACAAAACTTATGTAAAATTAAGTCAAGTAGGATAGGCAGATGGCTCTTTTACAAGACTGCAGATTGATGTTTAGTGGTAACACAATGCAACAGCTTGAAATATGTTTTGATTACTTTTTGCTTTTTTTTAAAAGTGGATTGAGGCATATCCAACAATGAGGTGTGATGTATTAACAGGTATCAAAGTATTATTGAAGGAATTGATCCCCAGATGTGGAATGCCAACTGCAATTGAATCGGATAAGGGTACAGACTTGAAGAATGAAATCATGAGAGCTTTGTGAGCCATTTGAAAATAGACCAGAAATTCCACTGCACTTATCATGAGGAAGCATTAGGAGTATTGGAAAGGCACAACAGTATAATAAAAAGTAAACAGGTGTGGGTGTGCACACTGATGTCTTTGAAATGGTGAGATGCACTTACATTGATGTGATTAAACATGAGATGTACCCCTTGTAGGAAATGACCATATTTTGTGTAGTATACCCTGTACCCTAAGATTTTTGCCTTATCTATTTTTGCTGACTGTGGGCCAATGTACCCTTTACCCCTACTAACCAGTAATAAAGCAGTTGTGTTCTCTTTGCAACATGATAAAATTGCTATACCTGAAATTGGCATGTTTAAATTACCTATAAGTCTTTAATATATGGTACAAAGTGTACCGAGAACCAATAAGTTACATTTTCTTGGTGAACTGCAGCATCTATTGTGTCATCCACTAGAGTAACAGTGTAAAACAGGACTTCAGGCCTAAAACTATGGTATGGCAAAGGCAGCATTTAAAAAGCAATTCGGCTTCTTAAGATAAACCTTTATTAAAGGTCAAAACCTTAATTCTAAATAATAATAAGTCAACCCTAAGTTACTAAGTACTTAAAGTAGCACTATTGCAGTTCTGCATCACATACTTACAGATAATTGTTAGAAATGGGGTCTTTGGTTGGCAGTCAGGTTACCCCCTGTCCAAGCAAGGACCCTCACTCTAGTCAGAGTAAAGGAGAATCACCCTCACCTAACCCCCACTCACTCCCTTGGTAGCTTGGCACAAGCAGGCAGGCTTAACTTCAGAGTGCTAGGTGTAAAGTATTTGTACCAACACTCACAGTAACTTAAAAACACTACAAAATGACACAACACAAGTTTAGAAAAATAGGACATATGTATCTAAACAAAACAAGACCAAAACAACAAAAATCCTACATACACAAGTCGTTATAAATTAAAAAGCAAAAAGAGTCTTAAATCCTTGAGAAAACAGGTAAAACACTGTTAGCATTGAAAAGTACCTGGGTAGCATCAAAATAACACACACTGATTAGTGCGCGTCAAAAAAGGTAAGCGGTGTGTGACGATTTCTCTCCCGCAAGCGAGATCATGCATCGTTTCTCCTTCTCCGGTTGGGTCGCTGTGCGTCTTTTTCCTACCTGCAGGGAAGTGATGCTTTGATCCAGGGAGCACTGGGGTCCGGGCAGGTGTTGCACCGTTTTTCCCCACCCAGCAAGGTTTGTATAAAAAATCCTGCCTCACGGTATCAACAAAACCACGCAATGTGGGTTGGGATGTTAAAAGCCTCCGCCAGTGGGTGTTGTGCGTCATTCTTCCAGCTCCGTGCATCAATTTTCCAGCCGCGATGCCGGTGGAGGCTCGATTTCTGCCGCGAAGCCAGCGGCACGTCGTTTTTCAGCCACGTCTCATAAGGTGCGTCAATATTTTCCCCACACGGTGGTCTGTGAGTGGATTTTCAGTCTTGGTCTGCCAGCTTCACCTTCCAAGGTCCCAGGAACTGGATAGGGCACCACTTGACAGGGCAGGAGTCTCAGCAGAGAGTCTAGGTGCTGGCAGGGAAGTCTTTGATGGCCCTGAGACTTCAACAACAGGAGGCAAGCTCAGGACAATCCCTTGGAGATTTCCTCACAAGCAGGAAGGCATACAAAGTCCAGTCTTTGTCCTCTTGCACAGGCAGAAGCAGCAACTGCAGGATAGCTCGACAAAGCACAATCTCAGGCAGGGCAGCACTTCTCAGCTTTTCTCCAGGCAGAGGTTTCTCTGGATGTCAAGAAGTGATCTAAAGTCTGTGGTTTTGGGTGCCCTTCTTAAACCCATTTTGGCCTTTGAAGAAGGCTTACTTCAAAGGAAAGTCTCTCTTGTTTGTGAAATCCTGCCTTGTCCAGACCAGGGCCCCAGCTACACACCAGAGGGTTGGAGACTGCATTGTGTGAGGGCAGGCACAGCCCTTTTAGGTGTGATAGACCACTCCTCCCCTCCCTCATAGCACAGCTGGCTCATCAGGATATGTAGGCTACACCCCAGCTCCCTTTGTATCTCTGTCTAGAGAAAGGAGCAAGCAGTCCAACTGTCAAACTGACCCAGACAGGGAATCCACAACCAGGCATAGTCACAGAATGGTTTAAGCAAGAAAATGATCACTTTCTAAAAGTGGCATTTTCAAACACACAATCTTAAAATCAACTTTCCTAAAAGATGTTTTAAATTGTGAGCTCAGAGACCCCAAACTCCACATGTCTATCCGCTCCCAAAGGGAATCTACACTTTAATCATATTTAAAGGCAGCCCCCATGTTAACCTATGAGAGGGATATGCCTTGCAACAGTGAAAACCGAATTTGGCAGTATTTCACTGTTAGGAGATATAAAGCACATTGGTATATGTCCTGCCTTAAACATACACTGCACCCTGCCCATGGGGCTACCTGGGGCCCACCTTAGGGTTGTCTTACATGTAAGAAAAGGGAAGGTTTAGGCCTGGAAAGTGGGTGCACTTGCCAAGTCGAATTTGCAGTTAAAACCTGCACACACAGACACTGCAGTGGCAGGTCTGAGCCATGTTTACTGGGCTACTAATGTGGGTGGCAGAACCAGTGCTGCAGGCCCACTAGTAGCATTTGATTTACAGGTCCTGGGCATTTCTAGTGCACTGTACTAGGGACTTACCTGTAATTCAAATATGACAATCACGGAAAGCCAATTACATGCACATTTTATACAGAAGCACTTGCACGTTAGCACTGGGTAGCAGTAGTAAAGTGCCCAGAGTAACAAAAACATCAAAAACAGAGTCCTGCACACATCAACAACCTGGGAAACAGAGGCAAAAAGTTAGGGGAGACCACGCCAAGGATGAAAAGTCTAACAATAATATTCACCATGATCTAGGCAAGAACTCCAAGAAAGCCTCTCCTGTCTTTTATCTGGAGAATTCTCAATCATGAGTGCAAAGAACTTATCATGTGTAGGTCTACATTGTTGATGTAAATGAGGGAGAGGCAGGGGGAGTAACTAGAAAATGGGTAATACCTACGACAAAATAGAAGTAAAGTTGAAGTGAAGGTTGGGCAAAGGGAGGGTCACACAAATACAAACATACATACACAAAGGAGCAAACCTATTGCTATTAATCCAGGTTACCCCATATCTACTCCAGTAGTACTGTAGTCCAAACAGGCTCCTATTCAAACCATGCCTTTAAGCAAGTCACATATCACATATGGCCACTCATAGGTACTGAAAGGGAGTCACATACAAATGAATGGAGGCAGGGACTAATGCTACAGACAGAAAGGAAACAATAGTAAAAAAGAAGTACTTTGTAGTGAAAAAGTGCATACAAAAATATATTGTTAAAAATGTTGAAAATATTCTATATATTTTGAATTAAAAACACACACACAATCAAGCACACAACAGTAAACGTAGCTAGAAATAGTAGTTAACGCATATAGCTCTAAGTCGACATTCCCATTTAACAATGCAGGTGAAACTTAGGAAACTACATACAACCTGCTGACATAAGAAGGCACACATAGCCTTTCAACATGTTGGTAAATGCGTTTGGTGCCTACCCCCACCCTTTTTTAGGGACAACTACTTAAGGAGGAAAGAAAGGACCACTATCTTTGGTAGGTCCAGGGAAACATCAGTGGCAAGATACTGCTTCTATCTAAATGTGATCTATGATGTGGTTACAGAATTGTAGCAGGAGCTCTCTTTACCTACAGCCTGCTCCTAGGCCGCCCCTGGATGTCAACATACTAGCTACACTTCAGGCAGCAATATCGATCTCTTGTCACTAGGGATATGACTGGCATCCTACAGGCAAAATAATCACTGTGCTTGCTGTGCAGGAACCGAGATTCATCATGTTCAAGAACTGGATGCTGAAAAGGGCTGTCCAGTTCTTTGCTAGCTTGTCCAAAGAAAGGGTGATTCCTTCCAGTAGCAACTATCCAAACCCAGACAGAATACTAAATGTGAGAAGGTTAAAAAAAAATCTATTGGCAATCTTAGTAAATCTTGATTGAAGCCAAAGGCAGTGTTGGTGAAAACAAAAAGGAATTGATTGAGCGAAGCAGAACAAGTACATCCAAGGAATGATCAATGAAGAAGATAATCGAACTTGATAAGGGAAAGTAAGAGGCAAAAATGAATAGCAAATGGGCATCAAGCACAATGAAAAATCATGCAACAAAATGCTCTTCCAAGGGCTGCCGCATATGTACTTGAAGCAGGACCTGACATCACAGGAAGAAACTCTGAACCTCTTGGATTGTGATGCACCAAAAACATCCAATGTATTGACCACCATCTCGGGAAGGTCAGTCTATGAGGATTTGTTCTTCCTCTCTTGCAAACCTCATGGCATTCATTCCATCTCTAAGAAGAAATTCGTGTTTCCAGAGTGCATTGCTGCATTCTGAAACCCTGCGACTTCCATTCGTGCTCCATGCAACCTTCAACATGGGAAACCCATCTGGATCATCTTGAGTGTGTAGGCAGTGGAAGAGCTCTGATGCTGCTCAAAATAGCACTGTTAGAAATTGGATCTCTAGTTGGCAGACGTTTGCACCCTGTCCAAGTAGGGACCACAATCGTAGTCAGGGTAAGTTAGATACAGACTTTAAATTAACCTGTGCCCACCCTCTGGCAGCTTGACACAGAGCAGAAAGGCTTACCTTAAGAGGCAATGTGTAAAGTATTTGTGCAACACACTCACACAGTAACACATTGAAAACACCACAAAAAGCACTCCACACCAGTTTAGAAAGATAGAGTATATTCATCTGAGAAATATAAAACCAAAACAATAAAAATCCAATCAGTAATTCACGAGTTATTCACCCTTAAATATATCAAAGCAGTGCTTTTGAATAGAGGAGCGGTTTTGGAAAGTACATGAATTACTGTAACTTTAGAAACCAATGCACTTCTTTCAGGGTAATTAGGGTCTCACGGCAGGAAAGTATGCATCCTCCAACTGCAAGGAGCACAGTAGAGAAATGCTGGGACAGTTGGGGTCTGATTCAAGTGATCGAAACAAGGTATGGGCAATCAGCTGCATGGAGCACAGTGCTGTAAGACAAAGACCATGGGTTTGATAGTTGGTTAAATAGGCAAGAGTATACTTAGCTGCAAGAACACAGTGCAATTCCCAAGACCATTGGGGTCAGATTCAAGTAATATGTTTGTCAGGTCCTGATTTTGCTATGGCGCCCCCATTGGGTTGCTGGCACTTCTGTGAGTCACTCATCTCAGTGGTGTGCGGCTGGGGCAGTGATGACATCACTGAGGTATCCAGAGGTTACGTTGCTCCAGGAAACAGGTAGAGACAGGGTTGAGGCACTCTGGAGCAGGTGATGGTGTGTCTCCACTGCCGCTCTGATGCAGAATACAGCTTTTGACACAGAGAGCAGAACTGCCTCCTCAGTGAACCACAACCCTTGGGAAGTCCAGACATGCACAGTCCAGTGCAGTTGCTGATCACATGGAGTTTGTTAGCAGTCTTCTGCAGGAAAAAAAGTAGATGGAAACTGTAGCAAGGTATTTGATGTCTCTGAGACCTCAGGGAGAACAGGGGGCAACAAGCAAGCCCTTGGAGTCACTCTGGGTTTAGTCCTTAGTTCCTTTTGGCAGGGCAGAGGTCAGCGGGCATCAGGGCATCTCAGCAAAACAGGGCAGCACTTCCTGGTAACACTCAGACACAGCAAAGTGACAATCCTTTCAGCGCAGCAGCCTGTGCTCCAGCAGCATTTCCTTCAGGTCCAGAAGTGTACTGGACCTGTTTCTGGACCTGAATCAGCCCTTTGTGTGGGGCAGGTACTACCCTTTTGAAGTTTAAGTGTGAGCTCCCCTCCACCCTTCCATCCCAGGAAGACCCATCAGTATGCAGCTGAAGTGTCCTATGTTGTAGGTGTCTGGAGAAAATGCACAAATGCAGCTTTCACCCTGCCCAGAACTGATGTGTATAGAAATGCCTACTTTTTAAAAGTGACATTTCTGAAATAGTTATTATAAATCCAACTTCACCAGTAAAGAGGATGTATCATTACCATTCCAATGATATGAAACATGGGGAGCTACTCCTTTCTGATCAGGAATTACAGCTTAAAAGTATATTAAGGAATTCCCAATGCTGGCCTGTGAGAGAAGCAGGCCTCACAGTAATAAACAACGACTTTGTGAGTTTTTCATTACCAGGACATGTAAAACCTAAAAGTACATGTCCTGCCTTTTACTTACATTGCACCCTGCCCTAAGGGCTACCTAGGGCCTACCTCAAGGGTGCCTTATATGTAATAAAAGGGGAGTTTGATACCTGAGAAGAGGTTTTAAAAGCCAAGTCGAAGTAGCAGTGAGTCTGTGCACACAGGGGCATATTTATACTCTGTGTGCACTGAATTTGCATCATTTTTGTACACAAATTCGGTGCAAACCTAACTCCATATTTATATTATGACGTTAGACGTGTCTAACATCAAAATATAGGAGTTTGCACCATTTTTTGATGCATGCACCTACCTTGCATCAATGAGATGCAAGGTAGGTGTTCCCATCTAAAAAATGGTGCTATCCCAATATCCCCATTTTTATCCCCCCCATGCAAAAATGACGCACAGGTGGGAGGATAGGCTAATTAATGGTACAAAGCTTGCTTTGCACCATTACTTAACGCCTCGGTCAGACCAGGCATTAGGGGACCTGTGGACCCATTTCCTTGTTTTAACACCATGGAATGGGTCCACAGCTGCCCTCCCGCAGCTCCAGGAACACCCCCAACCCCACCAGAGGGACACCAGAGGACCCCATCCCAGTTAAGTCCAGGTAAGTATTATTATTATTTTTTCCCATCAGGCCCCTAACTTGTGGCCCCCTGCATGACACAGTGTGCAATGGCAATGGCAATGCCCAGAGGACACTTGTCCCTTGTGCTGGTCATTAGACTGGTGGGCATGACTCCTGTCTTTCCTTAGACAGGAGTCATGATTTTGGTGGTTGTGCGCCAGGAAATAGCACTCGTCAGGTTAGAGGCATTTGTTTGCCTCTAACCAGGCTAGCGTAATTTTTTGACGCACAACACCCACCTTCCCTACTGCCACCCCTACCCAGCTAGCGTCTTTTTTGAAGACGCTAGCCCAAGTTTATCACTGGCTTGCATCATTCCTTTAATATAGCACCCTTTTGGCACTCTGGAATGGTGCAATTCTGAGCTATACTGTTTGCCACAAAACTGCGTTTGCACTGTTTTGCAGCAAAAAAGTATAAATCAAACATGTCTCAGACTCTGCAATGGCAGGCCTGAGTCATGTTTAAGGGCTACTGAAGTGGGGGGCACAATCAGTGCTACAGACCCACTATTTTATTTACAGGCCCTGGGTATATGATATACCATTTTAGAAGGTACTTACAGGTAAATCAAATATGCTAACTGTTGATACACTAATGCTACCATGTTTAGGGGAAAAGCACATGCACTTTAGCAATGGTTGTCAGTGGTAAAAATGCTCAGGCTAACAAAAAGATACAGCAACAAAACAGGAGGTGAAAGGCAAAAGGTCTTGGGTAAGACCACCCTAAGGTCTAACAAGCACATAAGAGACTTTTTCCTGTTCTGAATCTGCACAGACCTTTCTGAATAAATCAAACTATCTTTCTCACGAATATGGTTACCAGGAGAGTGCACCAATATGTTGCCATTCCACCATCACTGGTGGAAAGGAAAAAGTGTCAGGTGAATTAAATTACACTGCCCAGTACCATGCTTCCTAAATGCCAATGACTGAGCCCATGTTGCACTTCAGCCACACTGTTGAAAGGCACACCATTTTTTACAAAAGACAGTTGGGTTTTGTACATCAGTTGGTTGCTGGGGATTTTGGCTACTAAGCAAGTTTGCCTAATTCACATTTAGACTACAAGTGTATCTAGGGAATGGCTTCCCAATTATATTTACTAATAACTTCATGCCATTGCAATGCATTCATGATACTAACACTGATTGCATGGATGTATTAAATGTCTGCAGCATTCTTGTGGTAATCACATCAGAACAAATCTCAAGTCTTTTCAGCAGGTGACATCTGCATCTCCTTACTTCCTTCTGATATTCAAACATCCTGCATTAGCCGAGGTACAATGAAGCATACACTAGTATGCAAGCTACCATTGAGCGCACGTTTGGCATCCATCTTTAAGTCATGCTTCACCAGTCTTGATATTATAGGAGTGCTCCAATACTCCCCAGGTTGTAGCCTGTTTTGCTTGTTGCAGAACATCACTATATATCAGAGCTTACATGTAAATCTTGCCCCGGAACTGCAGCCCCATCCAAGTTCCAAGGGTGGTGCATGCGCTAAACGCCAGGGTCTTCAGCTGCATAAGCAGTTACTGGCCTAACATTTCACTTTTTGACCTACTTAAACAAACAAGTGTTTTCTAATCATGCTTAATCTATACAAAGGAACAACCACTAGCATCCAACACTAGAACCCAAACACATCCAACACAGTTCTGAGACACCATATAGTTTAACCTACGCCAGCTCTCAGGAGCACTCAACCCCTCATAAATCAATGTCTTCCTCTATGTTAACACACTAAACTAGCAACAACTCATATTCTCCATAACTTAATTCCCAGATCTAAAACTGGTTAATTGACATACCAGTCCTAAATATGGCATTCATCTGAATTGGTTAACATCTCCGCCTACACACGCCACCAGTCTCCTAGAGAAAAGCAGCATACTAATCAAATTTATTTCTATATATAAATGCATTTTCCTAGTCAATGTGTTTATAGTCTCTGTGATTTCTCATGGAGATTCCCATGTGAAAGATAAAACTAAATACAAACCATTAATTGAATATTTATATGTATAATTTCATCAGAGACAAATGCCTAGTTTTTTGCAAATAAACCAGCTAAGTGTACTTAATACAAAAGGATTAGTACCACAACCTTGATTTTACAAATGTATAAGGGATATCAATATTTCTCCTCTTGGTTTAACAGCCTGTTTTTTTTAAATTGAAAAGATTATGTCAACCACAAAAATGTGTTTTCATATTCAGAGGGTATACTTTTTATCCGTAGAACAGAAAGCTTATTTCCTCTTTCTTCTCCAGAGTGAAGTCTGAAAAAATCACAAAATAGATAAGCAGCAACACTGGGATGGAAAGAAGAAGAAATAAAACTCCAAGACTGCGTGTGAAAGTCAGGGCCTTTAATAAATAACAGATTGAGGCTGCGGTTCATAAAAGGAAAGTTAAAAGATGCCTATCTCTCACAGTGGCAAAAATGCAAACATAATATTGACACGACTGAATGAAAAAAAATACCAGAAGGAAATGTATTGCACAAGATTACATCAAAGTCATTGCATTTCCAATTTTCTGATAAAGTGAAAGACTTGATTGGCCAAAAAGACGTCGTTCATACATTCTTTGTTTTCAGACCTTATTGCAAGCCAGTATTTATTTGAAGGACTGCACAAGTAAACACCAGGCCTAATAACGTGTGTCCATGCCTTTCTTTAGCGCAAATTGATTAATTACTTTCATGTAATCTTCATTACTCTGGGAAAAAGAGTATTCAGAAAAAAAAAGAAACCAAATTTCAGCCCGACAATCAACATGTAAGCGCTAAACTTTCTAGGAAGTTTGTGGTGGGTTTCCTCACTGAGGAACCTTCGAAAAAAACACAGAAGTGTGATGCAGTTCAGTGCACAAGTTTCAAACAGTTAGCTAAAAGTGACAAGTATTTAGGGGCAAATTTAAGTGACCCTAGTGCCACCTTAGCGCCGCAATAGCGTAATTTTTTTTATGCTAAGGTGGCGCTAGAGTGGCATTTTCCCCACACAATATTTACAAAGTAGCGCAATACATGCATTGCGCCACTTTATAAACCCTAACGCCACATTATGCCTGTGCCAGGCATAATGTGGCATATGCAAAGGGGGCGAAACAATGCTGCAAGGAAATCTAAAAGATTTTCTTTCGCCATTTCTTTCATCACTTTTAACGCCTGCTTGGGGGCATATCATTATCTATAATGGGCCCCTACGTACTCTGCAGGAGTAGAGCCAAAATTGTGATGCTACTTCTGCAGAGTACATCAATAACATAAATAAATTACGCTATTGCCCCCTACCCTGCGCCATGGTGCACTGTATTTTAAATACGGTGCATGTGGTGGGGGGCGCTAAGTGGTACAAGGAAAGTGGCGCTGCACTAGGTGCAGCACCACTTTTTTTAAATCCGCCACTTAGTTTTCAGGGAAAGAGCACTCATGCAATAATCAAGAGGACAATGCCTGCTTACTGAGGCTGCTCTTCTTCCAGTTTTGGAGGCTATCCCACCAAGATAAATCTGATAAGATATGGCTAAATTGTGCATTTTAGAGAACAATTTTCAAACAGATTGACTGAAAAATCAATAGGTTATACAAGCAGCTCTTAAGTGGCGTTTGCTAAGCTTTTTCTCCCGGGTGAAAATGCAGGGGCCAGCCAGCACTCAAAAAGTGAGACTTTTAGGGGTCCCTAGTAACAATGGGCCAGACATATCATTATTTTGAATAGTGTTTACGTAATTGTGATTTTCTGTGAATCACAATTAGGTAATCACTATTTAGATGTATGAAACTCCAGGAGTTTCATTTAGCGTTTCCTAAAGGCTCGCAAATCCACCTATCTCAATAATATTCATGAGGTACGTCATAATTTGCAAACTGTTAGGAAAAGCTAAAATCACAGGGATGGTGGCCTGCTAGACTCAGCAGACTACAATGTCTGTGATTGCTTTTAAATAAAGCAATCTTATTTTTTTTAAATGCAGCCCATTTTCCTTTAAGGAAAATGGGATGCATTTAAAAAAGAAAAATGAAAACTTTTCTTTTCATTTTTTAAGAGTAAGCAGTAGCCCATGGGACCACTGCCTGCTCTTAAAAAAAGTTTTCATATGCATTCACAAAGGACCCGTTCCTGTTTGAGAATGGGTCGCGACCTACTTGGTAAAATGCTAATGTTTTGTGACCGCATTTCGGTCACAAAATATTCCTGCATACTGCTGCGACTCAGTATTAGGACGGACGCCCTCAACAGGCCCCTTCCTATTTCCGAATTAGTATGTATGCGCAATTCCAAACTGCGATTCTGCAACATGTTACCGAATCACAAATTGGAATTCATACCTACTATAATGCATTTTTGCTGTTGCAAACGGCCCGATCCATCCGTTTGTGACTGCAAAAATGCCTGATTCATATATTGTCCATTGGAACTGTTAACGCGTCCTTCTATGTTAATTTATATACATTAGGACTCGTTTTTGGCCGATGAATCTTTTGACCCAGTGGTGAGACACCGTGAGACGAGGTAACTGATCAATATGTCTAGCAATATATCAATAATGTCATCAACATATATCACCACAATATATTTCAGTTTAGACATTTGTTAAAACTGTCGGCGCAACCATGACCTTTCAGTCATGAATAACCACACCTTGCTGGAAGTTTTGTGAATTTTATTCTCTATTGATTACAATCTAATAGCAAATATATTAATCTCAAAACCAAGAAACAAAAGAGCATAGTCACGATATAGCAACTGTGGTAAGATTTGAAAATGCGAAGACGACAATCATTAAGACACTCATATATGATATACACAAATCAGAGTACATAGAGCAGCATATACGTCTCAGTTCAGCATGGCACAACGTCAGTCATGTCAGTTTGTCAGTCAAAGAGAATATCTTATCTAACCGCTAATTAGTATTAGCATGTTGGGCTTCATGCAAAACAATTTAGAACATCAATTTGGAAAACATCTAACTAAGGCCACTAATCAAAAATACACAGCAGTTGGTACCTAGAAAGAAAAGGCAAATAGATGAATTTCAATAGCAGCAGCATAATTACCCTCCTCGAGATAGGTCAGCATACAGGATCAGTCTTCGTCTTCAGGACATCAGTTAGATCGCCGTCAGTCTATCTAGTCTAGGGGCAGGGGGCACCTCCCTCATAAGGAGGAAAGTGAGATGGGGCAACTAAGGGTGAGGATGGTTTATTAAGTCTCAAATCACCAAACAGAGTGACAGAGTTTCTGGATGCAATCGATATCATTCCCTACCTAGGTCCCTCGAGTCTCCTGTGCCATGAGTTTTTATCCCTTTTTCAAAATACATTCCCCCAAAATTCTATTGGATCGTCACTTCACCCCACTATCTGTAACCTATCAAATTATAGATTAAGTAATGCATTTGTCATTTTACGATAGCTTATAACATTTTGATTGGTCTTCATAATTGACGCTTTTCGTAGGTGGCACATCTGGGATTACTTCATTTTCTGGCACGTTCTTCAGGTCAAAAGTTCTCTTTTCCATGGTCGAATGTCCTTGAAAGTGTCCATATTTTGTTGCAAAGCATATAACTTTATACTAATAAGCAGCTAGCATGCGAATGGGAAAAACTAGCATTGTTGCAAAATGTAGAAAAGAACAAATGCTGGGTCATGGCCTTTTGCAAGTCAGCACACTGGAGAAACAGAAAATATGCTTTAATATGAGAGCTACATAGCCAGTTCTTCGGCTCACGCTAACTAAAGGCTTATGGATTCTAATAAATGCAATCTTCGTACGTGTTAACATATTCAATTAATCAAATACAAATAATAATTTCTTCTTATTAATATTAGTATATGCTTACAATAATTCTTCATGTTTAAATTACATTTTAATGAATAATATTATTAATGCAGCATTGTTAAATATAAGCATTTCACATCTAAAAATAGGTAATATTTAACTAGACTCTCTCAGTCCCTCCTCTGATGACGCTCGTCATCACACAATCTTTCTCTT
The DNA here is from genome assembly GCF_031143425.1 of Pleurodeles waltl. Classification (NCBI taxonomy): domain Eukaryota; kingdom Metazoa; phylum Chordata; class Amphibia; order Caudata; family Salamandridae; genus Pleurodeles; species Pleurodeles waltl. The sequence continues at coordinate 604,970,396 of NC_090436.1, read as the reverse complement.
TGGTCTAATTTTTCACCTTGCGCATGATACGCATTTCAACATCTTGCCCTTTATGAGAACTTTCCCATATTTCAGTGAACATTTTCTCTCTTTTTCTTTCTTCATTTCTTCTGGTTCTTTTAGTCCAATTTCTTTTTACTTTGTCATTTATTTTACATGCTCCCTATAATCCTAATAGACAAATCAAAACAGTTAATAGACCCATCATAATTTTTGCAAGTACCCCATTCCAAATATTGGTGAACCAGTTTCCTACTCGGGCAATTCCCTTTCCAAATTTCTCCCAAACGCCAAGTTCTTTTAGATGTTTCAAATCTGTACTATCTCTAGTAAGGTTAGTAAGCATACTTCTAATCTTCTTACTGTTATCTGGAATAAATGAGCAACTATGACGCTCATTAAGCATTTTGCAGACACCTCCACTCTTTGCTAAAAGAATGTCTAAAGCAAGCCGATTTTGAGGAGTCATAGCTCTTTCTGCAGCAAGTTCAGTATCCATCAGGAGTATGGCTCCTGTAAAGTTTGTCAGCATGTTATCCACTATAGTAGACAACCTTTGAATTTTCATAGAATTCAAGATAACCCCTACTGACGGGATTATAGCTCCAAATATATCACCAATGACAGCCGCCACTGATTCTCGTTTTTGTCTAGGATGTTGTAATTCAGACGTTTTAGGTATTTGTTTTAAGTCATCAATCTGGTATATCTTTGGGAATACTATTCCCAAATAACATGTCCCATACCATCCCTTAGGGAGACGGTAATAAGCATTTAGCCCACAGATGTAATAGATTCCAGGAATCGCTGGATCTTGTCCATTCAACATAAAGGTCCATTTACTCTGAAATAGAAACACATGCCTACATTCACTCGTACCCACAAACAAATGATCTTGATCAGATTTTGGTCTATATACACAGAGCCTTCCTACGTGTAATGCATCTATAGCTAGTTTGCCTTGTGTTTTGATTTCAGTATAAGCATAATCATTTGCATAAGTACGTTTCTCTAATCCTTTTTCTAATCTTTCTTTCAGTGCTTTGCGTCTATCATCTGTGTGATCTAAAAAACTTTTCTCTACAGGAGACAATAAGCAAGTCAAATTGTTGTGATGTGCATAAGCAGTTCCAAATGTAAGTGTTGGCTCAAAGAATCCTCTAACTATTTTTATATCATGCTCTTTAGCTAGTTTATTCAAGAATTCAATCATAGGCACAAAAGAAAACACAACATCCAGATTTGAATAAAAATATTGCACATGCTCTTGATTATAGAATCTTGTTAATAGCAAGCTGCAACTAATTCCATAGGTAAGAGGAAGGCTATGATAGGTAACTCCCTCCTGTACAGACTAAGGAATTTTAGTACATACATAACAATCTTTCGTATCCATAGTTTCCACATATTCGTTTAGTAAGCGATAGAAAACATTAGTTGAAAGTTCCCCTTTTGCATTAGTTCCCTCATGCATATGTCTTGCATCCTGCTCAAATTTCTCCCAGGGTGTTAGTTTAGTGGTAGTCTCAGGTTTTGAAGTTGTGTTAATCGTTTCTTTCTCTCTCCATGGCATTCCCACAATCACTCCTACAACCATTATTGCACACACAACACCTATTATAAGACCTAACCAACCACACACCTTACTTCCTTTGCTACTATAAGCCATGTTTGTATAGAATCAGAATAGCAGATCAACAATCAACTTGGGGAAAAAACATTTTTTTTTTCTGTGTATCTACAGGCTCTTCACTCACTCCAGGACCCTTTTCGTCAATTCAGGTTAGCAGTTTGTCACAATCAGGTTTCTTTTAAGTCAAATCCGGTTTGAGTGTCACTTCCAGTAATTTTCTAGAGTCTCTTTCTTTAGTTTACAAAATCTTCAAACTTAGCCAAACTTTCCTTAAGTTTTGTTCAGGTGCCGTAATACTGGCCTGGTACTTCTCGATCAAAACAGAATGCTAGGAATTCTTGTTGCCATTCAGATGTTGTAGCATACGCCCATTCAGGACCTGTATATCTTCTGTTCGCAATTCTTTTCCTCTTTATTTGTCGTTCTCCTTGTTGTTCTCCTTCACTCAGATCATCAGCTTGTGTGGTGTCACTCTCTTCTACTATGGTGTCACTCAATACTTCTTTTAATTTAAGATGTGACTTATCTGGCCAATTATCACCTCTATGTGTCTTTTCTCGACGTTTCCCTTCAGGACGTTGGACAGCACCCTCCTCTTGTGATATGGTGTTTTCTTTTGACGGACCTGCAACTGGTTCGGGAGATTTTGACACGTTCTGATTCATATCTATAGTTTCTCCTTCTCTTTCTTCTTCTGGTTCAGTGTTGGGTTCAGATTCTAACCCGTATTCGTCTACTTCTGGGAGAACCTCTCCTTGACTTAGTTCTCCTTCTGCCTCTGCTGAGATAGGCACTCTGTCACCTCTCTCGAACTCACTGACTGTTTGAGGGACAAGGCTGTTCTCAGTGGGCTCTTCAGTAGTCTCAGTTCCTTCTTGACTGATCTCTGACTCTGAGACTTCTCTTCCTGAAGTTGCTGTACCGGAAACTTCAAGTTCCTCTTCAACAGGACACGTTACCTTTTTCGTGTGACTGGCATGTATCCAGTTGGGAACCCCGGTACACTTCACAGCAGTGGTAGTCATCAATATTACTTGATACGGCCCTTTCCAGCCTGGCTCTAGACACGATTTCCTTACGTGCTTCTTGACAACCACCCAATCTCCAGCTTGCAGAGAGTGACCTGGATCGCCAATTGGTGGCAACGTGTTAGCTTCCACCTGGTGAGAAAAAGAGCGAATCACGTCAGCCAAACCTTTGCAGTAATCCAACACCATATCATCTGTAATATTCACTAGTGCATTTGCAGGTACTGCTGGTAATCTCATTGCTCTGCCCATGAGAATTTCACGGGGGGACAATCCCGTTTTCTTGTCTGGGGTATTTCTCATAGACATCAGTACTAGTGGCAAGGCATCTGGCCATTTCATGTTTGTTGCTGCACACATTTTTGCCATTCTTGATTTCAAAGTACCATTCATCTGCTCAACTAGTCCTGATGCTTCAGGGCGGTAGCTACAATGCAGTTTTTGCTCAATGTTGAGTGCGGCAAACAGAAGTTTAATCACCTCATTGTCGAAGTGTCTACCCCTATCTGATTCTATAAAAACCGGAAATCCGAATCTTGGTATCAGTTCCCTGAGTAGTAGTTTTGCAACTGTAAGACTGCCATTCCTACGTGTGGGATATGCCTCAATCCAATGACTGAAAACACACACAATCACCAACACGTACTTCAATCCTCCACAAACAGGCATTTCGATAAAATCCATTTGCATTTTGTTGAATGGACCTCCAGCTCTCCCAATGTGGCTCAAAGTTACCACAGTTCCTTTTCCAGCGTTCATCTGTTGACAGATGATGCACCTGTGGCAAGCGATTTCTGCGGCATGTCTGAATTTTGGATTGAACCAATCAATTTTAAAGGACCTGATCATGGCATCCCTTCCTAGATGTGCCTGCCCATGGTATAGCAGGGCAAATTGTGACAAAAGGCTATTTGGCAAAACCAATATTCCCTCATCTGAAACACATAAGTCATCAGCTCTTTGCACACATTGCATTCTTTGCCAAGAGCGTTTCTCCTCTTTGCTTGCACGACCTTGTAATGTTTTCAGTTCATCTAAGGTGTCAACTACTCGTAATGCCATATTTATATGTATGTCGTTTTCAGTTTGTAGTAACAATTCCCATTGTTCCTTAAACGATATGCAGTTTAATGCACAAAATCTTGCAACTTGATCTGCATAACCGTTTCCCATTGACACAAAATCTTGTGATCTGATGTGAGCACTGCACTTCACCACGGCAATTTCTTGAGGTAACTGAATTGCATGTAACAAATCTCTTATTTGTTCACCGTTTTTCACAGGGGAACCAGAGGAGGTCATAAAACCCCTCTGTGACCAAAGTTGGCCAAAGTCATGCACAATTCTGAATCCGTATCTGCTGTCAGTATAGATAGTGACTTTCAAATTTACAGCTGCATGGCATGCCTTAGTAAGGGCAATTAATTCTGCCACTTGTGCAGAGAACACTCTTTCAAGCCAGGAGGCTTCGACAATGCCTGATATTGTACATACCGTGTAACCAGCTCTCAATGTCCCTGCTGAATCTCTTAGACAGGACCCATCAACAAACATAATGCAATCATTTTCTTTCAGTTGAGTGTCCTGAATATCGGGACGAGGCTTGGTGCACAATTCTGTCACCTCAAGACAATCATGTTCAAATTCTTCCCCGTCTTTGATTTCAGTATTTTCATTAGGAAGTAAAGTTGCCGGGTTCAGCACAGTGCATCTTTTGAGGGTGACATTCGGCGATCCCAATATGATCGTCTCATATCTGGTTAGACGTGCATTTGTCATGTGTTGAGTCTTAGTTCGTGTCAAGAGAATTTCAACTGAATGTGGAACCATTACTGTCAGAGGGTATCCCATGACTATGCCTTCACATTGTAAAAGGCTCTGACCAACTGCTGCAACTGCCCGCAAACAACCTGGTAAGGCTGCTGCGACAGGGTCCAAAGTAGCTGAGAAATCTGCTACAGGGCGATTTGCATCTCCGTGGACCTGTGTCAAGACAGACAAAGAACAAGCATCACGTTCATGACAAAACAACAGAAAAGGCTTTTCGTAATCTGGCATTCCTAATGCTGGTGCCCTGCACATGCATTCTTTTAATTCTACGAATGACTCAAGCTCCTCTTTTGACAAGATTATTGCATATGGCTCATCCTTGACTTCCTTTCCTGTCAATTTTATCAGCGGCTTTGAGATGATTGAGAAATTGGGTATCCACTGACGACAGTAGCCCACCATTCCCAAAAACATTCTGACATCTCTTTTTGTCGTTGGAGGATTCATTTGCAAAACAGCTGTTATTCTCTCCTTAGATATTCTTCTGGACCCTTTCTCAATTAAGTGTCCCAAGTATTTTACTTCTTTCTGACATATTGTAACTTTCTGGGTGACACCTTGTGTCCATTTTTTCCCAGATGATTCAGTAATGCAATGGTGTCATATTTACAACCGTCTCTTGTTTTGGATGCAATTAGCAAATCATCAATGTACTGCACAAGAGTTGAATTAAAAGGCAGCACAAGTGGTTCCAAATCCTTTTTCAAAATCTGATTGAAAATGGATGGTGACTCTGAGAACCCTTGAGGAATTCTGCACCAACTGTACACATTATCCAGGAATTTAAAACTGAACAAAAATTGGCTATCCTCATGGAGAGGTATCGAAAAGAAAGCTTGTGATAGGTCTATTACGGTAAATCATTCAGCATCACAGGGAACCTTGAACATTATTACCGCTGGGTTAGGTACCACAGGGCAGCATCTTATCACAATTTCATTTATTTTCCGCAAGTCTTGCACAATTCGAACCTTTCCACAGGGCTTCTTTAACCCCATGATTGGTGAGTTACATGGACTGCTCAAGACTTCTTTCAAGACTCCCTGTCTGAGAAAATCTGCAATTATTTGTGACACCTCAATGAGGACATCTTGGGTCATGTGATACTGTGACACTTGTGGGAACACTGCATTTGGTTTAATCTGGACTTTGACTGGTTCTAACCCTTTTATTAGTCCAACTTCCTTCCCGGTTAAATCCCACACTTTCTCTGTCACTGTCCCTTGTAATTCAACAGGTAAATCAATCAAGGTATGCATCGGGTACAGAGTAATCAGAGGGTAATCTTCATTTATCCCTGTTTCTTCCTCAATAAATTGACTCTCATCTCCCTCATCGTCACTGTTTGTTTGTACCTCGATTCCCTCATTGGAACAGGTAATCGAACATTTTGTTTTGCACAGTAAGTCTCTTCCTAGTAAGGATACTGGACTTGAATCGCATACAACAAATCTATGCAGCCCTTGGAAGTTGCCAATTTCAACTTGCACCGGGTCAGTGATCGGGTTGGTCAGGTACTGATTTGCTACTCCAACCACTCGTATAGTACGCCCTGAAAGAGGTAATCTTGGGACTTCTGCACTTCGAACTTTAGAGCGTGTAGCTCCTGTGTCGACCAAAAATGAAACCCTATAGCCCATCACCTTTCCTTCTACATATGGGCCTCTCTGATCCACCTCTAAGGATGCTGCAAGCCTGCACTCTTCACTGTCTGAGCTATCAGCTGACCAATCCTCATTCATGCCATTTTCTCCCCGTAATGGGAACTATTGTACAGTGTTGTTCTGATTCGTTACCTGACCTGTGACCTGCTGAGGAAGCATCACCTGTTGCTGTCCCATCGGAGCCATAGGTAATTGCATTTGCTGTCTAGGCACCATGGGAATCTGCTCTTGCACTGGTTGCATTGGTATTGACTGTAAACGCGGCATTTGTATCTGTTGCATGGGCTGTACCCCTTGCATTTGCACTAAATTATTCTGAAAATTCGGATTTTGATGTCTCATTTTTTGACCTCGTGAATTTTGTAAGGTACCAACATTTGTGCTCTGCTGAACTGCACCATCCTGCACCATTTTGGACACTCCCGTTTCCAATGCCCCACGCCCCCGCACGCGTGACATGGTGACATCCTTTTCGCTCCTTGATCGTCATTTTGTATAACAACATTATTCATGTCCGAACCGCGGTTCACAAACTCTCGACCTCTACCTCTCGGCTGTGCCTGAAATACACCATTCATTTGCGGTTGCTGTTGTATCATCTGCTGAACTCCATTTCCCTGTATTCCTGCCTGTGCAGCCCTTATCTGCATCACCATCACTTTCTCTTTCAACTTTTTCTGCTTCAACTCAATTTCGTCACTACAGTATTTTGCATAGTGTAGCACCTCGTCAATCGGCTTTCCTTGCCAACAAATCAAATGATTCTTGATCATCTGGCTAACCTCTGGTCTCAGCCCTTCAACGAATCTAAACACAAGATAATTCATATCCTTCGGTTCTATTGTCTCAGTCCCACTGTAATGTTTGAATGCTTTCAACAATCTCTCGTAGTAAGCATGTATTGACTCTTTAACCTCTTGAGAGGTCCGATCTATTTTCTGCCAATCAGTTACCTTCGGTGACACCTTTTGCTTCAAAAACTCAATCACTTTATGATAATACTTCATCACCTCTTCTGAAGGCGCTCCAGTCACTTTATCTCTTGCCGGCTCCTTTGTCGGCCAATCTACCCCTCTTATGCACTCGAGCCACAAATCCGGCGGAACAATGATCTCAAACAAAGTATTCAAATCTTCCCAGAGACACTTTGCAAGCTTCACAAACCAATCCGTTTGTTGATACCACTCGATCGGCTTCTCTCTTAGCCTAGGATAATCATTTGTAAAAGATAGAATGTCTCCTCTAGTCCATGGCACATGTACAAAAACACCGCCAGCTGTCTCTCTCATAGTCAGTATTTTTACTGAATCCAAATCAGGAGAGGTTCTAGCTTGATTAGACCCTACACTATCGCTCTTTCCCTTATCTCTTTTCTTTGCCTATCTGCCTTCCCATTTCTCCAATGCACCCCAAATTTGCGCACTTTGCAGCAATTCTCTCAAATGTGCTTTCATGCCTGCAGATCTCATGTGTTCAAAATCTTTTGAATCGAAATCTAATCTGTAACTTCTTTTCAAATGTTTAGTGTTTCCGATATCAATATTGTATTTGTCTGCTAGGTTTGCCAATCTCTGATGTACTTTGCCTACCTCCTTAGTAATTTTGGGACACAAATATCTCAATTCTGCCTCTGTGTATGACTCCAATCTATTTACTCCCATTGTCCCTTCTACTAACTCGGCAGCTTCTGTCCCTAGTCGCACAAAGTTCAGGTATTCATCTTGTTTCTCTTTCTCAGGTTCAACTGTGGTCACTGTAGTCTTTTGTGAAGTGTATGTTTTCTCTAACCATTCATTTAACTGTTGTACTGTAAAACCCTGCAGTGAAATGTTCCCTGCATGTATCATTGGAGAATGCGAGGTATTTGTGCTCATGGTCTGAGGAGTTAAAACTCCTAATCCTGCTTGACGCATTGCTTCGAGAGGTGCCCCCACTGGACTAAGGTCCATTAAGGGTCTTGGTGGCTCATTTACTTGCTCTCCGGGAGCCATTATCTGTGGAGTTCCCATAGGCCCTCCTCTTATCGCTTCATGAGTCATCACTCCCTGTTCACACACCCCTGTTTTACTTTGTGCATACAATGGCACTGGGGGACCAACAGTAATAGGTAACGATCTAACGGCAGGTGTCTAACCCGGACACAGACTCCTTGGAGAAGCAACACCATAGGTCTGCTCCAACGTTCCTGGAACAGGTACTAATGGCGGTCCCGCTACAGGATTATACCCTGGCATCAACTTTGGGGGTTAAGACGTTAGCTTCGGAGTTGATTCAATCTGTATTAATTTTGGCTTCGTGTATATCGGGTCTGGTGGCACTATCAGATTTGTAGTAGTTTTAAGCACCGGGACATCTGGATAGATTCTCTTTATCTGTCGTGGAGGTTGTAACTGTATCGGCATGTCGGGTGCAGTGGGTACACTGACACCATTCTGTGTCAAAGCTGTATCGCTAGTCTGTACCGTATCAGTAACTCCCTTCTCCTGCGTCTGGTTCCCAGGATCCAAACTAGTGCTTGGAGCGCTGTCGCTCATCGCATACGGTGGACGGCGATCATGTAACAATCTATCCATAAACTCCTCATCGTCTGAATCATCGTCTTCTTCCCAGGATCTTTTATTTTCTTTAGATTTGCCTGAGTCTTTATTAGTTTTACAAGAGGCTTTCTTCCCCTGTGTTTCTTCTCCCTGAGTTATCGCTGGGAATAACTTCAGCCCATCTACGATTCCCCTTCTCCAATATTTAATTTAATTGTCCCAACTAGCCTCTGCATAAGATTTGTCTGCCCTTTTCAGCCTTCTCTGAAACCTTTCTTGTCTATGTTTAAGAGCCATTAGGTCCCAAATCGCTAAAGCCTCATATTGTGCCGGTCTTGGAGGTGGCTGTTGTGTACTTAACATCCTCCTCAGATTTTCTAGTACCTTTGGATTGAACGTCCCATGTTCTGGAAACGCTAAATACCCCTCTTTCTCTGTTAATTTGCGCCACTGTTTCATCCATAAGCAAGGCGCAACACCTTTCTCTTCCATCACCGTATAAGCTGGAGTACCCTCAGGTGGTGTAGGTTCCCCATCAGTTGCTACAATATACACATCTCCCTTTAGAGCGCTCTTGAATGCTTTAATAAAATTCATTTTTATGATCCTCTTATTTGTATTCAATCAGGAATGGCTTAGTTCCCAGGACACTCTTCACCTGCCCTTCCTCAACCTATTGCCTCTCACGGACGGCAGCCAATCCATGCGCGACCCCTCTCGACATCTGACCTATCTCAGCGCGGCACCACTGATGTCACACTCACACATACACAGCAGCTGACAAAGTCTTGCGGCTTTTCCGCTCCTCACTGACCCTTACAATTCACGCAGACTAATGCAAAATTATTGTGAGCTCCTTAAAAAACAACACAAATCTGCCGGTTTACTACAGGAAGGGTAATACATTCGCTTCAGAACTTCACAGAGATTTCACTTGAAGCCTCGGCCGCTACTCTCTCCTTCTCAGTTCCTGCATACGCAAGCAGAATTCGACGCGCAAATTTTACCCTCGACTTGTCAATGACTCCTTCTAGTGCACTTTAGAATTTGTCAAATCTCCATCGAAGGTTTCATTCATGCGTTATGACTCAAACTCAACTTGTCAACCACGCCCGATTGACCTATTAAACCGCACAGATTACAACATGAACCACATTTATCATCATACTCCGGAGTCTTAGACCTCGACAGGTCCGTACATGACAACCAACCACGTGGATAATTTTGAGCAACAAGTGCTACATTCACATGAAGTACGCCGACTTCCCTACTCTCATACTACGGAGTACGCCCACTCCTGCTAAACAACACTTAATTTGGCCTAAATACACACAATTTTCCACAAACACCTGCAAATTGCATAAGCTTTAGGCAAGCGCAAAAACCCTAACCACACATACTATAGCGCTGAGAACATTCCCAACTCATTTGGGCAGGCTCCGAGATCCCGGGAAAGCCAATGGCGAACTTAGAAACCCATCATACCTCCAAATTGCATTATCACAGAAAAACAAATTAAACAATGAATCTTCGTCTTAGGGCCCCCAAGGGCCAAACCGTCACTCTGCTACCAGAACTGTTAACGCGTCCTTCTATGTTAATTTATATACATTAGGACTCGTTTTAGGCCGATGAATCTTTTGACCCAGTGGTGAGACACCGTAAGACGAGGTAACTGATCAATATGTCTAGCAATATATCAATAATGTCATCAACATATATCACCACAATATATTTCAGTTTAGACATTTGTTAAAACTGTCGGCGCAACCATGACCTTTCAGTCATGAATAACCACACCTTGTTGGAAATTTTTTGAATTTTATTCCCTATTGATTACAATCTAATAGCAAATATATTAATCTCAAAACCAAGAAACAAAAGAGCATAGTCATGATATAGCAACTGTGGTAAGATTTGAAAATGCGAAGACGACAATCATTAAGACACTAACATATGATATACACAAATCAGAGTACATAGAGCAGCATATACGTCTCAGTTCAGCATGGCACAACGTCAGTCATGTCAGTTTGTCAGTCAAAGAGAATATCTTATCTAACCGCTAATTAGCATTAGCATGTTGGGCTTCATGCAAAACAATTTAGAACATCAATTTGGAAAACATCTAACTAAGGCCACTAATCAAAAATACACAGCAGTTGGTACCTAGAAAGAAAAGGCAAATAGATGAATTTCAATAGCAGCAGCATAATTACCCTCCTCGAGCTAGGTCAGCATGCAGGATCAGTCTTCGTCTTCAGGACATCAGTTAGATCGCCATCAGTCTATCTAGTCTAGGGGCAGGGGGCACTTCCCTCATAAGGAGGAAAGTGAGATGGGGCAACTAAGGGTGAGGATGGTTTATTAAGTCTCAAATCACCAAACAGAGTGACAGAGTTTCTGGATGCAATCGATATCATTCCCTACCTAGGTCCCTCGAGTCTCCTGTGTCATGAGTTTTTATCCCTTTTTCAAAATACATTCCCCAAAAATTCTATTGGATAGTCACTTCACCCCACTATCTGTAACCTATCAAATTATAGATTAAGTAATGCATTTGTCATTTTACGATAGCTTATAACATTTTGATTGGTCTTCATAATTGACGCTTTTCGTAGGTGGCACATCCGGGATTACTTCATTTTCTGGCACGTTCTTCAGGTCAAAAGTTCTCTTTTCCATGGTCGAATGTCCTTGAAAGTGTCCATATTTTGTTGCAAAGCGTATAACTTTATACTAATAAGAAGCTAGCATGCGAATGGGAAAAACTAGCATTGTTGCAAAACGTTGAAAAGAACAAATGCTGGGTCATGGCCTTTTGCAAGTCAGCACACTGGAGAAACAGAAAATATGCTTTAATATGAGAGCTACATAGCCAGTTCTTCGGCTCACGTTAAATTAAGGCTTATGGATTCTAATAAATGCAATCTTCGTACGTGTTAACATATTCAATTAATCAAATACAAATAATCATTTTTTCTTATTAATATTAGTATATGCGTACAATAATTCTTCACGTTTAAATTACATTTTAATGACTAATATTATTAATGCAGCATTGTTAAATATAAGCATTTCACATCTAAAAATAGGTAATATTTAACTACACTCTCTCATTACTGTATTTGCAACAAAAAGATAGCCTCTTATGTCAAGGCCTAGCTCAAGAGAGGAATGCAGGCAATAATACTGCACAACACAGTAATCACTGTTGCAGTAAAGATGTCAATGTCCACCAAGAGTTGTGGGAACAACATTTTCTAATAATAATTAGAGTTACATAAACAGATGTGTTTTATAAATGGCAAGTCAGATTATAGAAAGTATAGAACACAATTGAATGTACACAATGCAATGAATCATCAGTAGAAAAAGCATATCAACAAAACTAAGGGGGTGATTCTGACCCTGGCGGTCTTAGACCGCCGGGGCCAGGGTCGGCGGGAGCACCGCCGACAGACCGGCGGTGCCCCGCAGGGCATTCTGACCGCGGCGCTTTGGCCGCGGTCAGTGCAGGAAAACCGGCGGTCTCCCGCCGGTTTTCCGCTGCCCGTCAGAATCCTCCAAGGCGGCGCAGCATGCTGCGCCGCCTTGGGGATTCTGACACCCCCTACCGCCATCCTGTTCCTGGCGGTTCGCCCGCCAGGAACAGGATGGCGGTAGGGGGTGTTGCGGGGCCCCCGTAAGAGGGCCCCGCTTGTATTTCACTGTCTGCATAGCAGACAGTGAAATACGCGACGGGTGCAGTAGCACCCGTCGCACCTTCCCACTCCGCCGGCTCGATTACGAGCCGGCTTCATGGTGGGAAGGTCGTTTTCCCCTGGGCTGGCGGGCGGCCTTTTGGAGGCCGCCCGCCAGCCCAGGGGAAAACTCAAAATACCCGCCGCGGTCTTCCGACCGCGGTACAGTATTTTGGCGGCTCCCGCCGGGCGCGCGGTGACCGCGCCCGGCGGGAGTCAGAATGACCCCCTAAGTCTCTTGGATATCCACACAATCATGCTCACAAGCAGTAGATGATCGTGCATGACCACTAACTGATCACGATCAGCACATTTCTAAATGGAAAATGTGCAAAACCCCTTTCCAAAATTACAAAATTAGTATAAATGTTTACTGCTCGCGGTCCTAACGCCTAAAATAGAACAAGAACAGAGCAAGACAAACGACAAATGATTGACAATACTTCTGGTAAGCTGCAAAGAAGGGGATAATTGTCTCAGACTTCGGACAGTGTGCTTACTGTTCCCTCGAAGCTCAGTGTTATTGCAGTCTGTCACAGAAAAATTTAGGTAATTCTCTACATACTCGCATAAGAGCTCTCCTTCAAAGATTTCGCACGCAAGGCAGAATCTCAGTGGAGGAGAGGGAAAACAACGGGCTTCAATTAGCAGGAGAGGAGACAACTGGCTCACTGACATGGTAAGAGAGTCCGCATGCCTCAGGCCACACAGATGTCTCCCAGTCTGGCTGGTTGGCACACCAACCAGGTAGTGAACCACTGCAACAGAGCAAGCAAATAACGATCTGGTGCAGTGAGGGAGTATGCTTGCCAGGCAGTCGCCACTCAGTTTGCCTCCACTTTGTCGTAGTAGACTTTCTGGGCAGACGTCCTCTGGTTTAGTAGTGTAGTAACTATGCAGTGGCCCTGTTGCAACTAAGGAAAATGGGCCATTTCAAAGCTGTTGGGGGTAGCAAAATACAATTATCAGGGTTCAGCGGCCCCTCAGGGATATAGGCCCCAGTGCCACTGCACCTGCTACACCAATGGTAGCCACGTGACTGCACTCATTTCTAATGAAGGATAGAGAGGATTATGCGCTCGAGTTCGGGTATCTCAAACTGTGGAGCTGGCTGTGGGCTTTCACACAGAGAAGGTCAGCAGCAGTAGCAGGGAAGGGTACAAGGTCAATGCCTCTGTTGCTTTGTTTATAACAGAAACTTGGTTGCGTGATGCATCCTCACTGGATGTGATCGCAGACCTCTATCGTTAGGCAGGACTGAGCAGATAGACCTGGGGGCGTATTGGCTATAATTTTTAAAAATGCATATAAATGGAAAACACAATTTCTGCCTATTCCAGCTTGCGAGGCACTATCTTTTACACTCAAACTCTCTTCTCAATTCTCCCTTTGAGGCACTTTCATTTACCACCCACCTGGCAATGCTGGTGGTTGGGTCAAGACAGCCTCTGATGTTTTAGCCCCACTTATTATAAGGTCAGACACTTTTGTAGTGCTGGGTGATCTGAATATTCACTATGAAGATCTTGGCTGTAGCCATGCTCAAACATTTATTGAAGATTTGTGAGCGCTGATCTAACGCTTTATATTTTCACACCTACTCATCAAGATTGACATCAGCTGGATCCAGTCTTCTCTAATATTTCAAATCCTTCCCCACTTCCTGTGCTTCCTCTTCTTTGGTCAGATCATCTGGCTGTGTCTTTTGCGATACCCAATCCCTTGAATATTCACAGACAGAAAAATAGGCCTTGATCGTTGTCTAGGAACTGGTCGAAGCTAGACATAAATGCCCTCAATAATCAGCTGAGAGTCTCTGTTCCCCATTTAGTAGGTGACATTGTCATTGATGTGGAGGAATGGCTGTGTAACTCTCTAGACACTGTCCCTCCTCCGAGTACGCAGCGCTCTGTTAGGCTTCTTCCGCCAGCTCCCTGGTATACTGAGGAATTACAGGTGCTAAAAATTAGGTGTAAGAGGCTGGAAAGGCTCTGGCAAAATAACTATGATTACACTGCAAAACATAAAGTTAAGTTGGCACTGAAGAGTTATTATGGCCATTGTAGAGCAGCTTGGGCCTCGTTTCTTGAGCATGTGATTACCTCAACATCTAACTGCTTTGGAATACTTTTTAAAACTGTCAGTGAGCTTTCTGAGCCTGGCAGGATGACTCTAGCTTCGGTCCTATCACAAGCTCCAAGTGCAAATTTGGCTTCATTTATTTGTAAGTAAAGTGCAGGATATTCAGGACTCCTTGCTGAAAGACAGAGAGACTCACCTCAAACAGCTTAGACCTTCTTGCCTTCTGTTGCGAACACCTTGGGTTTCAGTAATCTTTCTTCCACCTGTCAAACTTTAAACTCATGGGATAGTCTTGACTTGCCTATGTTTATGTCTTTAATTCAATCAATAAAATCACGTTCTCTGAAGGACTCTTTTCCCCCAGCAAAGCTTTGTCTTTTACATTCAGACATATTGTCCTCTTTGGTTCAACTTGCAAATTGCTCACTTCAGCAGGGCTCCTTTCCTTTGGAATGGAAGCATGCAATGATTCTTCCCCTGCTAAAGAAAGCTAACCTAGATCCTGACATTTGGTCTAATTATAGACCTATTTCTCTGCTCCCCATTATGTCCAAAATTATTGAAAGACATGTTTGTAAATAGCTCTCTGCCTACATGGAGTCTTAAAAACTCTTGCATAATTCACAGTCTGGATTTAAAGCAGGACACAGGTTGGAGTCTGCCCTGCTTACCGTTACTGAACATTTGAGGCAGTTCCTAGGCAGTGGTGAGACAGCAGCGTTGATTCTTCTTAAGCTCAGCTATGCGTTCGATACTGTGTCCCATGTAATTTTTCTGTAAAGGCTAAGGCAACTGGGGATTCAGGGGAAAAAGGTATCTTGACTTTCCTTCTTTTTTTATTAATCACTCTTTTCAAGTTTTCTTTGATGAAGCCTTGTCTAAAAGCCATGCTGTGATTTCTGGAGTCCCTCAGGAATCAGCCCTATGTCCAGTCCTTTATACCATCTATGTGTGCCCCTGGTAGAGCAGCTGGACCTCACAATTTTTTCCTGTGCTGATGATACTCAAATCATCTTCTCCTTATCATCCTCCCAGGACCACAGCCCCAGCTCCCTGAACTCATGCTTAGTCCAGGTTGCTACCTGGATGAATAACAATTTGTTGATGCTAAACAGTAACAAAAACGAGGTAGTGATCCTTGGCGAAGATCCCAGTCTTTGGGGCTTGCAACATTGGCTGTACATGTTGAGGGAGACACCCTTACCGGTAACCAAAGTTAAGAACTTAGGCTTCCTAATTGATAACAAGCTCTCCATAAAGCCTTTGCTAGGAATGGTTGCTGGAACTTGCTTTGCCATATTGAAATGGTTAAGGAAATTCATATGGATGCTCCCCTTGAATGCTCAGAGAATGATAGTCCAGGCACTCATTCAATCTCATTTGGACTATGGGAACATCCTTTACTAGAGGGCTGATAAAGCCTCCCAGAGACGGCTCCAGGTGGTACAAAACACAGCAGTAAAGCTGATTTATCGCCTACTGAAATTTGCTTCAGTGACTTTACTTTGCCCGGAATTACATTGGCTTGAGGTGAAAAAACGTATTCAGTTTAAGGCTTTGTGTTATTTTTTCAAAGCCAGAGCTGGTACTGCTCCTTCTTACATCACTGTTTTGATTAAAACGTATCAACCTGCTCGGAATCTATGTTCTAACAATCTCTCCCTTTGCTGTGTTCCCAGATTCAAACTCATTCATATGAGAAGAAGCTCTTTTTCCTCCCAAGGCCTTAGACTTTGGAAAGCTCTTCCTGTACAACCTATATCTCGCACTTCTTTGAGCAATTTCTATAAGCAATTGGAGAAATGGCTTTTTTAACCTTCTGTAGTTAGTTCACCTAACTGTGGTATATAGCACCAGGAAACCCTGATTAGGTAGCTGTTTGCGCTTTATAAGCCCTAAAATAAATAAATATATTAGGGCAGTAGCAGGCCTGGGCAGCAGAGAGGGTGGCCTTTCATTCTCACAGAATTCAGGAAATATTTCAAACTTCTAAAAAAAGACATATACTTGATCCTCACCAACGCAACTGGGGGTTCACCTGCAGATAACTGGTAGAAAATAGTGTTAAAACTCATCAACTTAAGTTCATTCTCCCTAAAAATTCACTATAAAGTCATATATTTATAGTCAGTTCACATAATCTGAATATTCAATATGTCATGGCCTCCTGTCATTTTTCAATACAATCATAGCACCTTTCTTCATATCGACTGTCTGTCACCTTTCAAATTACCACCCTGTGTCTTTCAAGCAGATTTTCACTCATGAATTGTGAATTATAATTTATTGGGTGGTGGCCAAGTGAGGAAATTAAATTTTACACAGATTTTGTTTTGTTTTCTTAGGCCCTCGTTGGAAGCTAAGGGATAAATTCCCCATCCCTGTGCAAACATGTTTTTGCAAAGTAATAGAAATTACAAGTTGTGTAATAATTACCACACACTCACAATTTCCCCTGATAATTTGCGGTAGGTAACACCTGCCACAATTTATTTAGGTAAAAGGCCCAGAAAAAAGGCAAAGCTTGTGGAAGTCAATGAGCTAAAAACTGATTCTGCATGTTGTGCTTTATTTCCTTGTTGAAAACTCACAATAGAAGGTATTTACCACGCACAGTAAATACCTCAGCCTGAGGCAATGGTATGTGCTACACGTGGTAATCACCCCAACCTATTCTGGCCAACCTGTGATGAGGCCTTAGGTGTTATTTAGAGACTGGCAGAGGTGAGACATAACACCACAAACCAGCAGATGTGTTCACCCTATTTCGAGAGCAAAGCTGTGTATACATTCTAAAAAGGGTGGATATCCTCATCCGCCAATCTCTATCTCGCCCCTTTAGTGTGTATGAGGCTATCCCTCGGATTAGACAGCTCTCAGAGGATCAGCTGTGACAGCCATCGTCCTCGCTAAAGCAGCAGACGTATCCCTAAGGTTATACCACTCTGGCAAGCGCTGACCTCGGGCAGAAATACTGATGATGATGGCATGATAAAGCTTTAACAGTATAAATGGTGGAATGCGCCACATGAATCTTATTTATTATATTTTTTATTTTGAAAGTAAGATGTTCACCTGAAGGTACATTAGCGCTCAAATTCGATTAAGGAAGCATCGAAATAATCAGAATACCACACCAGCAACCAAAACGCTGCTACACTGGAAAAAACTGTCTTCTAAAGTTCATTAAAACAGGTCCAGGTTACGATTTAATGGGCAGGCTGCTTCAGGGTATTGCTGCAGCTAGTGAAAAGACTCTACCACCTAACCTTGCTCGAGGAAATTTAGGAAGGGCCAGCAGAAATTATTTTTCAGCTCTGAGGTTAATAGTTAATAGAATGAGAACCTTGAGGATAACTTTATAATTGAACGATTTGTGAGGTAAAAAATAACTTTAAAAAACAACTCTTTACCTCTTAGGAAGCCAATGCACTTCCGCTAGAGCTGGCTATATTGAATTATTTGTGTGTTTCAAACTACATCTGGCTTCAGCTTTCTGGACCAGCTGTAGCTTATGTAGTGCATTACCAGGCAGATCCAGATAAAGGGCCTTGCATTAATCCAGCCTAGAGGAAATAAAAGCATTTATGATTTAAACTCTTTATTATACGGTAAATAGACGAGTAATGTGTTTCAGGGACTGCAAAGCTAAATAGGTATCTCCTCTATATGAAGCATGGTTAAAGGTTATTAAAAAACCTACACGCACTTTTTTCTTTTTACCTTCCAGCATCGTATTATTACTTTTTAAATACCATTTTAGCCGTGCTGCACAGCAGCCAAACTGCTCAACAAATTTGCTAAAACACATTGACAAAGTCTGTATCTCTCACATAAGCAACGCCTATGGCTTTGCTAATGCTTGCTTTTCTTTTGTTATTATACGTTTCCTTGTCAGAAGAAAGATGAGCGAGAGGTATGGGCTGTAAATCCACCCTCGATGCGAGTCACTGGGTCAAACAGCTCTACCTGGGGCTCTTAACACAGAAAGAAAATGCTGCACTGCAGTGATTCTCACAGGATGCACTGCAGTATTATAGCCACCTGCATGCAGTGCGTCTACGAATAAGAAATGCACAGTTCCCGTTTACAAGATACACAAAGCTCACTGCTTTGCATACAGATACCACGCAGGCGGTGTATAGGAGCATGTAGTAGTGGATTAGATAACGCGTCCCACCTTTGATAATTTACTTACAAGGGGACTCTTTTTAGGCCAATGAACCTTTTGACCCTGATTGGAGACTCCTCAGGACGAGATATCTACCTAACATCTCAATTGATAGATCAATAATCAAATCGATATTCACAATAACTAATCAATCAAACTAAACAATAACATTTAATCAGAATGTAACACACTATGACCTTTCAGCCATGAATAACCACACAAATCTAGTAAGATTTTAGATATTTATTCCCCATTTGTTACACCCTACTAGCATATTCATTAGTCTCAATATCAATAAGCACATCAACAAAACTACAATGTGGGAACTCGAGTAAGACTTTATCAAAGCAAAGATCATGAACATTAGAACAAAGCATGACGTCAACATGAATAAATTTTAGCAGAGTATCATTAGTACATTATTTGACAAAGCAAAGATTCAGTCATTTGTCTATTTGCACCCAATATTAGTGAATTCCTTAACTAACTTCTAATTAGCATCAGCATGTTGGGCTTCATGCAAAACAATTTAGCAACATGAATTTAGAAAACATCTAACTATGACCTCTATCAAAAGAGCAGTTGGTACCTAGAAAGAAAAGGCAAACAGACGATTACAATTCATCAGCAGATAGTTACCCATCCAAATGGGTCAGCATGCAGGATCAGTCTTCGTCTTCAGGACAGCAGTCGATTTGCCATCAGCCAGGATAAGCAGGTAAGTCTCAGAAGGGTATAGCAAAAGACTCTTCCCTCATAAGGAGGAGAAGTGCAATCAGGCAGGGGGTAAGGTGAGGATGGTTTGAGGTAAAGACAAAGGCAAAGAATGGCTAAGAACAGCAGAGTAAATGGCTCAATAATGGCTGATTACTCCTTGTGTCACGCTGTTATATTAAAATTGTCGTACAAGTCTCTAATTTTCCATTGTGCAATATTTGGTGCATTGTTATCTCTGTCCAATAATCCGTCGCACACCTTACTAGAATTTTCACCTAAGACAGTTCTCATGCAGTTTTTTGGCTCCTGTGATTGACGTCTTCAATGGGTAGAATGTCAGGTAAGAAAAGTTACACTTGTCGCTCCAGTCAGTAGTTCCATTGTCTTTACCAGTTTAGACGACCTTGCACCTGTTTCGAATTACACTGTTGCATTCAGTAAGAATGTCTCCTTGAGCAAGTCGGGTCCCATGAGAAAGAATTTACTACGGTTACACACATCTCTCTAGCTTCTGGAAAATTACAGCGTCATGTCCTTCAGGAAAGCAGCACATTGCACGTTTGAAAACACAGTTAATATGAGACCAGCCAGCTAGGCCCAGACCCTTGCTAACTAAGGCCTAGTGAGTAATTTAGCAAAACCTTAATACATAACTCTTAATGCTAATACAAAATCATACATTAGTACACTATTAATTCATTATTAGTCAGTTTCATTAGTCATCGCATATATTGATGGCCACACCCCGTGGGCACATTTCAAATGCGTGCATTAATATTATTCTATCACGTTTTCTATGCAGCTTCGTTATACATTATTTTGCAAACTTTTCATGTTAATATTGATTATAAAAGTCACACTCCAACAGGCCCTCCTCTGATGACTCTTGTCATCACACAAACCTTTCCTTCACAATTTATTCATCTTCTGAATTCCTTCATTTAAATTTCTTCCCCCATCTTTGTCGGATTTAATTTTTCTCTGAACTATTTCTCCCTTTTCTTTTCTTCCCTCCTCTCATTCTTGTTCGCCCTTTTCAATTTAATTCTTTTACTAATTTTGCATGACAACCATAATCCAAATAAGCAAGCCAAAACAATCAATATTCCCTGTATTATTTTTGCCAATATCCCATGCCAAATGTTACTAAACCAACTTCCTACTTTAGCAAGTCCCTTTCCAACCTTTTCCCAAACTCCCGGTTCTTTCAGTTCCTTCAAATCTGTACTATCTCTTGTTAGGTTAGTAAGCATACTTCTAATCTCATTACTATTGTTCGGTATATACGCACAACAATGTTGCTCATTAAGCTTCTTACAGACTCTGCCATTTTTCGCTAAAAATGTCTAAAGCAAGCCTGTTTTGAAGAGTCATAGCCCTCTCCGCAGCAAGCTCAGTATCGATCAGGAGTATAGCTCCTGTAAAACTTGTCAGCATGTTATCCACAATAGTAGACAAGTATGAATCTTTATGGAGTTCAAGATAACTCCCACTGAAGGAATTATTGTTCCAAATATATCTCCTACTACACCAGCAGCAGTCTCTCTCCTTTTTCTTGTACGATGTAATTCAAACAATTTCAGAAACTTCTTCAAATCCTCTAACTGATATATCTTAGGGAAAACTATCCCCAAATAACATGTCCCATACCATCCCTTTGGAAGACGATAATAAGCATTAAGTCCACAAATATAATAGATCCCAGGGATCGCTGGATCCTGTCCATTTAACATGAATGTCCATTTACTCTGAAACAAAAACACATGCTCACATTGACTCATTCCCACAAACACATTGTCATAATATGACTTAGGTCGTGTTATGCAAAGCTTTCCTACGTGTAGTGCATCTAAGGCTAATTTCCCCTGTTCTCTAACTGCACTATAGCTCTCACTACTAAGTAAAGATCGCTGCTGCAAGCCTTTCTCCAATTTCCCCTTCAATGCCCTTCTTCTATCTTCCGTGTGATCTAGAAAGCTTTTCTCTACCGGTGTAAGCAAACATGTTAGATTATTGCGGTGTGCATAAGATGTACTAATTGCTAAGGTCACCTCAAAGAACCCTCTAACTAATTTTATGTTATAGTATTTCGCTACAATATTCAAATCTTTTATGATAGACACATAAGAAAACACAAGATCATGGTTGGAGTAAAAGTACTGAATCTCTTCCTGGTTATAGAATCGAGTTAGTAACAAACTACAGCTTATCCCATAAGTTAGAGGCAAACTATGATAGGTAACTCCCTCTTGTACTGAAATAGGAATTTGTGTACACACATAACAAGCTTTTGCATCCATAGTGTCAACGTATTCACTCAGCAAGCGATAGAAAACATTAGTAGATAGTTTCCCTTTTACGTTAGTTCCTTCATGCAAATATTTTGCAACCTGCTCGAACCTCTCCCAAGGTGATAGTGTAGCAGTCTCAGAAATTGGAGCATTGTTAGTTTCACTCTTATCCACCAAAGGCATTCTAAAAATCAGAACTATAATGAATATCACACATACAACGCCCAAAGCAATACCCAAACATTTACATTGCCTACTTCCCCTATTGTCATCTCTAGTGCTAGGCATGCTCTGTAAAGAATCAGAAAGCAAAAGTGCTATAAGTGGACACTACAACCAAATGAGGATGGTTTAACGCTTTTTTTTTTCTTTTCAGCAAGTTAAAGCAAGCGAAAGTTTTCTGTAGCAATTATTTACAGCTTCCACACTCACTCCAGGATCCTTGTCAATTCCAGTTAGCAGCTTGTCACAATCAGTTTTCAATAGTCAATTCACGTCACATCCGGTAATTTATCAGTCTTTTTTTTTTTCCCCAGGTTTCTTTAACTCAAAAAAAAATGTTCACATCAGCACAGTCGCCTTCTTTAGCCAGACTCAGGTACCATAGTATTGACCTGGAACTTCTCGATCAAAACAGAATGCCAAGAACTCTTGCTGCCACTTGGCTGATGTTGCGTATGCCCATTCAGGGCCTGCGTACCTTCTGTTTGCTACTCTCTTTCTTTTCAACTTGTGAACGCCCTGCGTTTCTCCTTCACTCAGATCTTCCTTTCTTGTGGTTTCAACTTCTTCCTCTACTGTATCATCGACAACCACTTTTCCTTTTGTCACTTGCGATTCTGGCCACTTATCTCCTTTCAGCGTCTCTCTGGTCATTGATCTTCCTTGTGGCAACTCGTTGCCCTCCTCTGACTCTATGGTGTTTTCTCTTGATGGACCTGCAATTTGCTCACGAGGAGTCTGAACATTCGGACTCTCTTCCGCCTCAGCTCCTTTGCATTCCGGGTCTGTCAGGGGCTCTATCTCAATACCGCATCCGTCTGCTTCTGGGAGAACTTCTCTCTGGGTCCGTCCTATTGGTGCCTCAGTTGAGATAGGCTCAATGTCACCCCTCTGGGTCTCGTCTCTTACTGAGGTGACCAAGCCGTCCTCAACAGGCTCTCCTTCTGTCTCAGTTCCCCTTTGATTACTCTCCGGCCCTGAGACTTCCTTTTCTGCAGCTGTTATTTTCGACAATTAAATTTTCTCATCAGTTGAGTACGTCACCTTTTTCGTGTGACTGGCATGGATCCAGTTTGTAATTCCTACACACTTCACAGCAGTAGTAGTCATTAGTATTACTTGATATGGCCCCTTCCAACGTGGCTCCAAACACAACTTCCTCACGTGTTTCTTGATGACAACCCAGTCACCAGCTTTCAGATTGTGACCTGGATCATTTATCTGTGGCAGTGTGGTAGCTTCCACCTGGTGAGAGAAAGAGCGGACCACGTCAGCCAGACCCTTGCAGTAGTCCAACACCATATCATCCGTGATATTCACAAGAGCATTTGCAGGCACTGCGGGCAGTCTCATATCTCGGCCCATGAGAATTTCATGAGGAGACAGTCCTGTTTTCTTGTTGGGTGTATTTCTCATTGACATTAGCACTAAGGGCAACCCATCAGGCCATTTCAAATTTGTAGCTGCGCACATTTTTGCCATTCTCGACTTCAGGGTACCATTCATCTGCTCCACTAGTCCTGATGCTTCAGGTCAGTAATTACTATGCAACTTCTGTTCAATGTTCAATGCTGCACACAATAGCTTAACCACCTCATTGTTGAAGTGACTTCCCCTATCTGATTCTAAAGAGATCGGAAACCCGAAACGTGGAATCAATTCCCTAAGCAGCAGCTTTGCTATTGTGAGACTGTCATTTCTGCGTGTAGGGTCAGCTTCAATCCAGTGACTAAAGACACACACAATCACCAACACGTATCTCAGACCTCCACACACAGGCATCTCAATAAAGTCCAATTGCATTCTGCTAAATGGGCCTCCTGCTCTCCCAATGTGGCTCAAATTCACAACTGTCCCTTTCCCCGCATTCATCTGCTGACAGATGATGCACCTGTGACAAATCACTTCTGCGGCTTGTCTGAACTTTGGGTTAAACCAATCAATTTTGAACAACCTGATCATGGCATCTCTCCCAATATGTGCTTGCCCATGGTAAAACCTTGCAAACTGTGACAGAAGACTATTCGGCAAGACCATTTCCCCCTCATCTGAAACCCACAAATCATCTGGTCTTTGAACACATTGCATTTTAACCCAAGTGCGTTTCGCATCTCTGCTGGCACGTCCCTGCAACAATTTCAATTCCTACAACGTGTCAACCACCCTTAATGCGTAACCTGTGCATGTCTCATTTTCTGTTTCAGGTAACAATTCCCACTGATCCTTGAACGATATACAGTTCAATGTGCAAAACATTGCGACTTGATCCGCATATCCATTTCTCATTGAAACAAAGTCCTGTGACTTCACATGAGAGCTGCATTTTACCACAGCAATTTCATGAGGTAACTGAGTCACGTGCAACAACTCTTTGATTCTTTCACCATTTTTCACTGGAGAACGAGAGGAGGTCAGGAAACCCCTCTGTGACCACAGCTGACCAAAATCATGAACAATTCCAAATCCGTATCTGCTATCAGTATAGATAGTCACTTTCAATTGGTCAGCAGCATGGCAAGCTCTAGTAAGAGCAACCAACTCTGCCGCTTGAGCAGAATACACTCTCTCTAGCCAGGAAGCTTCCAAGATATCAGTGATCGTACACACAGCATGTCCGGCTCTCAGCAATCCTACTGAGTCCCTCAAACATGAGCCATCAACAAAGATAAAGTGGTCATTTTCTTCCAATTGGGTATCTTTAATATCAGGTCTCGGTTTGGTGCACATTTCTGTTACCTCAAGAAAATCATGTTCTACATCATCAGCATCCTCAACTTCTGTACTTTCATTGTGAAGCAAAGTTGCCGGGTTCAGCACTGTACATCTTTTGAAAGTTACATTTGGTGACCCCAACATGATTGTTTCATATTTCGTCAGTCTTGCATTTGTCATGTGCTGCGTTTTGGTACGGGTTAACAAAATCTCAACTGAGTGTGGGACCATAACTGTTAAAGGATGCCCCATCACTATGCCTTCACACTGTGTGAGGCTTTGACCAGCTGCTGCTACTGCACGCAGACAACCTGGCAAGGCTGCTGCAACTGGGTCCAAAGTAGTTGAAAAATATGCTACCAGTCAGTTTGCACCTCCATGGACCTGTACCAGGACAGACAAAGAACATGCATCACGTTCATGACAAAACAGAACAAAAGGCTTTGTGTAATCAGGAATATCTAAGGCTGGAGCCCTGCACATACACTTCCTTAGCTCAATGAACACCCTCATTTCTTTCTCGGACAAAGTTATGACATCTGGCCCATCCTTAACCTCCTTAACCGTCAGTCTTACCAATGGCTTGGAGATGACTGAAAAGTTTGGGATCCACTGACGACAGTAGCCCACCATTCCCAGAAACATCTTAACGTCTCTCCGTGTCATTGGGGGACTCATCTGCATTATGGTGGTCACTCTTTCCTTGGATATTTTCCTCGACCCTTTCTCAATCAGATGACCTAAGTATTTCACCTCTTTTTGACAATATTGCAGCTTCTTTGGGGACACCTTATGCCCATTCTTTCCCAAGTGGTTCAGTAAGGCAATAGTATTGTACTTGCAATCATCTCTTGTTTTGGATGCAATCAACAAGTCATCAATGTACTGCACTAGAGTCGATTGGAAAGGCAATTCCAATTACTCCAAATCTTTCTTCTGTATCTGATTGAAGATGG
The DNA here is from genome assembly GCF_031143425.1 of Pleurodeles waltl. Taxonomy (NCBI): domain Eukaryota; kingdom Metazoa; phylum Chordata; class Amphibia; order Caudata; family Salamandridae; genus Pleurodeles; species Pleurodeles waltl. The sequence goes on along the minus strand of NC_090436.1, from coordinate 604,944,810 downwards.
AGGGTGATTCCAAAAACCCTTGAGGAATTCGACACCAACTGTAAATCTTGTCCAAGAAATTGAAACTGAAGAGAAATTGGCTGTCCTCATGAAGAGGCACAGAGAAGAATGCTTGGGACAAATCAACAACTGAGAACCATTCTGCATCACATGGAACATGGAACATGATCACAGCTGGATTTGGCACTACTGGGCAACATTTCCCCACTATGTCATTAATCTTTCTCAAGTCTTGTACAATTCAAACTTTCCCACAAGGCTTTCTCAGTCCCATTATAGGTGAATTATATGGACTGCTCATCACTTCCTTCAGGACCCCTTGCTTCACAAAGTCTGCAATTATCTGTGTTACCTGTATAAGGACATTTTAAGACATGTGGTACTGCGGTACCTGGGGAAACACGGCATTTGGCTTCAAACCGACCTTAACTAGTTCTACTCCTTTTATCAGTCCCACTTCCTTTCCTGTCAAATCCCACACTTTCTCCTTTACTGTCCCCTGCAAATCTGCTGGCAGATCAGTCACTGTGAACATCGGGAAGAAGCTTATCAGGGGGTACTCCTCATCTGTGGTCTCCGTCTCAGGCTCTGAGATCTGTCCGTCCTCCCCTTCATCGTCACTGTTTGTCTGCACCTCAATCCCTTCATTGGAACAGGTGATAGAACACCTCGTCTAGCACAGTAATTCTCTTCCCAGTAGGGATACAGGACTTGAGTCACAAACCACAAATCTGTGTAATCCCTGTAAGGTACCAATCTCAACCTGAACTGGATCTGTGATCGGGTTAGTTAAAAGATGATTTGCTACTCCTACCACCTTTACTGTACGTCCTGAAAGGGGCAATTTCGGAACCTCTGCACTTCTGTATAGCGTGTAGCTCCTGTGCCAACAAAGAAAGAAACTTTGTGACCCATCACTTTCCCTTGCACATAGGGCCCTCTCTGATCTACTTCTAGGGATGCTGCAAGTCTACACTCCTCGCCATCTGAACTGTCATCCGACCATTCATCATTTATTCCATTCTCACCACGCAATGGAAACTGCTGTACTGTGTTACTTTGACTCATTCCTTGACCTGTGACCTGTTGAGGAAGCATCACCTGTTGCTGTCCCATTGGTGCTAAGGGCAACTGCATTTACTGTCTAGGTACCAAGGGAATCTGCTGTTGCACTTGCTGCATCTGCACTGGTTGTACACGTGGCATCTGCACTTGTTGCATAGGTTGAAGACCCTGCTTCTGAACCATGTTATTCTGGAAGTGTGGATTTGGACCCCTCATTCTTGGTCCTTTAACATTTTGGAATGTATTGACATCATTGCTTTGTTGAACAACACCCTCTTGCACCATCATCGGGCACTCCCGCTTACAGTGTCCGACGCCCCAGCAAGCATGACATGGTAACACCTTCTTAATCCCCTGTACATCATTTTGAATCACAACAGTATTCAAATCTGGACCACGGTTCACAAAACCTCCTCGACCTTTGCCTCTTACTTGCATCTGAAACATCCAGTTTCCTTGCGGCTGTTGCACCATCTGCTTTAGACCATTTCCCTGCATCCCTGCTTGCACTGCCTTAATTTGCATCACCATCACTTTTTCCTGCAACTTTCTCTGCTTCAATTCAATTTCGTCACTACAGTATTTCGCATACTGTAACACCTCATCTATCGGCTTCGCTTGCCAACAGATCAAATGATTCTTAATCATCTGACTAATCTGTGGTCTCAATCTCTCAACAAACCTGAACACAAGGTGATTCATGTCCTTTGTTTCTATGACCTCAGTACCACTGTAATGCTTGAACGCCTTCAACAACCTCTCATAGTAGGCATGTATCGACTCTTTGGCTTCCTGTGCTGTTCGATCAATCTTTTGGCAATCAATATTTTGCGGCGACACCTTCTGCTTCAAAAACTCAATCACCTTATGGTAGTACCTCATTACATCAGGAGACGGTGCTCCTGTGGCCCTGTCCCTTGCTGGTTCCGCTGTCAGCCAATCAACACTTCTCTTGCATTCAATCCACAAATGAGCTGGAACTATAATCTCAAACAGGGTATTCAGGTCTTCCCAAAGATATTTGGCAAGCTTCACAAACCTGTCTGTCTGCTGATACCACTCTATCAGCTTCTCCCTCAGCCTGGGAAAGTAATTTGTGAAAGACAAAATATCATCTCTAGACCACGGTACATGGACTAGAACCCCTCCAGCTGTTTCTCTCATGGGTAACATCTTTATTGTACCATTGTCAGGCACTGGTTTCGCCTGCTGCGGCTCCAAGCAGTCACTTTTCCTTTTATCTCTTTTCTTGGCCCATTTGCCTTCCCACTTCTCTAAGGCTCCCCAAACTTGTGCAGTATTTTGCAGTATTTCTTTAAGGTGTGCCTTCATCCCAGTAGACCTCATGTGATCAAAATCTTTAGGCTCAAAGTCTAACCTGTAACCCCTCTTCAAATGTTTAGTATTGTCTAGGTCTATATCGTATTTATCTGCCAAGTTTGCCAACCTCTGGTGCACTTTGCTCACTTCTTTAGTTATCTTTGGCCACAAATACCACAACTCTGCTTCAGTGTATGACTCTAGTCTGCTCACTCCCATGCTTCCTTCAACTAGCTCGGCTGCTTCCATGCCCAACCTCACAAAATTCAAGTACTCTTCTCTTTCCGACCGCTCTGCTGTCACAGGAGTAGTCTGTGGTGAATTTAACTTGTCCAACCATTCATTCAGTTGCTGCGCTGTTAAGCCTTGCAATGAAATATTACCAGCCTGCACCATCGGTGTCTGTGGTATATTCGTACTTGAGATCTGCGGAGTCAGCAGTCCCAAACCTGATTGTCTCATGGTATCTGGAGGAACCCCTTTCGGACTGAAGTCTAACAGTGATCTAGATCTATCTATTGTCTAGTCCACTGGAGTTATTCCTTGAGAGCTCCCTACGAACCCTCCTCTTGTCGTCTCTTGGGTCATTACTCCCTGATCGCATACACTAGGCTTCGTCTGTGCATACAATGGTACTGGCGGACCAACTGTAATAGGTAAGGATATGGCGGCTGGCGACTGCCTGTTTCCCAAAGCCTGTGAAGCATTAGCCCCCATATTCTGAATCATTATCGGTTACTGTAGCTAACTGTGGTCCCGTGACTGAGGTATAGCTTGGAACCATCTGTTGCTGTGCCTGAGGCAGTAAAAGTGGAGTTGGCTCAATCTGCACAAATTTTGGTCTCGTATATGCCGGATCAGACGGCACCATCAAGCTTGTAGTTGTCTCTAATATTGGAACATAGGGGTAGAGCTTTTGAACGGGTGGTGGCTGCAGCTGTGTCTGTACCTCTGGAGCAGTAGACACACTGACACTATTCTGTACCGGAGCTGGTGTTGCAACTGTATTTACCTGTGCTGTATTTGTTGTTCCCTGGTTCTGCGTTTAATTTGTAGGACTTGCACTGGTACTTGGCCTATTATCATCTAGGGCATATGGTGGTGGTTGATCATGTAGCAACTGATTAAGGAACTCATCATCATCTGAGTCATCTGCCTCTGCCCAGGACTTTTTAGTCTCCTTTTCTTTGCTAGACCCTTTATCCGTTTTACAAGTGGCTTTTCTTCCTTGCGTTCTGGCTTCTTGAGTTATTGCCGGAAACATCCTAACTCCATCTATTATCTCCCTTCTCCACATCCTGTGCTCACTATCCCACCTAGCCTCCGCTAGTGTCTTTTTTGCCTTCCTCATTCTCCTCTCAAATTTCTCTTGCGATTGTCATATGGCCATCAATTCCCAAATTGCTAGTGCCTAAAAGTGTGCTGGCCTCGGAGGTGGCTTTTGCTCATTTAACGCCTTCTGCAAATTCTCCAAAATCATTATATTGAACGATCCGTGTTCCGGAAACGCCAAACACCCATCTTTCTCAGTTAATTTGCACCATTGCTTTAGCCAAAGACATGGCGTGACTCCCGTCTCCTCCATTACGGTATAAGCCGGAGTATCCTCTGGCGGTGTAGGCTCCCCCACACTTGCGATAATGTACACATCTCCCCTCAAAGCGCTACTTACAGCCTTGAAAAACTTCATTTTTGCGTCTTTTATTTTGTTTACAATTGTATCAGGAAGTGACTTTAATTCCCAGAACTCTCTTCGCCTACCTTCTCAACCAATTGTCTCTCACGGACAGCTGCCAATCCGTGCGCGACCCTTCTCACTAACTGACCTATCCCAGCGCAGCTCCAATGACGTCACACTCACACACTGCGGCTGACAAAGTCTTGCGGCTTGTCTTCCTCACTCTCGATTCGCACAAAACGAATGCAATATATTGCGAGCACTAAAAAAACTCAAATTTGCCGGTTTACTACAGGAAAGGTAACACAATCGCTTCAGAACTTTACAGAGATTTTGCTTTAAGCCTCGGCCGCTACTCTCTCCTTCTCAGCTCCCGCACTCGCAAGCAAAATTTGACCCGCAAATTCTACTCTCGACTTGTCAATGGTTCGTCCTAGTGCACTTTAGAACTCCCCAAATCTCCATAGAAATTTTCATTCACTCACTATGACTCAAACTCGACTTGTCAACCATGCCCGATTGACCTATTAAACCACGCAAATTACAACATAAACCATTAATATACTCTGGGGTCTTAGACCACGGTGGGTCCGTACATCACCAACAACCACGTGGACAATTTTTTAGCACAAAGCGCCACACTCACATGAAGTTCACTGACTTCCCTACTCTCATACTACGGAGTACGCACACTCCCACTAAAACATCACTTGGCCTAAAATTCTCACAAACCTCACAATTCACCTACGGTATGCATCAGCTGTGCAAGCGCAAACCCTACGTCACTTACACTATCACTAGTACGCCGAGAACATACCCAACTCACTTCGGCAGGCTCTGAGATTCCGGGAAAGTCATTTGGGACTTAGGGGCACATCATCTTTCCAATTTGCATTATCTCAAAATCAATTTTCAAACAATGGTCCCTCATTCTAGGGCCCTAAAGGGCCTAAACTGTCCTCTGCTACCAGAACTGATAACACATCCCACCTTTGATAATTTACTTACAAGGGGACTCGTTGTCAATCATCAAATCGATATTCACAATAACTAATCAATCAAACTAATCAATAACATTTAATAAGAATTTAACACACCATGACCTTTCAGCCATGAATAACCACACAAATCTAGTAAGATTTTAGATATTTATTCCCTGTTTGTTACAACCTACTAGCATATTCATTAGTCTCAATATCAATAAGCACATCAACAAAACTACAATATGGCAACTCGAATAAGACTTTATCAAAGCAAAGATCATGAACATTAGAACAAAGCATGACGTCAACATGAATCAACTTTAGCAGAGTATCATTAGTACATTACTCGACAAAGCAAAAATTCAGTCATTTGTCTATTTGCACCCAATATTAGTGAATTCCTTAACTAACCTCTAATTAGCATCAGCATGTTGGGCTTCATGCAAAACAATTTAGCAACATGAATTTAGAAAACATCTAACTATGGCCTCTATCAAAAGAGCAGTTGGTACCTAGAAAGAAAAGGCAAACAGACAATTACAATTCATCAGCAGATAGTTACCCATCCAAATGGGTCCGCATGCAGGATCAGTCTTCGTCTTCAGGACAGCAGTCGATTCGCCATCAGCCAGGATAAGCAGGTAAGTCTTGGCCGGGTATAGCAAAAGGCTCTTCCCTCATAAGGAGGAGAAGTGCAATCAGGCAGTGGGTAAGGTGAGGATGGTTTGAGGTAAAGACAGAGGCAAAGAATGGATAAGAACGGCAGAGTAAATGGCTCAATAATGGCTGATTCCTCCTTGTGTCACGCCGTTATATTAAAATTGACGGACAAGTCTCTAATTTCCCATTGGACAATATTTGGTGCATCATTATCTCTGTCCAATAATTTGTCGCACACCTTACTTGAATTTTCATCTAAGACAGTTCTCATGCAGTTTATTGGCTCCTGCGATTGACGTCTTCAACAGGTAGTATGTTAGGTAAGAAAAGTTACACTTGTCGCTCCAGTCAGTAGTTCCATTGTCTTTACCAGTTTAGGCCACCTTGCACCTGTTGCGAATTACACTGTTGCATTCAGCAAGAATGTCTCCTTGAGCAAGTCGGGTCCCATGAGAAAGAATTTACTATGGTTACATACATTTCTCTAGCTTCTGGAAAAGTACAGCATCGTGTCCTTCAGGAAAGCAGCACATTGCATGTTAGAAAAAACACAGTTAATATGAGACCAGGCATCTAGGCCCAGACCCTTGCTAACTAAGGCCTAGTGAGTAATTTAGCAAAACCTTAATACATAACTCTTAATGCTAATACAAAATCATACATTAGCACACTATTAGTTCATTATTAGTCAGTTTCATTAGTCATCACATACATTGGTGGCCACACCCGGTGGGCACCTTTCAAACGCGTGCATTAATATTATTCTATCACGTTTTCTATGCAGCTTCGTTATACATTATTTTGCAAGCTTTTCATGTTAATATTGATTATAAAAGTCACACTCCAACAGAGTCCATGACAATAAAATGCCATCCTTTCATTCTGCACTCTGGTAACCGTTTCCCTACTTTATATACCTTTATGTAGTGGGATCTTCTAATGTAGGCCAGAGTCCTTCCCAAATCATATAGTGCGATGCATCAGGCACTGTATACAAGCACCACCAATTATACCTGTGCACACAGGTCACATACCAAGAAGGGGATGAGAAGCATATGAGGGCATCATGGCAGTGTCCATATGTACCTGGCTTCCCTTCTGGTTCAAGGATGTGCAGCATTGTATTGAATTTGCAGTTCACACACCTTCCTAGCTACTCTGCTTCTTTTGATACCTTACATATCTCTCTGACGGCTACTATAACTCTCTCGCTGAATATTCCATGCAGACCACTGTAAGAGCCACAGTCGCCCACAAGATTCTGTAAATTTCTACACCTGCACATGCAGCGCTTGTATGTGCTGCTGTATAGTGTGCATGCAAGAGCAAGACCCTCCCTGTTTAATTATATTCTTTCTGTATGCCACATAATTCAGTCACAAGTCTGGGATGTACGTGGTGTGTTGCAGGCTCCTGGCTACATTGTATAGCGCTCTCTGCTACCAGTGGTGGCCGGTAAATTTAGGAGGGAGGGGGGTTGGACAAACATGCACACTCACACTCACTTATTCATTCATTCATACACATGCACACACGCACACACATCCATTCACAGCACTCATTATCAAATATTGCAAACATACACGCACACAAGCAGCAAATCTTCATTTTAAAAAACACACAAACAACTTCAGCTCTGCCTTGGAGCTCCCAGGAGGGTTGGGACTGCTGTCTACCATCATTGGCTCACGAGAAGGCAGCACTCCCAACTTTGTCACAAAGTGGGATGGGGTCAGTGAGACTTCTGACCCCACCCCACTCTGTGAAAAGGTGTCACTGATTGACACTCGCCCTGGGCACTCGCCCTGGGCGCTTCAGGGTCCCAGGTCAAAGTCAATGGGTGACACTTCCCTCGTCACCAAGGGGGAGGGCCTCAAAGCACCTGTGTGAAGCTAAGGGGGTCACGCCCATAGGAGCTGTGACCTCTTCAGCCCAGCCAAGTTCAGCTCAGGCAGCCGGGAGCCTGCACAGATAGCGCATGTCTAGCTCCTGGCTGCTTGATCTGAAAATGAAGAGTGTCTGTCAGGCTGACCTTTGCTCAGCCTGACAGACACTCTTCTTGAGGGGCAAAAGGTGAGGGGCGTGGCCCCTCAGCCCTAATGGATGTGCTGCGTCTGTCTGCTACACATATAGTACGTTAAGTTGTGTGAGGGGGGAAATCAACATGTGGGATGAATCTCGGAGGTGTTAGGAAATAGAGGAGCAAAAAGGATGACCTGGGTAGGAAGCAATTGGAGGGAGGCAAATGAACATGAGAGAACAATACGGAGTTGTGGGGAAAAGCACAAAGGGCGAACCACGAATGGGGAGAGACGAAGCACCCAAGGGTGAGTGCATCACGGAGGGATGTTTATGAGAACCACACGGGGAAAGAAAGAACAACAGGAGCATGGTGGAAAAGGCGAAGTAAACAAAGGAGACAGATGGAAATAAAGCCCTCTCATAGAGTGCTAAAACAAAAAGAAAAATATGGCACCGCAAAAAAGGAGTCGAATAAGGACACAATAATGTGTCCATGTTCCAGGGGAGGGACAAACATAAGAGGAGAAAGGAAAGCCACACAAGCCTACAAATAAGAAAGGAGCAAATGAGAGTGACAATGAAGCTAACAAACGGTGAGCAATACGTGGGCTTTAAGCCCACTCTAAGTTACTTATAGTCTTGCAACAGACAGTGCATGCACAGACTAATAGGCTTTGACCAAAAAACAAATCTCCAATACTGAATTAATGTGATCTTCAATACTTTACTTGCAGATTCCTTTTTTTTTAAACATGTTTTTATTGGTTTTTCAAGAGAGCCATACATTGTATTGCATACAGAAGTCATTAATATCAAGATGTTGTTGATTACAGTAACTCGTTAGGCTCTCCCATGTTAAAGTCAACAAACAACTGAGAACTTGTGTGCACTTCCCGGTCTGCCCAGTCTGCTCAATATTTCAGGATTTTGTCGGCGTAGAGGTTTAGAGCGTTCAATTGTGGAGAGACTCTATTGCCGCTAGTGGCGGGGCCCCCACTGCCGCGCGGGGAGGGGGGAAAAGGAGACAGGGGGAGGGGAGCGAGGAGGGAGGATGTGGCGCAGTGGATCATGGCGCTGGTATCTATTGGTTGGGCGTGCAGGCCTGTTGGCACTGTTTGGCATATGTGCGTTGGGGGCAGTGATGTGCTGTCGGTGTGGGCGAGGCATTGATGGCGGGTATGTATGCTTCCCCTAATGTAGTGTTGCCTTACTGCCGGGGCTAGGCCCACGGCCTTCTAGGTGAGTGCAGCTGTCTGTGGTTCAGGGGGGTCTTTCATCGTTTTTGGCTTCTAGTCTGGAGACTAAAACGCCCCAGGCCTCGCAGCCCGCTTGTCACAGTCCCCTTCGTGCTAAATTTGCTAATACCTGGTGTTCAGCGCGAGCCCAGCGAAGCGTAAGGGCGAGCCAGGCTTTCAAGTCAGGTGTGTTGCGAGCCTTCCAGTTCATTGTTATCAGTCTTTTGTACATTACATAAGCTAGATCTACAAACCTGTGCAAGTGTTTATTTCTTTTCGTCCTTGTCCTGAGACCGAGTAGACAGGATTTGGGGTTCGCATCCAGCTTGAGCCCCGTCATTTCCGCTAATGCTGTGACCACCCCAGCCCATTCCCCCCGTATCCACGGGCACTCCCAGACCATGTGGTAGAACTGTGCTGCTGGTGTTTTGCATCTGGGACAGGCTGGGTCCGTCCCGGGGAACATACGTTTAATCCTGGCGCCAGGTATGTCTGATGTAGATAATTAAACTATGTATATCGCAATCTGGGGTTTCTTGAGACCTCACGTGTGTGGCTCAGAGCTTTTGGCCATTCTGTCCCTGAGATCGGAGTGGGCAATACGACGTTCCACCCGCTTTTCCTGGGGGTCCCAGTTCAGCATGTGGTGCAGGTGACTGAGGTATCTGGCTCTATGTCACCGGATGTCCATGTTTTCCTGATTGCATGACATATTGCGTGATATGCTAGGAATTGCCCCGGGCTGATCTCTGTAAGGGCCTGTATGGCTTCAAAGGTCATTAATTTTCCTTCCTCGAAGCAGTCTCCCACTGCGTTTATGCCCGCGTCTGACCAGATTGTGGGCAAATGTGAACCGGCTTCCACCCACCCGGGGAGCCGTTCTAGTGGGAGAAGCGGTGAGTAGGGACGTTTTTTGACGCCCTTTTGGATATACTTCTTCCAGCATGCGTGTGCCGCTGTCATCAGTGGGTTTTTGCGTGTGCTTTTGGTTTGCTTATCCAACAGCCATACTAGTAGGGGAACTCCTTGGAGTCGGGACTGCAGCCAGATAGTTTCTGCTGAGCTGGGTCTATGAAGCCATTTAAGATCAACTGCAGCTGTGCGGCTGCAGATTAGAGCTCAAAATTTGGGGCGCCCAGTCCGCCCGTGGCCACCGGATAATGTAGCGTGGTGAGTGCGACCCGCCCTCTGCCCTCGCCCCACACCAATTGTAGTAGGATGGAGTTCAAGCTATTGAAAAAGCTTTTGGGGATAATAATTGGCAGGGCCGCGAAGTAATACAGCAGTCTAGGTAATATCAGCATGTTTGCTATAGCGACTTTACCCAGTGGTGAAAGTGGTAATTTATTCCAAAAGCGTAATGAGCTCTTTACAGAGGTCACTGCGTTCCCCAGATTTCCATCCCTGAGGTCTTCCGCACTATGATAGACGTTGACCCCTAGGTATTTGAATGTACCAAAGCACCATTTTAGTTGGCCTGGCGGGGCGCACTCCTGCCTCGCTGGGGGCCAACTGGTTAGTGGGAATATACAGGATTTCCCCCAGTTAACTATTAATCCGGATACCTTTCCGAACTCAGACAGCAGTGACATCACCGGGGGCAGCAGCTCCTCCACTCTGCGTATGTATATCAAGGCATCATCTGCGTATAGTGATATGGAGTGGAGAGTACCGCTTCTTGACACCCCCCATTCTTCTTTTTTGGTACGGACGCGTGCAGCTAGTGGTTCCATCGCTAAGGCAAATAGAAGGGGGGATAGGGGGCATCCCTGCCTTGTTCCCCTGCTAATCGGAAAGCTCTCTGATATAACTCCTCCCGTCTTCACTCTGGCCTGTGGGGCAGCTGTGAATTTTGGGCCGATACCCATTAGCTGCATGGTGGCAAACAGAAAGTCCCATTCTAACGTAGCAAACGCTTTTTCTATATCAAGCGATATCACCGCTTCCTCGAGTGCGGTCAGGGGGGTGTCGCCTATTACACTTAACAGCCTCTGGATGTTAAGGAAGGTGTTACGTTTCGGGATGAATCCATTCTGATCCTCGTGTACCAGGATATGCATGTAAGGAGCTAGTCTGTTAGCCAGGATTTTACCGAGTATCTTGCAGTCTAGGTTTAACAGTGAAAGAGGTCTGTAGGACCTGACGTCGGTGGGGTCACGCCCCTGCTTTGGGAGGACCACTATCATTGCCTCCCTCATTGTGGGGGGCAGGATACCGTTGATCCCTTCTTCTTCGATCGTTTTTAGGAGATGTGTGTTAAGGTGTGTCACAAAAGTAGAATAGTATTCTGATGGCAGGCCGTCTGTCCCTGGGGCTTTATTCCTAGGTAATTGTTTGAGGGCCTTGTTGAGTTCTCCTAGTGTGATGGGGGCCTCTAGTGTCTCTCTATTGGCGTGCGTTAGTTGGGGCAGGGGGAGAATCTGCCAGAAAGGACTCGAGCTGTTGGAGAGAGCATGATGTGCTTTTGGTGTATAATTGTGTATAATATTCCCTAAACGCTTCATTTATTTTTACCTGCGTGGTAGCCATTGCGCCTGCGCCTACTCCTATTGCCCCGATTGGAGGGCACCGCCGGTCCTCCCGCAGGAGCCATGCGAGTAGCCTACCCGATCTGTCGCCTTCCGACTGTAGCCTAGCCAAGTGGTATTTGTGATCATGAAGGCGTAATGTGGTATTGGCATTTGCGTATTCTGCGCGCGTATCCTTTAGTGCCGTGTATGGCGTTTCATTGCGGGCTACTGCGTTTTCTAGTGCTCTTAGTTTCTTCTCCAGCTTGCTGACCTCTGCGTGGAGTGTACGCCTCACCCCCCATGTAGTGGAGATACAATGTCCGCGGATCACCACTTTGTGTGCGTCCCACTCCATTGCTCTTGATTTTGTGGTGCCGGTGTTTAGCACTGTTCTCAGTGTGTCTGTAAATGCAGGGTCGTGTAAGGCTTCTGCTTGTAGCCTCCACGTTGGGATCACCTGACGCTTCCTACCCCAGTCCAAAGTTATTTTAAGTGGTGAGTGATCTGATAGTGTCTTGGCTAGGTATTCTATTCCGCTGGTTACTGTGCAGATCTCCTGGGTGCCCCACATTAAATCTATCCTGGTATGTACCTTATGTGGTGCTGAATAGAATGAATATTCCCTGTGTTGTGGGTGTTTCATGCGCCATGTGTCATGGAGGCTCATGTTACTGGCCCATGTTGTCAATGGGCGTCTGGGGTGTCTCATAGCTGTTGAATGTGTGGGGGGTTTAGACCTGTCCAGTGCTGGGTCCGGCGTGCAGTTGAAGTCTCCGCCCCACATGGCGGGTGTTTTGGGGTTCGTTAATAACGCTGGGGTGAGTGTGCACAGGAACTCAGGCAGCACGCTATTAGGGGCGTATACCCCTATAATTGACAGTTGTTTGCCATCCAGCTTACCCTCCACCACCACATACCTGCCCTCCTGATCTATCTTGTGTGATGTTTGGATAAATGGGACATTCCCTGCTATCCATATGAGGACCCCCCTCGCGAAGGTTGAATAGGATGTGCCCACAATCTGTCCTCCCCATTTACTGCGTAGGTCCTGCAAATCTGGGTCCCGCAGGTGGGTTTCTTGTAGAATTGCAATATGTGTGCCATGGCGTTTGAGTCGTGTATGCACCCTGGACCTTTTGCTTGGGGTCCCAAGTCCCCTGACATTCCAGGTGACTATGACATATGTGTGTGTGCTATAGGCTATAGGTTGGGCCATGTTCATTTTGTGAATGTGTGTCTTGCTCTCTGCCCCCGAGGTAGCCCAGTAGGTCTCCTCCGCCCCCGTCGCCCCAGCGGGCGGGCCCCCTACCTCCGGCAGCATGTCCTGTGTTGTGAGCAGACCTGTAGTGCACAAACTAGTAGTAACCCTCTTCCCCTCCCCAACTAGATCCCAACCCCAACTGTGAACTTGCAACAAGCTGCACACCCAATTTAGGTGCGAGCTGAAGTGTATCCATATGGATGTCTGCGGGGGAGTAATGATACTATCCGGATGCGGCTCATTTTAGGGGCTCGCATCCTTCTGCAGACACGGTCTGCGGGTGGGTTGGGGCACTCCCAGGGCGCGGCCATCCACTCCCCCCCGCCGCGCTCCGCCGCTAATTGCGCGCAATATAGATAAAGGAGTTATCTCCAGGAGTAGATATGTAAGGATACATAAGTTCAGGTGATGTAACCACCCACTTCGAGTGGGGCTCGCAAAGTTCAGTTCTATTCTCCAGCTGTGGCGGTCGGTCCCCCTGGGGGGACAGGTCGGTGGTGCTTGTTCAGAGTGTGTCTGCGGTCCTGGGGGTGAGCTCCGGGCCCCTCAGTGCCTCCGTTAATGTGGAGTCCGAGCTAATCGAGTCAGACTCCGAGCCTTCCTCTGAGTGGGTCCTGAGAGTCTCGAAGGAATTCTGCGTTAGTAGGGGGGTTTCTTTAAGGGCCCTGGCTCTCTCCTCCGCAGCCTGTTCCACCGTGGGTTGACCCCTGGGGCGCCTCTTGGATCGTTTCCGTGACTTTGTTGCTAACCAGTTCTCGTCGGTGCCGGCTGCTTCGCGGGGGTGGGCGATTCCTCTGGCATGCATCCACGTCCAGGCATCTTCCGGTGAGGTGAACACGTGGGTGCGTTCATCTGTTAGTACTCGTAGTTTAGCGGGGAATAATAATGCGTATTTTATATCATGTTCACGGAGGCGTTGTTTAATTTGGGTGAAGGAATTACGTTGCCTTTGTACTTCCTGAGTGAAGTCTGGATAAGCGTGAACAGTCGAGTCCTCGTACCTGTATGGGCTTTTGTTGCGAAACTGTTGCAGTATGGCGTCACGGTCTCTGAAATTTAGGAACCTGGCTATCAGCGGCCTTGGGGGTTGACCCGGCGCTGGGGGGCGTCCGGGAATCCTGTGTGCTCTTTCCACTGAGAAGAATTTTGATGGGGCTTCATTCAGGACCTCTTTAATTAACCAGTGTTTCAGCAGGAGCTCTGAGTTTTGATCCAGTGATTTTTCAGGGAAACCGAGAAACCGTATGTTGTTGCGGCGGGACCTGCCCTCCGCCTCCTCTGCTCCTCTCAGCAGTGTCTTTACTTCTGCATCTAGGCGGAGAATTTGTTTTTGGTTATCCGCTACTGTGGGGGCCAGTTTACTTAGCGCCTCTTCCGTTGTCTTCACTTTATCGGATAATTTGCCATGGTCTACTCTGAGGATGTTCAGATCTTGCGACACCGTGTCTATCCTGGTCTCCAGTGAGGTTTTAGTGTCCATGATTGCCTGTAGTACTTTCTCAAATTGCGAGGAGTGGGCCAGGAGCGTGGACTCCAGCGACTGCAGGGAGGGCGTATGTTGTTGATCACCAGGTGCCTGGCCATGCGTGTTCCGATCCTGGTTTTTAGCTGATTTGGGCCTTCCGGCCATTTTGTCTTATCTGGTGTGTCCTGATTCCGCCTGCAAGCAAGCGCTCACCCACGTTCTCTGGGCTATTCAAGCAGGGGGGGCGTATATATCCCCGCGGGGCCACGCCGGTGTGCGCTTTGATTTTTGAGGTTACGGCCCTCCTGGTGATCCTCCAGGTGGGATCTTATTCATGCGGCCTGGGACCTCCTGTCGCTAGGTCCACACGCCTACTCCAGCCCCCCGGCCGGCAGCCAACTCCAGGCCCCGGACCCTCCGTCGACACAAGGTGGAAGAGTGTCGCCCCCGTGTGTGCGCGCCTAGTAAGTTCCGGGCGCGCTCAGATACTTTAAGAACAGTTCCGCACTTGTGGTGCAAGTCGGCGCCATTTAACATTAGATATGGCTTGGCCTGATCCAAACCAGCCCTGCGTGTGCCCCGCCTGTGGTGGCCTCGATATCTACCTGCAGGCCCTGGGTCTTCTCCGGAGAAAGGCACACCACGCCATCAGACATAGGGTAGGGAGGCACCCCTAGGGGCCCCCTGCAGGATTCATCCACTGTCCTCCTCCCCCCCTCGTGGGCGGGAGGGGGTATCCAGAGTGAGGAGAGGGTGAGGGCTCCCAGTCCTCTCTGTGTCGGTCCCTGCAGCTGCCGTGCACCCGCCTCGCCGTCCGGTTCTCCGATTTTGGTGCAGGTCTCTGCTGCAGGGGGAGACGACAATAGCGGCCTCTTAGGGAGGGCGCGTCGTCCGCGATCGGGTTCTCAGCCACCCGGAAGATCCCAGAGTCGTCTACAGCAGATGGGGGGTCCAGGGAGCGGGTCCCCACTCCGTTCCCGTAACGCCGTCACCCCTGGCCTATTGTTGTGGTCCCACGGGGCCTTCCGCCAGAGGGGAAGTGCGTGCCTCCGCCTGTCTTTAATTGTGGAGGGGGCACCTGCTGTTAGTCCCCTGCTACTCAACGGTCCTCTCCACACCTGGCGGGGGGGGAAACTCCGGTGGTCGAGAGGCGGGCGGGGAGGGGGGAATGCCCAAAGCAATATAGCGCCTGGATATGGGCTTATCGCCCTTGCGAGGCGGGCCGCTCCCGTCACCGCACACCCACCTCTCGTTCAGGCTCCAGGGCAGTGTCCTGTCCCTCGCAGCTGATAAAATGGCAGCCGCGGCTCCCCGCCACGAGCAGCTCTGTGGCGGCCTCACGTCGCGGCCGCCTGAGCGCTTCCAGAGCCGCCGGCGAGGGGAGAGCGGCTCCCGAAGCAGATCCCTCCTCTGGGATGTGTCATCGGCGCCCCAAGAGCGCTCCGCAGATGTTCCGTGGCGAGCCCGAGACGGAGCGCTTAATTAAGCCTCCTTCCCGGTCACCATCTTGGCTCCTCCCCCTACTTGCAGATTCCTAATGTATTGTACTGGAGTAGGTTACTCACCAAGAAATGATAGCAAAAATGGAAGCTTCCAGGTGAATGAAGGAAGAAAGGAAGACAAACGTTCAGATTTTCCGCCACTACATTTGAGCTGGATGTGTACCATCCATAACTCAACATTCAATAGGTATTTGTTAAAAATCTCCACCTTCACACTGGGGGTCACTGTCAACCTTGAAAATGATCTGAGTGTCCTCTGCATAGATGAATAAGGATAGTCCATAAGACTCTATCAGATGGGCAAAAGATAAATATATAAATAAAAAAGCAGAGGACATGGCATCAGCCCCTTCAGTGTCCCCACATGTCCATGCCTTGTTCTAGAATAGAACGTGACCTGTATTGAGTGACCCATCAGAAAGCTATGAAACCAGGGAAAAAATGTGCCCTTGATAAGAAAATGATCTAAAGAACGGAATGAAAGCTGTAGCAGCGAGTTCCCTCTGATACCTACACTAACGGCTCGATTCACTTATATTTTCCTGTGACCTACCATTGTTGTAGTCCTGAATTATTGGAGTGAACCAGGAGTAATCCTGGAGTACTGCTGCTTTCCTCCTGAAATTCATGAGTAATCCAGGAGTACTAGAAGAGTGGGTTGCACCTATTAATATGCCAGCCTTTGTGAAGCTGGTCTTTAGTTCTTCTAACTCACCATAAAATAGCCCTTAACTAACTCCTTCAAATATAGACTTCTTTTATCCCAGTTTATACGAGTTTGTCATTTTTTTCAAGTGCTCAGATACATCACTGCCTCACATGATTAGGGCTTGGTAGGCATGGCAGTTTTATATAAAGCTTCTGTAGGACAACAGCGTTTTCTTCCTAGACATTAGAAAAAAAATGAAAAACGATGGTGAACAATAGCGGACATCTAGGACTCAGAAGATGCTTAGTATGCTAGGCTAGATACAGCTGAAAATGACATCTGAAGGAGAGAAGAGAGCATGTGGTCCTTAGGTCAGCAGGGAGATAGTTGTAGAAAGCAGATGAAGCTTCTGTGACAGACTGATTTTGTGTTTGAGGAGTTCTGAATTTTGGTGCTGCGGAGTACTAACTACTGCTTCTTGGTCATCTTTGTCCATCTGATATAGTCAGTTGGGTTGAGAGGTATGGCAATTAATTTGATAGAAATCTATACATAATAGGCAGACAATTTTACAAAACCCTCTTTTGTGTATTTGCAATCCTTCACATGTCATGGGTGCTCATTGTATGCCCATCATTTGCTGGTTGTAGCCACCAAATACCAGGATGCCCTCTTGATTCAAATTTACATACGAGAAGCCATGCATGCCACCATATGCCAGTTATGGCCACTCCTATACCCTTGATGACCAACATGATGCATAGGATTCTTAAAATATGTCAATGAGAGCCACTATATGTGGGGCATCCTTATGCTTAGAATGCTCACAAAATGTCAAGGAGGGCCACATTAAGTCAGGCGAACCATAATGCCATCAACACCCACATTATGCCAGGAATTGTTAGCCTGACGAGGCCCCTATCTTGTCTAGAATGCAACATGTGAGAAAACAGGGCTGATTGCAGAGCCCCGCTGACTTTTTGCTCCCATTTTTCACTTTTTGCTGGTGTTCTCCTGACTCTGATTGTGCCCTGGGTACTGCTAACCAGTCCCAGGGTCCATGTTCTGTGTAAAATCAGTATGCAAATTAGGCTAATTATAATTGGCTATGTCAACCTACCTATAAGTCTCTAGTATATGGTAGGGCATGTAGGTTTAGGGTCACCAGCATAGATAGAGCACCCATAGGTTGTAGGAGGCTGGACTGGCTTGTAGTGAGTACCAAGGGATACTTGCACCTTGCACCAGGCCCAGTTATCCCTTATTAGTGTATAGGGTGTCTAGCAGCTTAGGCTGATAGATAATGGTAGCTTAGCAGAGCAGCTTAGGCTGAACTAGGAGACGTGTGAAGCTACTACAGTACCACTTAGTGTCATATGCACAATATCATAAGAAAACACAATACACATGCCAAAGTATCTTAGAGTGTACCCTCAGTGAGAGGATAGGAAATATACACAAGATATATATACACAATACCAAAAATATGCAGTATAGTCTTAGAAAACAGTGCAAACAATGTATAGTTACAATAGGATGCAATGGGGACACATAGGGATAGGGGCCACACAAACCATATACTCCAAAAGTGGAATGCGAACCACGAATGGACCCCAAACCTATGTGACCTTGTAGAGGGTCGCTGGGACTATTAGAAAATAGTGAGAGTTAGAAAAATAACCCTCCCCAAGACCCTGAAAAGTGAGTGCAAAGTGCACTAAAGTTCCCCTAAGGACAAAGAAGTCGTGTTAGAGGAATAATGCAGGAAAGACACAACCCAACAATGCAACAACGATGGATTTCCAATCTTGGGTACCTGTGGAACAAGGGGACCAAGTCCAAAAGTCACAAGCAAGTTGGAGATGGGCAGATGCCCAGGAAATGGCAGCTGTGGGTGCAAAGAAGCTTCTACTGGACAGAAGAAGCTGAGGTTTCTGCAGGAACGAAAAGGGCTAGAGACTTTTCCTTTGGTGGACGGATCCCTCTTGCCGTGGAGAGTCGTGCAGAAGTGTTTTCCCGCCGAAAGAACACCAACAACCCTTGCTAGCTGCAAATTGTGCGGTTAGCGTTTTTGGATGCTGCTGTGGCTCAGGAAGGACCAGGAGGTCGCAAATTGGACCAGAAGGTAGAGGGGACGTCGAGCAAGACAAGGAGCCCTCTTAGCAGCAGGTAGTACCAGGAGAAGTGCCAGAAACAGGCACTACAAGGATGCATGAAACGGTGCTCACCCGAAGTCGCACAAAGAAGTCCCACGTCGCCGGAGAACAACTTAGGAGGTCATGCAATGCAGGTTAGAGTGCCGTGGACCCAGGCTGGACTGTGCACAAAGGGTTTCCACCGGAAGTGCACGGAGGCCGGAGTTGCTGCAAAAGTCGCGGTTCCCAGCAATGCAGTCTAGCGAGGTGAGGCAAGGACTTACCTCCACCAAACTTGGACTGAAGAGTCACTGGACTGTGGGGGCCACTTGGACAGAGTTGCTGGATTCGAGGGACCTCGCTCGTCGTGCTGAGAGGAGACCCAAGGGACCGGTAATGCAGCTTTTTGGTGCCTGAGGTTGCAGGGGGACGATTCCGTCGACCCACGGGAGATTTCTTCGGAGCTTCTAGTGCAGAGAGGAGGCAGACTACCCCCACAGCATGCACCACCAGGAAAACAGTCGAGAAGGCGGCAGGATCAGCGTTACAGAGTTGCAGTAGTCGTCTTTGCTACTATGTTGCAGTTTTGCAGGCTTCCAGCGCGGTCAGCAGTCGATTCCTTGGCAGAAGGTGAAGAGAGAGATGCAGAGGAACTTGGATAAGCTCTTGCATTCGTTATCTAAAGTTTCCCCAGAGACAGAGACCCTAAATAGCCAGAAAAGAGGGTTTGGCTACCTAGGAGAGAGGATAGGCTAGCAACACCTGAAGGAGCCTATCAGAAGGAGTCTCTGAAGTCACCTGGTGGCACTGGCCACTCAGAGCAGTCCAGTGTGCCAGCAGCACCTCTGTTTCCAAGATGGCAGAGGTCTGGAGCACACTGGAGGAGCTCTGGACACCTCCCAGGGGAGGTGCAGGTCAGGGGAGTGGTCACTCCCCTTTCCTTTGTCCAGTTTCGCGCCAGAGCAGGGCTAAGGGGTCCCCTGAACCGGTGTAGACTGGCTTATGCAGAATTGGGCACATCTGTGCCCAAGAACGCATTTCCAGAGGCTGGGGGAGGCTACTCCTCCCCTGCCTTCACACCATTTTCCATAGGGAGAGGGTGTAACACCCTCTCTCAGAGGAAGTCCTTTGTTCTGCCATCCTGGGCCAGGCCTGGCTGGACCCCAGGAGGGCAGATGCCTGTCTGAGGGGTTGGCAGCAGCAGCAGCTGCAGTGAAACCCCAGGAAAGGCAGTTTGGCAGTACCAGGGTCTGTGCTACAGACCACTGTGATCATGGGATTGTGCCAACTATACCAGGATGGCATAGAGGGGGCAATTCCATGATCATAGACATGTTACATGGCCATATTCGGAGTTACCATTGTGAAGCTACATATAGGTAGTGACCTATATGTAGTGCACGCGTGTAATGGTGTACCCGCACTCACAAAGTCTGGGGAATTGGCCCTGAACAATGTGGGGGCACCTTGGCTAGTGCCAGGGTGCCCTCACACTAAGTAACTTTGCACCTAACCTTTACCAGGTAAAGGTTAGACATATAGGTGACTTATAAGTTACTTAAGTGCAGTGTAAAATGGCTGTGAAATAACGTGGACGTTATTTCACTCAGGCTGCAATGGCAGGCCTGTGTAAGAATTGTCAGAGCTCCCTATGGGTGGCAAAAGAAATGCTGCAGCCCATAGGGATCTCCTGGAACCCCAATACCCTGGGTACCTCAGTACCATATACTAGGGAATTATAAGGGTGTTCCAGTAAGCCAATGTAAATTGGTAAAATTGGTCACTAGCCTGTTAGTGACAGTTTGGAAAGAAATGAGAGAGCATAACCACTGAGGTTCTGATTAGCAGAGCCTCAGTGAGACAGTTAGTCACTACACAGGTAACACATTCAGGCACACTTATGAGCACTGGGGCCCTGGTATACCAGGGTCCCAGTGACACATACAACTAAAACAACATATATACAGTGAAAAATGGGGGTAACATGCCAGACAAGATGGTACTTTCCTACATAGGTGCACTGCTGAGGTGACCAGTGTCATTTAAAAGGCAGGCCTGCCTTGCTGGCTGCTTTTGAACTAAAGTTACATGGAAATTCGACTTTGGAATTAAAAGTCCATCCAAAGTATTAACCTACCTTATTTTTACATATAAATCACCCCTAAGGTGTGCCCTTTGTGCCCCTAGGGTTGGGTGCCATGTAACTATAAGCAGGGACCTTATAAAAAATAGTTTTATAAGCCCTGATGAGGTAAAACAGCCACATTTGTTTTTCCCCTCATTGTAGTGAATGGCCTCCATAGGCTAGAATGGGGAGATGTTATTTTAATTCATAAAGTCCCCTTAAGTGTCAGTTAACTCGAGTTTGGTATCAAAGTAATTGTTATAATAAATCCCACAACTTACAATTGCTGGATTTAATATAACTTGTTCAGGTAAAGAGTTTTAAACTCTACCTAAAAAGTTGCCAACTTCAACCTTGTATTGCTTTGATCTGAGTGGCCAGCCTCTGGCAGCCTGGCCAGGCTGCCTGGAAGAGGTGTGAAGTAGCCTGGGCTGAAGAACACAAAAGAATGCACTTGTGGGAGGAGATCTTCCCTCAGCAGATGAAGAAGCAGGAAGGGGAGGTCTGCCAAACTGGTCTTCAAAGGCAGGGAAGGACATTTGGAGCAACCCAGCACGACCTCACATCCTGTAAACCCAGACAATTAGATGCCCTCCTGATTAGATTAGAAGAGGGTAGGAGAAGGGTGTGTTTAAGATTTTTAGCCACACCAGTGGGTGGGCTCAGCCAGATGTAACCTCCAAAAATCACTTTCAGCCATGATGGGTTTTTGAGGAACGTTGTTCCCTGGGACTGATTTTTGCCACACGTCCCAGGAAGTGGTCACCACAGGGGGAAGGACCCTGCATCTGACTGGAGAACCAGGACCCCCTTGTTTTTCACCCAGGAGCAAGGATAAAACTGGCACAGCCGCACCCACTCCTTGAATCCCTACCAGATTCCAACAAGAAAGAACTACAGGAGAAGAAGCACTGCTCTGCTAGACCCCTGACCTGTACCTGGACACTGCACTCTGGAGGACTGCATCAGATGCACATCTGGGCTCCACCACAAGAAGGACTTTGCCTGGCTTCAACTGGTTCAAGGAGGGACACCCTGTTTGCTACAGGTGAAAAATTGCTAACCAGAGCACCCTGCACCATCTCCTGAAGAAACTGACCAGCTGACCACTGTCCAGTGGCCGTTTTGGAGTTTGCACCAGGTGCATTCTGAGAGTTGTAGTCCCCACCGTCAAGGAGCATCTCAGAGCTCCTGGAACCTTGGGGTGAGCTGTGGACCTCAAATGAACCTTAAAAGAACATCTGGAAGAAGATCCAGAAGTTTGGAGAACTTTTTGAAAAACGGTTCATAAAGGGACCGACTTGCCGCGGCAACCCTAACTGGCTTGCCTCAACCGCGACCCGGACTGTTTGCAGGTTCGTCCCGGTGAAGAAAATCTCCAAAAAAGTGACTAAGTCCGAACGTGGAAGGTTGACCGGGACCTCCCAGGCAGTGTATCCAAAGAGGGCTCCAAGGACGTCGGATCAAGATTCAGGTTTGCCCCAGTCAAGGGATTTTCATCTCCAAAAACTGTTTAAGTCCGAAGGTAAAAATCGCCACTGAGGGCTCCCACAACACGTATCCGAGGAAGAGTTCCAGGAGGTCGGATTGAACTGGCGACTTGTGCCCGCTCAAGAAAATCTTCAAGAAAATGACTAAGTCCAAAGGTAAACTTTTGACCCGCGGGCTGTAGCCGAGCAGGGCTCCATCGCAGTCGGCCTTAAATTTGGACTTTGCCCCGGTCTAGGTACGAACAGATGACCAGATTGGCGCTATTCATTTCTAAGCGCTAAAAAGCATTAAAAAAAAAAAAATCATATCTCCGGTTCCCTTTATCCGATTTTATTTGTTTTGGTGTCATTTTAAAGCTAACAATATTTCCTATTTTTAGGACGAGCCTAGACAGCGCATGCGCTGTCGCTTAGCGACCTTTTGTTGATAGAGTTGTGGGGTTACATACCACCCATCTTTTTCAATTGGCTGCTTCCATTGTCACTCTTTTATTTCTGCTTCCGATTTGATGATGGCATGCATTTGTCATGCCTTTTCCTGTTTTCACTCCTCCCTGAGCGCAGCGACCAAGTACTCAATCAATACGCTGTTCATTTTTACAGCATGTGTTTTGGACCTACTTTGTTTCTACGCCCGGGGTGCTCAAAGCAAGCGGCATGCGAGGCAAGGGGGTTCCGTGCACAGCACTGCTTCCAAGCAGCCAGCCCTGCCCCAAACATGGCCAAAGGCACACTTTCAGTTTTCCTCTAAGACGTTTTTTAAAATCAGGCTAGAAGGTTTCTTTTCTCCTGGAGCCTACGTGCAAGGGATGGGAGCGAGGAGCACTGCAAATAAATAACTTCATGCCTTCTGAAGGGGGAGGGCGGAGCAAGAACAGAAGCAGCCTTTTGGGAATTTGCCTCACGCTTTTAGTTTCTCAAATGTTTGTTGCTTCAGATGTCTATGTTTCCCTGGGATATATTTATTTTACATCTGAAGCGCGAGTGGAATAGTTACATTGCATCGCTCTTCACTCCCCTCCCCCGCATGTAGGCTCCTGGAGAAAAGAAACCTCCTGCTTGATTTAAAAAAAATAGCCTCCTTTCATCAGCACTTTGTGTTGTGTAGGAGGAGTGGAGGCTGGAGGTCGTCAAGCTGCAGAAACGGTGCCTTTCCGGGGCAGCTGTTAATATTACGAGAAACAACTGGCATATTGGTGTTTCATGCACGCAGCCTAGAGTTGTTAGCAAAGGTTGCTTCACGGAAGCTTAGCTTCCTGAGAGTTGTGCACAGTGAGGATTTACTGCTCTTCTTCAAAATGTTAGGAGCCCAGAGTTGACATTTCTGGAATTCCTCTACTCCCAGGGAGAGAGAGAAGGGGCGGTGGGGCGCATTATCCCAGCATGGCAGAGACAAGCATCCCCAGACCTCTGGCTTTTGAGACAGTGAGGTTCTAGGTGTACACTGCAGGTGTAACTGTGACTACATGTTTCCTGGAGTCAGGACGTTTGGTACTGTGTTGACACTGCAAGTACAAAGGAAAAACCTTTTCTGCCATTATGCACACAGCAGAAACGAGAAAACACAGAAGTCCAAAACATCTGCAAATGTCTTAACCCACAAGTGTTAGAAATGAGCCTAGTTGCAAAAAATATTTAGTGCACCTCCTAGAAACTTTTTTATTTTCTGTAATACAGTCACACTTGTACCAAATAATAATATTTACAAAAATATAATGACAATGTTTACATTTTTTTCAGGAGATAGAGGAAAAGGTTAATGGAAGTGCTTTACTTATATTCAGGGCCACTGGAATTATGTGGCAGAGAGGACCAAATTATGCGGCAGGGTTGACCAATTTAAGTGGCAAGAAAAGTCCAGTTCTGCATTTTCAAGGCCAATAGCTCTAACTCAAACAAATGCGAGGTCTATTGCATTGCAAATGCTTGTTATAAATTGGTTTGGGATTTTTAAACTGTTTCCTGTGTTTTATTTAATTACTGTTTTGTGATATTTGTACACTTAATGCTTTGTCTCCTAACTTAAGCCTTGACGCTCGTTGCCAAGCTACCAAAGGTTGAGCTAGGTTTACTTTATTGAGACCTAACTGGACCTAAGTGGAGGTTAGTCGCCTATTGCTAAGTGTAGGAACTTACCTGCCCTTACCAATAACCCATTTTCCAACACAAGAGAGCCAACCATTGCAGGAAGGTAGCCTCTTTCTAGCACTGGTACCCCCACTTTTGGCCTGTTTGTGAGTATATGTCAGGGTGTTTTTACTGTCTCACTGGGACCCTGCTAGCCAGGACCCCAGTGCTCATAGGTTGCGGCCTGTATGTGTATCCCTGTGTAGTGCCTAACTGTGTCACTGAGGCTCTGCTAATCGGAACCTCAGTGCTTATGCTCTCTCTGCCTTTACAATTGTCACTGCAGACTAGTGACCATTTTTACCAATTCTGATTGGCACACTGGAACACCCTCATTATTCCCTAGTATATGGTACCTGGGTACCCAGGGTATTTGGGTTCCAGGAGATCCCTATGGGCTGCAGCATTACTTTTGCCACCCATAGGGAGCTCAGACCATTCTTACACAGGACTGCCACTGCACCCTGAGTGAAATAACGTCCTCGATATTTCACAGGCATTTTACTCTGCACTTAAGTAACTTATAAGTCACCTATATGTTTAACCCTCACTTGGTGAAGGTTAGGTGCAAAGTTACTAAGTGTGAGGGCACCCTGGCATGAGCCAAGGTGCCCCCACATAGTTCAGGGCAATTTCCCCGGACTTTGTGAGTGCTGGACACCATTACATGCGTGCACTACAAATAGGTCAATACCTATATGTAGCTTCACAATGGTAACTCCAAATATGGCCATGTAACATGTCTAAGATCATGGAATTGTCCCCCCATGCCAAATCTGGTATTGGGGTGCCAATCCCATGCATCCCTAGGGCTCCAGCATAGACCCCGGGTATGCCAAACCAGCTTTCTGCGGTTTCTACTGCAGCTACTGCTGCTGCCAACCCACAGACAGGCCTCTGCCCTCCTGGGGTCTGGGCAGCCCAGTCCCAGGAAGGCAGAACAAAGGATTTCCTCTGAGAGAGGGTGCTACCCCCTCTCCCTTTGGAAATAGGTGTTAAGGGCCTGAGAGGAGTAGCCTCTCCTGGCCTCTGGAAATGCTTTGAAGGGCACAGATGGTACCCTCCTTACATAAACCAGTCTACACCGGTTCATGGATCCCCCAGTCCCTGCTCTGGTGTCAAACTGTACAAAGGAAAGGGGAGTGATGACTCCCCTGTCCATCACCACCCCAGGGGTGGTGCGCCCAGAGCTCCTCTGTCACAGACCTCTGCCATCTTGAATACAGAGGTGTGAGGGCACAATGGAGGCCTCTGAGTGGCCAGTGCCAGCAGGTGACATCAGAGACCCCTCCTGATAGGTGCTTACCTGACTAGGTGGCCAATCCTCCTCAGAGGGCTATTTAGGGTCTCTCCTGTGGGCTTCTCTTCAGATAACGAATGCAAGAGCTCACCAGAGTTCCTCTGCATCTCCCTCTTTGACTTCTGCCAAGGATCGACTGTTGACTGCTCCAGGATGCCTGCAAACCTGCAACAAAGTAGCAAGAAGACTACCAGCGACATTGTAGCGCCTAATCCTGCCGGATTTCTCGACTGTTTCCTGGTGGTGCATGCTCTGGGGGCTGTCTGCCTTCACCCTCCACTGGAAGCCAAGAAGAAATCTCCCGTGGGTCAACGGAATGTTCCCTGTCCTAACAATACATGAATTTTCCATCTCAAGAATAAATTGGAGTTATGCTAACCTTTCACGGTCTACTTTGATCCTGAGTGTTTGGAAGAGGACTTGATATCCTATACACGTGGACTACTGACCTTATGCTTTTTTATTCACGAGTGCCTTGACTTCTGTTGATTATTCTGGTTTTCTCTTGAGAACCGTTGGAGGAGGGGGGAGATCCTCTTGCCAGGAGCACCGTGCCTTAAATTATTTGTATGTAGTACTAGCTTGGGGATTTTTTTGTGAGCGCTTTGTCCTATAATCTTCTTCCCATTGCTTTCTTTTTGTTACAACGGAATGTTCCCCCCTGCTAATGCAGGCACCAAACTTCTGGGTCCCCTCTCATTGTGACGAGCATGGTCCCTGGAACACAGGAGCTGGATCTGAGTGAACGCAACAGTCCAGTGGTCCATCTGTCAAAATTTGGCAGAGGTAAGTCCTTGCCTCCTCATGCCAGACAGTAATCCTGTGTTGTACGTGAACTGCAGCTGCTAGGGCTTCTTTGCACTTTTGCAAGGAATTCTTCGTTCACAGCACAGCCAAAGGTCCCCAGCACTCTGTCCTGCATTGCTCAACTCGCTGAGTTGACCACCGGCTTCGTGGGACCCTCCTTTGTAGTGTTGAGATTACCACCGTGCTCAGTTTTCTTGAACCTGTGTTCAAGTACTCCTGTGGGTGTTGCCTGCTTCTGCATGGGCCCTCTGTGTTGCTGAGTGCCTCCTCTGTCTCATCCTCCAAGGGGCGACCTCCTGGTCCTTCCTGGGCCCAGGTAGCACCCATTTTCTTTCACTACAACCTTTGCAGCTAGCAAGGCCTGTTTGCGGTCTTTCTGCATGGAAGCAACTCTGCATCCTCCAGCACACTGTGGGACATCTTCTTTGCAAAGGAGAAGTTCCTGGCATCTTCCGTTGTTGCAGAATCTTCAGCTTCTTCTATTCAGAGGCAGCCATTTTGCACCTTCATCTGGGGTTTAGTGGGCTCCTGCCCCCCCCCACACACTTCCGTGGCTCTTGGACTTGGTCCCCTTCCTTTGTACGTCCAGGAATTCATCTTTAGTGCTTTTCAGTCAGTTGTGGTCTTTGCAGAATCTCCTATCACGACTTAAGTGTGTTTCTGTGGAAGTAGGGTAACTTTATTCATACTTTTCAGGGTCTTTGGGTGGGGTATCTTGGACACCCTTAGTGTTTTCCTACACTCCCAGTGACCCTCTACACACTACACTAGGCCTGGGGTCCCTAAGTGGTTCGAATTTCTCTTAGTATATGGTTTGTGTTGCTCCCAGGCTTATTGAATACTATTGTATTCTACAGTGTTTGCACTACTTTTCTAACTGTTTACTTACCTGATCTTGGTTTGTGTGTATATTTTGTGTATTTTACTTACCTCCTAAGAAAGTATATCCTCTGAGATATTTTTGGCACAATGTCAATAAAATAAAGTACCTTTATTTTTGGTAACTCTGAGTATTGTGGTTCTTGTGATACAGTGCTTTATTATATAAGTGGTGTAGTAGGAGCTTTGCCTGTCTCCTAGTTCACCCTAAGCTGCTCTGCTACAGCTACCTCTATCAGCCTAAGCTGCTGGAACACTACTAATCTACTAATAAGGGATCACTGGACCTGGCACAAGGTGTAAGTAGCATCAGGTACCCACTATAAGCCAGGCCAGCCTCCTAAAATCATAGAGGACCATTTTCTGTCAAATGCCACTATAATTCCTAGAATAACCACAGTATGTCCAGAAAGGTTGTCATAATGCCTAGTCTGCCCACAATATACTAATGAGAGGCATGTTTTGCCAAGACCACAGTAATACCCAGAACGTCCATTGTATATCAAGCAGGTCCATTGTAACTCTTAGGATGCCTGCAATATGTCATGAGACCACCTTGTGCAAAGACCAGCACAATATCCACAATCCTCACCACAGTCTTTACTAGCATTGTTGACACCTTACCCTTGGAGCATGTCTGCCATCTCCACCTCCTTTTGCATCGCCTCTCTTTGAACCTCTATTTAATATAGGTCACATAAATAGTTGTTAGTGTGGTTAATTTAGTTAATTTGGAGATTTTTTTTTTTTAATAATAGAAATTGTGTCTACAATTCTTTCACGTTTCCTATTTTGAAACATTTTTTTAATAAAAGTATAATGCAGTTAATTGTACCATTTCTATTGAAATTCTCATTTTATTTTTAAATATGCATTTTTCAACGTTCACTCATATCTTTTTGCAGAAACACTATCATAAACGTTTTCATAGATGTTTACATGTAGATTCTTATCATTTGTTAACAAAAATGTTCTATTTTTCAATTTTTTTTTTTAAATTTATTATATATTACAAATATCGTAAATAAATCAGTTTTCATTTTAACAGTGGGTTGCAGCATGTTTACATTTTTTTAATAATAGAATTTTGTAAAAATTTTATGTTTCATTTTTATGTTTAAATTTTTCACATATTTCGTAAATTTTAATGAAAAGAAATGTATTGTTTGCATGTATTTAATGCATTGTTTCTATAGTAAGAAAATATTTTTCCATTTCCATTATTCCACAATTTATTTACTTTCTTTGGTGGTCTTTTTCATAATTTTTTGGTGCCAGTGGCTCTGCAAAATAGCGGTTTCTCCTTGCTGTTCTCCATTAAAGGTAACTTTAATTTAAATCTATTTTCTGTACATAATATGCCTGGGGATGTGGTATATTGGTATTTATTTAGAGTAGTATTTATATGTTTATATGTTTAGGTATGCCATACTTGTTTGAGGTGTGTGCACTAGGCCTAATTCTGTTTTATTGTACATGTATTTTTAATGTTAGCAAATATGTTATATTTTACTTATTTAAGGGTATTTTGATTTGCATGTTGGTATTTCTTGTGGGGTAAGTTTGCTTTGAGTGTGAGTTTTTTGATGTTTTGTTTTACAGGTTTTCTATTTGAAGTAAACATTTGATTTTTGCATAGTGGATACTTAAATGTTTTTTGAGAAATTATAGTTAGGATTGTTTTATCCAGTTGTTTATTTTATTTTCCTTTGCTTTCTAATTTTTCTGGGCGTGGGTTTTGTGTTTTTAATGCTTTTTAGGGTTTTCAATAGCTTCACTGAATTCCTATTTGGTTTTGTTGAATGGATCATATTTTTTGTTAGAATTCTTTATTTTTCTTTTGCTACATTTTTTATGAATTTTTGATTAACTATATTTTGTTATGGGTATTGTGTTGTAAATCAGCTGCAAAACTGCGAGTGATTCTGTTATTTAAATTATTAATTTGTTGGGTGGGACTTTAGTATTGTTTTTGCTCATATTTTGCTACTTTGTAATTATGTGTAATGCTATTGTATTATATTGTGCACTTTGACGTCTAGGTATACTTAGGTTAATTGCATGTTAGATGTTTTATTGGGAGAAAGTATTCTTATAAATAATAATTATTGCAATTGTAATTTTTATTAATCTGAAATCATGCTTATTTTTATATTTTAGTACAAAGTGATAAAATATATTGATAATTTGTTATTCGTTCAAAGTTGTAGGTTTTAATTTAATTTTTAAAAGGTAGGTTTTAGTTTGATTTATTTTCTGATGAATATTTGTAATAGTGTTCTGGCTATTGTTTTAGGGTAGGGTTAGTAACTAGTCACACTTTGCTAGCATTTGATGTATTTGTTTAGTTTGATTGGATATTTTTGATTTCAATTGTGTCAGGGATTGTTCTTATCTTTATTCTTGGTAACTTTGTTTCTTTGGAGTACTTCTAGAACCTGGTAAATTGTTGAGTGGCTTCTTCCCAATATTCCTAGGAAGGAATTGTGCCACACTTTAACTGCTTTGTTCATTTTTGCATCTTGAGAGATGGTGCTGTGATAGACATTCCACCATGGGATGTGAAAGTTGGTGCCTTTGTCATGATCAGTACACCAACCAAAGTGTCTTCTAAATAGTCCATTAGCAGTGAGCCTTTTTGGTACTATGGGAATTATATTAGCCTGTTGTAGTGTTTGGTTACTTCTGTGAGAGGGATGCTGCCTAATTCTATTACATTCTTTACTTCATAGGCCAAGTCTACATTTGTGATGCAGCTTGTTTTATGTGCCACCATATATTTTAGCTGAAGTGAAAGTAACACCTGTTACATTCTCTGTGTATGTACACAGGAATTTGAAGCTTGTTCAAAATTAATAATGATTTTTAGGGATTGTTTTTTGTTTAACTAGGGTTTGTTATAGGTTGCACACTTTACTTGTTTGGTAGCAGTCCCTGTGGTAGGGACATTTCTGCCACTGCAAATGAATAGTGTACATTTGGGTAAATGGTGGTGGGCCAGATTTCAATCTTCCATCGACAATCCATGTTTTGCACTACATTAGGATTAGTAAATTATTGTTAGCTGAATAGACAACGATTCCTTTGTTGTTATTTTCATTGTCATGCAGAAAGAAATCTTGGACAGTATGTGTTATTTCTACATTTTGGGGCATTTGTATTTCAACACACGTTCTGCTTGTTATTGGTGTTTGTCTAGTGAGTCTCCGTGTTCTACTTATTAGTCTTTTTAGGGATTCTATTGCCGAGCGCTGCTAAGTTGCTTCCTCAGGTAATTTGGGAATTATAGTTTTTATATTTATCCTGTGGGCTCTTGTAATCTTTTGCTGGCTTCTCCTAAGCCCGGAATGATGTTCCCAACTTGAATTCAGTCATGTTTAGAGGATGATTGTGTTCCCTTACACTTTCAACTATGTCTTCTTTGGTGGTAGCTCTGTCATAGCAAACATTGTACTACTTATTGTATTTCCAATGCATCTTTTTACTAGGAGTCCTTTCTTTGCTATGGACGTATGCCCTAGAATTTAGTAGTACTTTCCCCTTTTGTGCTTTTATGTATGTTGCAGTGTTCTGACCTATTTTTGTAGTCAATATTTGTGTTTTGTGATTATGTATAGGAAGGTGATAGTTGTGTTCTCACTTTGTCACTTAGATATGTATGTATATCGATACTATTTATGTCTGAATTATGTTATAGAAGTGCATATGCATCTGAGTTATTGATATCACTCATGACAAGTTCCATTTCCAATTACAAAGATAATTCTGCTCTTGAAGTGAATGCATACATTTGACAAATTTAGACAGAAGGAAGGGGACTTTCACAATCCAATCAGGTTTTATGGGAGATACAGAATATTCTCACTTTTTAAAATTCAATTTATGAGCTGGAGCCAAACCCAGAGAAAACCATTGTTTGCATTCAGATTACGTAGAAACACCAGAAAAAAATGGCAACATAGGGAATTTAATAATGGCTTTCCAAATCACCTATTCTATGGTATCATGAATATCAGCCCAGATAGCTGAGAGTTTGTAAAAGCTCAAAAACAAATGACTGAATGCATCATTAAATGAATGACATGCAGGGCATTGATCCGAATCAAATAAATTACCTATATGCATTAATTCTGGTGTTCTAAAGCATTTAAAGATAAGCTTTGCAGAAACAGTAGTGACATGTACTTGCATATACTAACTGGGTCTTTGGTTGGCAGTCAGGTTACCCCCCTGTCCAAGCAAGGACCCTCACTCTAGTCAGGGTAAAGGAGAATCACCCTCAGTTAACCCCCGCTCACCCCATTGGTAGCTTGGCACGAGCAGGCAGGCTTAACTTCAGAAGCAATGTGTGAAGTATTTGTACCCACACACACAGTAACTCAGTGAAAACACTACAAAATGACACAACACAGATTTAGAAATATAGGTAATATTTATCTAAACAAAACAAAACCAAAACGACAAGAATCCAACATACACAAGTCAAGATATGAATTTTCAAAAGAATAGGAGTCCTAATCCTTAGAAAACAGTAAGAATGCTGTTGTTATACAAAGTACCTGGTTAGCATCGAAAATAAAGCCGCACCAGCGAGTGTGCTTCAGAAAAGTCAGCAATGCATCGATTCCTTACTCGCAAGTGAGGCCGTGCATTGTTTCCTTCTCCGGTCGGGTCGGCGATGTGTCTTTTTTTCCCTTGCAAGAGAGCGATGCATCGATTTCTGGGCAGGGCACCTCGGATCCATTCAGAGTCAGGTTGACTTGGATGCTAAGGGATGATGCATGGAAAATTCGGGCACACGGAAACAGAAACTGTGCTGCAAGGGGTTTGCGTCATTATCAGCCTCTGTTTGTGGGTGTTGTGCATCGGTTCTCCAGGCACGTTGCGTCGATCTTCCAGCCACAATGCAGGTGGAGCGTTGATTTCAGCCGTGAAGCCGAAGGCACATTATTTCCTTCTCGGAAGCCGTGTCTCGGAAGGTGCGTTGAATATTTCCCTGCACGCCGTTCTGTGCGTGGACTTTCAGTTCTTGTCTGCCAGCTTCACCTTTCAAGGGCCCAGGAACTGGACAGGGCACCACTTGGCAGGGCAGGAGTCTCAGCAGAGAGTCCAGGTGCTGGCAGGGAAAGTCTTTGATGGCCCTGAGACTTCAACAACAGGAGGCAAGTTCAGTTCAAGCCCTTGGAGATTATTCTCAAGCAGGAATGCACAACAAAGTCCAGTCTTTGTCCGTTTCACAGGCAGAAGCAGCAGCTGCAGGATAGCCCAACAAAGCACAGTCACAGTCAGGGGTAGCTCTTCAGCTCTTCTCAATGGCAGAGGTTCCTCTTGATTCCAGAAGTGATCTAGTTTTCAGGGGTTTTGTGTCCACTTGTAATACTCCTTTCTGCCTTTGAAGTAGAAAAACTTCAAAGGAAAGTCTCTCTTATTTGTAAGATCCTGCCTTGCCTAGGCCAGGCCCCAGACACACACCAGTGGGTTGGAGACTGCATTGTGTGAGGGCAGGCACAGCCCTTTCAGGTGTGACTAACCACTCCTCCCCTCCCTCCCAGCACAGGTAGATCATCAGGATAGGCAGGCTACATCCCAGCTCCGTTTGTGTCACTGTCTAGAGATAGCTGCAAACAGCCCAACTGTCAAACTGACCCAGACAGGAAATCCACAAACAGGCAGAGTCACAGAATGGTTTAAGCAAGAAACTGTTATTTCCAAAAGTGGCATTTTCAAACACACAATCTAAAAACTAACTTCACTAAAAGATGTATTTTTAAATTGTGAACTCAGAGACCCTAAACTCCAAATTTCTATCTGCTCCCAAAGGGAATCTGCATTTTAATAACATTTAAAGGAAGCCCCCATTTTAACCTATAAGAGAGATAGGCCTTGCAACAGTGAAAACCGAATTTGGCAGTATTTCAGTGTCAGGACATGTAAAACACATTAGTACATGTCCCACCTTTAACATACACAACCCCCTGACCATGGGGCTACCTAGGGCCTATCTTAGGGGTGCCTTACATGTATACAAAGTTGAGGTTTAGGCCTGGCAAGTGGGTACACGCACCAAGTCGAACTGGCAGTTTAAAACTGCACACACAGACACTGCAGTGAAAGGTCTGAGCCATGCTTACAGGGCTACTCATGTGGGTGGCACAACCAGTGCTGCGGGCCCACTAGTAGCATTTGATTTACAGGCCCTGGGCACCTCTAATGCACTGAACTAGGTACTTACTAGTAAATCAAATATGCCAATCAGGAATAAACAAATTACACATACATTTTACATAGAAACACTTGCACTTTAGCACTGTTTAGCAGTGGTAAAGTGCCCAGGGTATCAAAAACAGCAAAAACAGAGTCCAGCACACATCAACAACCATGGAAACAGAGGCAGAAAGTTAGGGGAGACGACCCCAAGGATGCCATTTCTTACCATTTACAAATAGATGACCAGCGAATCTGAGACGGGTGCAGGAAATGTACCTCATAAGGGATGCCTAATCTGAATCTGTAGGGAAAAATACTATGTCTAATTTTATCCGAAAGAAGATGTAAGATTACAGAAATTGGATGCCAACTGTTTTTCATTAGGAGTCATACATTTGGGAGGATTTTCATATTTCCTGTTAACACCCAAAAGCCTGCCTAGAGTATAGCAACCACGTTTCTTCATTTGTACAATTCAGGCAGTATTACTTTATATGACTGGATTGTGCTATAAAGGAGCATGCTACTATTCATAAAACAGTTACTGCCTGGAGACCAAGAGCTGTTAAATACCCTTGCATGACAATTGAGGTATTATCTCAGAATGCTTGAGATCAACCCAAATTAGTAATCATGATTTAGCAATGAAGGTTTAAGATTTGGAAAAAATATTAGACAAAGATAGGGCTTGTTCAGAAACAACAGAGTCTCTAGAAAGTATGGAATACCGGTCTAGGGAGGCTAAGCAGGTGAGGAAGCATTTCAATACCCTTTTCCTAATTCAATTTCAGATAGCTCCTTTGAGTCCCAATGACTCTCTGATAAAGAGAAGCATTGTAAGTGGAAGAAACTGTGCATGTGTACCCAGCAAGGACTCACATGCTGTTTGTATTTTCTATAGCCTAATAAAAAAACAATATTGAATGACTCCTTTCTGAGCCACAGACACACAGTTCTGTGCTCCAGCAAGAAGGAGATGTTGTTTGGGTTATTTCTTATCTTCAGCAAAAAATCCAAACAGTGTCTAGTTCATTTCTGAGGTGTAGATACCCAAGCAAGACACTTGATAGTGTTTTTTTTTTTTTAATCTTCAGAGCAAATCCAAATGGCACATGACTCTTCCATGATAGTGTGCAGACATACATTTCTCAGGTCTACACCCCAGCCAGGAACCCAGACATGGCTTGTGTATTTTTGATCCTTAGAAGCAATTCAAACAGCATCACAAGAATCTCTGTCTTCGCAGTATTTTGTGAATTTATTTCTCCCATCAGGTAAAAATGCTAAACAACCAGAACATCTAAGAAGTCACAGCAATAGAGTTAGAGGCACAGATTTTCAAAAATGCTTGCATTTTGCTTGCACACTGAAAACAATGAAGGTAATCACTTTCAATCAATTTTGGTAAAGGGCTGATATGCACTTTAAACTGTTTTAAAGGGATGTATCTCATAGGGGTAAATCATAAAGACAGTTTCAAATGAGTTCTACCCATCAACACTTGTATTTAGACATTTAGGTCCTCAATACGACCCTGGCGGTCAGTGTGAAAGTGGCGTTAATACGGCCAACAAGCCGGCGGTTATAAAAATGGGATTCTGACCCTGGCGGTAACTGTCATCACAGACATCCACTTTAACACACCGACTGCCAGGGTGGTAACGGTCGCTGGGCGGCTGTCAGAATCCCAGCCTCTGGATTACGACCCGGCCTACCGCCATGGTTTCCAGGCCAATCTTACCGTCATGAAAACCATGGCGGTAGGCACAAGCACCCCCATCCCGCTCCCCAGAGTCCTCCCCATCCTCCCCCTCCCTCTCCCTCTCCCGCCCCCCCACATGCCCCCACATGTACACACCCACACACGCACCCATATATACACATGCACACACGCATACCCACCAACACCCACGCATGCACACATACATACCCACACACACCAACATACTTTGTCGCAAACACGCAATCACAACACACAACATACACTCACAGTTATTCACGCACTCATTCAATGCGACTCACACCCGCATGCATGCATACCAAAACATACACACAACACCCCCCACATACACACAACACCTCCCACCCCCTCTCCTGTCGGAGCACCCGACTTACCTGCTTGCAGTGGGTCCTCTGGCTGGAGACAGGACTCGGCGCTGCTGTCAGCAGCAGCGTCCACCAGCAAAACACCACCAGGCCATACAATTGGTCATGATACGGTCTGCAGTGTTTTGCTGGCATGGCGGTGCTGCTGTCAGCAGTGCTGCCTTACTGCAGTCTGTCACCATGACCGTCGGCAGTATTCCGCCAGCCTTCTGGCAGAATACCGTCGACGGTCATAAGGCGGCATGTTGGCGGCCGTCGCCATGGAGGTAGGCGGCAGTTACGGCCAAAGTTATAATGAGGGCCTTAGACATTTATATGAAATTAAAAAATCCAGGAGCATTACAGTAGACACCTCTAAACAGGCAAATTAGTAAAATGTATATTGTCTGCTATCACAATGGTGTACATAAACCAGTAGCAATCTCTGACATTTCGTATGCAGTCAGATACATTCTTGCACTCAAAGCTCCATCATAACAAAGTGCCCCACTTCCCAAAGTGGATAAGCCCACATATATATGCCTTTGACTAGTCTTTTGCTAGACTGTAGCAGACACCAAAGGTTAGAAGCCAAAGCTTGTAGAGTTATGAGCGGGCAGCAGAATGGGACCACACTAGCAGGAGTATGCAAATTAATCAGACCAGAAAGTAAATGAGTGGATCACTGACACTACATTCCCATAATCAGGCAGTGGCAATGGACTAAGCAGGCATGGTTAATCCTTTTTCAGTGTGTCTGAGTCAGAATAGCAACATGAGCAGGACTGTCTGTACATTAATGCAATATTGTGATTTCAAAATACCCGCAAAAGAAGCAGGTATTGATCATTTTACAGAAAACACAAGAAGAAGGGCCTAGGGAGATTTGCCAACCAGCAAGCTTTGCCTCTCTACTCATGCAACATAAATCACAAAGAAATACTTAGGTCACAAATTGGGTAACGGTACAATGGCATTTTCCATGTGGATCCTGTAGGACTTCTGCCTTAACAGTATTCACAATACATGTTGACACTAGTAATGATGTCCCAGGAGAGCTTAGGCAACATACCAATTGCAACAACCTTGTGGACTTCAGAAGGTTGGGATGACGACACGGAAAATAAAGGCCCACAATACTGAACATAAAAGTACGATTAGGTGCAGGACACAAGCAACAAAATTAACAAATCATTTCATTGAGAAGGGACCCACACCAGAAGACTTGTGCTGGACTGTGTAGGGTAAGCCATTGATACTGATGTCAGTCGTTAATGTTTCCCAGTTTCTTTTTATGAAGGAACATAAATGGATATTCCGACTCAGGACTCATGTTGTGAGGTTTACTCCAATAACCAGGACACTGTCTGTGACATTGTCCTGCTGTCTGTTAAATCACAAAAGCAGGTTGCCTACCTGGGAGGGACCATCATACAGATCATGGTATACTCTGTGATAGCCTAATCAACTAGATCCATCTTGACCAGACAAGCCAAGATATCAATAATGTGTACAGGAAGGACAGCCCAACCTATGTGCCCAATGAATGTAGGACAACTCAAAGGTATCAAGATGCCTCATCTAAATGTTTGTGGCAGGACACAGATTCACGGTGCACTGACCACATGATGACAACTAAGATATAGAAACAACAAGGATCCAGGTCTGCCCGCATAATAATCCACTTGGTCTTAGGATGCCACATCATGCACATCCACTGTTTTGACTGCACTGCTGGAAAGGTAGGAGTCCATGAACAGACATTCAAGTGCCAAGATACTCAGAAATCCTGTAGCAAGGTGACTTGAACTGGAATTTGACTGTTCCCCAAATGTCAGGTCTATACAGTTGATATCAGGTGTGCCTCTCACATAAGGGAAAATTGCAAAGCCAATATGTACATGGCCTTAGTCAAATGTCACTGTAAACTGTTGGTGGTACATGTCACAATACAAAGTGAAATATACTGTCTCTCACTCCAACAGGTCTACCTGCCACTGGGTACACAGACACCTATCAAGACACTGATGCTCCCCCATGGATCAAGCCCTCAGTGAGGATATCAATCCTGAATGTGTGGATATTGAGGAAGGTGCTGACACATCTGGGGAACCTGGTCAGATGACACCCGTCAGCTTCATGCTGACTACATTGACTCCTCCCAGACTTGTTGCATCAAAATCTCAGGCAATGAGTGGCCCCTAAACCTGGGTCCACAGGACTGATTCAACAATCTTTTGCCCTCCATTCCATGTACCTTTATTACAGCTAAACAGCTCTGACAATGATGGACCTAGACCCAATGGTAGGGGCCAAGCTGTGGCAAGGGTGCAGGCATGTGGGGGCAGGGTGCATGGGAGTGATGGTGTGGGCCAGCGAAATGAAGCTGCTGGGGATGGGCCTGGCCAGGACACCATCACCCAAGTTCTGGGAGCCTACCAACAGTCCTAAGGCATGATGGGCCAGGTACTCACCAAACTCAGGGAGATCAAGCAGTTGCAGAGGGATTACCACTGTTAAATATTGCAACAGTGGGAGGCCCACAATGCCACCTTGTCCTCCCTAACAGGGGTGCTGAGGGACGTGAACACCACCATGAGCAGAGATCGAGGACAATACCAGACGCATCACATTGGCCTTGTAACATCTGCCCCTTCGACCTCAGTGGCAGCCTATGGAAGGGAGGGACAACCAGGAGGGGCAGATGCCAAGACCTCAACCACTGCCAGGAAGTGACCCCTTACCGATGGAGCCGCTTTGTGTGCCATAGAACCACTCTGTTGACTGTTCTTCACACACTATCTATTTTCCAGGATACTAAGGCATGGGACTTTGGACTTCAAATGTTGTGGTAGCTATTCCAATGATTACATCCACTATGACTGATTCATTCACTATTTGCGTTAAAAAAAAAATCAAAATCCATTCTATGTTTGGAGTACATGTAAATAAACTCAACTAGTGCACAATCAATGCCTAATAGTGATTTGTCATCATTGTAGGATGCACAATGTGCAATTCATGTAATGCAAATGAATGACTCTTAAGGTGGTAAAGTAAGGAGGGATATGGCACAAGCAGGGTCAGGCAAAGGAATAGTAGCAACACAACAACACAAGTGGTCACTCACACCAAGGTCCTGATTTAAAATGGCCTAGCGTCATTCCAACACCACATTAGCATCATTTTTGTATGCTAATGTGGTGTTGGAAGGCCAAAAACACTGTGCCATATTTACAAAGTGGCGCAATGCTTTTCATTGCTCTACTTTCTAACCCTTTGCGCCATATTATGCCATATTATGTCTGCACCAGGCATAGTGTGTGGAAGTGGGATGTTCCGGCGCTAAGGGGGCCGACAAATCTGAGATATTTCTTTGCATCATTTTTATCAGCATTTTTTACGCTTGCTAAGAGAAGGTGTTAAAGGGAGACTCCCATTGTTTTCAATGGGCTTCTTGGTGCTATGCAGGATTAGCGTAAAAAATTTTTACGCTAATCCTTCAAATCACCGGACTAGCATAGAAAATTATGACACTAGTACTCCTGGCTACAACCGTGGTGTGCGGCATTTTAAATACACGACACACATGGTGGCATTAGGGGGGCACTAAGGAGCACAGGAAAGTGTAGGTGCACTAGGTGCAGCGCCACTTTTCACAAATATGCCCCCACATTTTTTATTCACACTGTACAGCCCATAGGCTGCAAATATGTCTGGACTGTCATTGCTAAGAATGATTAAACATTGTTCCCTTTGGCTACATATCTCAAAGTACCACCCCCTGTCCACAGATGAAAAGGCTATGTCAGACCTGTCCTGTAGTAGAAGCAAACATATTTTTGGATGTTGTCACCAGCTTGACCTTTATCACATACCATAACTTGGTCTATCCAAATTAACATACCCCATGGCACAGACAGAGGACAGTACAACATTACCTAGTAAGAAGATTATTCCATGACCATGGTTAGGCATTTGGGACTACATGTACCAAAGTTTGGTTTTGCGACTCGCAAATTGCAAGTCAGAGCGACTCGCAATTTGCGACTCGCAAAACCTTATGTTGCATAGTGTCAATGACACTATTTGTGATTTGCAAGGAGGTCGCAAATGCCCACCTCATGAATATTCATGAGGTAGGTTGCAATTTCCCTCACAGGGACTGTGGCCTGCTGGAGACAGCAGTCCACCATGTCTACGACTGCTTTTAAAAAAACGTTTTTTTTTGTTTTTTTTCAAATGCAGATTTATAGTTTACCGAATTGCAAAAATGGGTTCAAACATGCCAAAGTGCATTTTGCACATCGCAAACGGCCTGATTTGCTGTTTGTGATGTGCAAACTGCTTCGTACATGTAGCCCTAAGTGACAGATTACACACCTATGTCAGTGTTGTGGCACAGGCACTATGGCCTGCAATGAGAAAACACATTGACATACAAGGCATACAGGATCATTATCAACACAATGTGAAGGGAGAATGGATGGATTGTACAGGATGATATGTTATAAAGTCACAGAATCACACACATGAAACCAATGGACCAAAATACCAGGGCAAACGGGTCTATTCTGCAGCTCAGATAAAGGCCCTCCCACTGTCCATGCAGCCTGGGCATGGAACCCACACAAACCAAATATGCGACAAACAGCAAGTGGATCAATTGCATGTCCCCTTCACATGTCAGACCAGGTACTGCCACCTGCCAATGACACAACTCTGAAATGTCAGGATGAGGATGGGATGGTGAAGATACCTGGAAGGAAAAAGTAACATACAAGGAGTGTATCCAGGCAAAGGCATACATGAGTCACAAAAGTCATTTTAAACTTCTGTTTTTCCCTGACGTGCCATGTGTTTCACACTGGTATGCTCATCCATTTTGTAGCTGGGACCTAGGAATAAACTATGGTGAAACCTCAGGCGAAATGCCCAGCATGGAGCATATATGACTGTGTTTATTGTTCTGATATCCTGTTTTGACTGCCCTGGTAATTGTTACGTTCCACCAACATATCACTCCTGACAAATGTTACAGTCCAAAGATAAGTAGGATATGGGTCATTGGCCCATGCCATGTGTCTGGGGATATGTATAGGTTGACATCTTCAAACAAACTGCAAGTTTTCTCCATTGTATATTGGGTGTTGGTGCCTCACAGCAGTCTATGATGCACGGGTGTCCATCATACATGTGACTTGACATACATGTTAAATTTTGGCAGCTGTTGCACACTACCCTCCCTTAGTAAGTAGGGAATGTGCATTGCCATGGTTGATGTGTCATCAGTGTAGTACATATACCTTGTACCAACCTGTCTGCATGTGCTCCATTCCCACTAGGATACATAAAAGTGTAGTAGATGTATGGCATGTGCTAGCCATGCATATGGGATGATGTTGTTCACATGCATGTTCATTGGGTCCTGTTGTCGTTATGACACATCTGCAAAGATTGTCCAGTTACTGTGATGTACCAGACAGGACTTTGTCACCATGATATGTAGTCAGACAGGAACATTAATGTCTCATAGTATGTCTTAAGTCATGTGAAATTGCAGTAGCTAAGATGGACATGACAGGTAGGGGCAGGTTGTTGATCCAGATGATGATGATTTGTACACTTGATGTGTATGAAGGTTGTCGGATCACAACATGTGTGTGTTGTTTGGGGATTGTGCCCTGACTGTATGAATGCATCATGGATTGACTTGCAGTGATGTTGGCATGACATGGGCTCAGGGAATCATCCACATACAGAAGCCATGCTTGTCATGTCTGATATGTGGGTAGTGATGTAGATTGTCATTATACAACAATTTGGTTTCTGCGTGATAGTGATTGCTAGGTCTGTGCCCCTTCTTCCTGCACAGTTCAGTTGTCTACTACACTACCAAGTAAACATGGAAACGGGTGTAAGACATTGGTGAGGGATATCCTGGGCCTAACAGGGCCATTCTTGTGTGTAATCTGGAGACATCTCTCCATGAGCTTTGGGCCTGACTTAATTGTTGTTCTATGCAAGACCACATGTGTTGCACATATGGTGACCTTGTTACTAGCCCCTTCACTAATTTTTTAATGGTATGACTTGTGGAGCTGTACATTGTTCTGAGGTGTCCATTGTGACATGGCTGATTCCATGCCACCTAATCCAGGCATAGCATGTTGGTACCAATGTTGTCTGCCATCCCTTACCAACATCACTTATTGTTGAGACATCATATTGGTGGAAATTAGATATGTGCATAGGCTTGTATGAATGTAATTGGAAGGGTATCTAACAATGGTTTCCAATTGTTGGCTACTGGTACCATGTCAATGGCTGCATCTGGAACAAGTTTGATGTCGAGTGGTCACCTAGTTATGTAATAGTTAGTGTGGTGGCTACACCTCATCCATGCTAGTGTAGTTATCTGTGACCAAGATTAGCTCAGGTGCCACCTTTTTCGATTCCAGATGTGATGCACGGTCTAATATTGGCACATGATTGTGTCACTTTGCTGTCACTTTATGCGGTGGGCCACTTGGCATGATAGTATGTTTTGTCTCCCAGAGTTGTGATTGCTGTGCCATGATGTACATGTTTTGAACTTACATCACCTTCTTTTGGCAGAATCAGCACCGGAAGGTGAAGGAGACGGGCGGAGTCAAGTGGGGAAGCATCTGGCCACAGGACCTCAGGTCACGAGACCACAGACAGTGAGGGACCCAGTGGCCCATGTGCGAGGGGAGTGCCATAGGGGAGACCGTAT
The DNA here is from genome assembly GCF_031143425.1 of Pleurodeles waltl. Lineage (NCBI taxonomy): Eukaryota > Metazoa > Chordata > Amphibia > Caudata > Salamandridae > Pleurodeles > Pleurodeles waltl. The sequence continues at coordinate 604,902,548 of NC_090436.1, read as the reverse complement.
CTGGCTCTACATCATCGGATTCCTCCTCCAGTGGCCACTCCCTAGTGATAGCGGACCCATAGAAGACCACCCCAGCACCATCTTTGCTTGCCACCCCCATTCTATCACCGCCCTCCCTGTTGCTCTCCACCCAGTTGGCTGTGCCCGCTCACCCAAGAGGGTGGGTGTCTCCGTTGCTGCAGCCACCTCTGCCCCAGGCCATGTGAAGCCCTGCTGCCGTCAGTGAGGAGGCTATTGACCTCCTGAGATCAATCTCTGTGGGTCAGACAGCCATTGTGAATGTCATCCAGGGACTGACATGCCAGATCCAGCAAGGCAATGCTTTCCTGGAAGGCATTCACTATGCAAACTCAGAGAACATTTCAGGCTCTGACCTCCACACTGACTGCAGCCAGTTACCCCTTGTCTTCTGTCCCCCTTCCACCTTCCTCTTCCCAGTCCAAATCCCCCTTCCCCAACCCACCCAAAGCACAGGGACAGACTCACATGCATCCACCTCAACAGACTATGCTAGCACACGGAAACATAATCACCACAAGACACAGTACCAGCACGCATTCAAACATCCACCTGCAAGCACAGCAACAGTCACAACTTCTCCTGACACCCTCCTTCCCCCAGCACCACACACACAACATCTGGCAAACCTACAGACACCGCAACACCAGTCACTGATCCACCCACCACACCTATCATACCCACAAACAGCACTCTAGCAGACCCTCAGACATCCACTGAGTCACCACACCCACAGATACCAAAGACACACCTACATGCAGCACATCCACTACACCTGCAGGCACCCCCCCAACAGACACCCACCCATTCACTATGGCATCCCCCAGCATCCCCCTCAGCCCCAAACACATAAACGCGCCTTTCATCCACCCAACAGACACCTACCACATACATGTGCACACCTCCCACAAACACACACCCAAAACAGCCACACCTACACGTCAGACAACCACTCCCTCAACCTACAAATCCCAACCCCCTTTTGATGACCGTCTCCGTGTGTCAAAGAAAGATTTCCTGTGTGAGCTTGAGCTTACCCCTGTTCTACCCACCCTGTACCACCCCTGAAAGGTCAGTTTCTCTCGCCAAGGCCATCCATTCCACCTCCAAGGCCTCCCTTGCCCCCTGCAAGCACTCATGCCTCTGCCCTGGCAAGAAGACGTCAACCCCTTCCAAGATGGTTACCCTCCTCCCTAACCCAAATGCAAACTCCCCTCCCAAGCCAAAACCCAAACTCCCCTCCCAAGCTCAAACCCAAACCCCCCTGGCCCCTGCTCACCCCCTCCTGATAATCCCTGAGGTGTCTGTCTACCCCCTGATGCTCCTACCTGTGGAGGTTACATAGCAGTCAGGAGTCAAGTAGGGGCCCAACACTGTGCCTATTGGGCAGACATTTTTGGACAGGCCTATGTCCTTGGACTGAAAGAAAATTGCCTTAATAAAGCCAGACAGTTGTTGGCGTTTTGGATATACCTATGTCCTGCTTTTCCTTCCCTAGGTTTCTGTTCTTCCTGACTGACATTGGTTCTGTGCCTGTAGTTGGGTTTGTTTGGGCTGCTTGCTGCTCCATGTGGTGTTTTTTGCAGTATGTGAGTTTCTATGCAGTGCTGTTGTCCCCCAAGGGAAAGGTGTGTGTTGTGTGATGGGTATGTGTATGTTGCTGCTATGTTGGTGTCATGGAATTGTGTTGTGTGTGCAGTGGTATGTGTATCTTTTTGTGTTATGTGGTGCGGGCATGAATATTGAATGACTTGTCTGCTCTCTTGAGTTTTGTCAGTGCAGACCTGGAGTCGGTAGGTTGCTTTACATTTGAGTGCCCAGTATCCATGTAGGTGTGTGTCCCTTGCAGCTGGTTGGTATAGGGGTATGTCCCACAGAGAGTGAGTTGTGTGTGCTTTGTTGCCGTGCCCTTCCCCCATTGTGTGACTGTACAAGTCAATTGATATTGGTATAGCTTGTCCCTGACACTCAATTGTGTGCAACTGCTGTGTGCATGTTGTTTGGCGCCTTGTTCTACATGAGTTGTGTCCCAATGCAGCCTCCTTCCAGGTATGGTTGTGCTGCTCCCATCGCAGCTGTGCTGGTGCTGTTGTGGTGGTGCCATTTTTGTCTTTTGTAAAATTGTCTCTGTGTGCATTGTGCATGCGATTATTGTTCCATTGTTATATGTGTGTGATGTGTGTGTCAATAGCAAGATTGTTTGATGGTGGTGACATGTGTGTGCCATGGCAGAAGGATGTACTTGTGTTTTGTATGTGTGGGAAGTCCCTGGCCAGTGTTGGGTGTGAGTTTATGGAATTATTTTGTATTGGTGCATTGAGTGTGTGGTTGTTGCTGTGTGTGTGAATGACTGTGGCCTTCTATGTCCCTGAGCCTGTGTTGTTTATCCATGCATATATGTGTGATATTTGTCATGCAGTGTGTGTGTTGTGGCAGAAGTGTACATGTGCATGTTTGAGTTGCAGTATGCAAGTGTGTGTGTCTGGAAAGATAGGTGTAGCTGCTGGCCTTGGCACCCCCCATAATGTGTTTGGTAGTGGTAAAAAAACGTTATATATGTTATTAATAAAGGTGTACTTATGGTTGGTAATGTTCACGTCAGTGTTGTACCCCTTGTCTTTCAGCAAACTGGAGCAACAGCATGACGTTTAAGAAAGGCTACATGGCGGCTCTGGACGTGTATTGCTGTCTGCAGGTGAATGTTTTCCTTTACACTGCTCCTTTCCGTCTTCTGGTATGTGGTAGTTGGACCGTGGCGGTTGCATTGGCAGTGAGCAACCTTGTAATAGGTTTGGCGGAAACATGGTCTCTGCCAGCCTGTTTATGTCTGTGAATGATCGTGGCGGTCTGTGCTGTCTGGCGGTGGCGGCGGTGCACTGGCGGTCTTCTATTTGCTCTACTATCAAACTCAAAATACAGCGGTCCGCTCTGCCAGCCTTTTGGCGGTCGGACCACCAAACTCATAATAACCCCAAATGCACTTAAAAAGTCGTGGTCAGTTCAGAAATGTTAAGTTTGTTTTAGGAAGTGAGCAATAAATGTTTTGCTTTTTAACTTTTGGCTGGTTTACCAAAACACTATCACAAGATCACTGCCTCTACTTGTCTAAGGATAAACATTGCTGTGCTATCTCCTCCAAGTTGCTCTGTTTCCGGACCAGTACCTCAAGCTGCTCAACCCAGTACTTCAGGGAGCTTTGAAGAACAGTCTCTAATAAAGACCCAAGAGCTAAAGAACTTCTCACAACCTCTCAACTGGAGGACCTGGGTGGCCAAAGAGGGCAGTTGGTGCTCGCTAAGGGGTGGTCTGCTGCATCCTCAACACACCGATTCTTCCTGGTGCCTAAATGACTGTGGTGAAAATTCTCACTAGGGGCAAAAACATGTCTGGTTCTGGATGATTTTCTGTCCTTATAAAGATGCTTAGCAAGCTACCGTTGGCCCAGGACTACATTTGGGACCCCAAAAGAGTTTCAATATTCTTTGTCCACAGATGGCCCGTTTAAAAGGAAGTGGGTTTCACAACGAAAAAGAACAAACAGCAAGGATTAGCGCATCTGTTTTAAAATTGGTGCTCTTGTAGTGAATCCTAGTTCGTTTTTAATGGGATAACAGGAGTTAGCTTAGCCTTTGGCTTGCAGACTCATGCCCCCGTCACCTAGTAACTTTTAACCTACTTAGCTTGCTCTGTCTTAGCCCATTTAATTATTTAATTCTTCCAAGATGGCTGCCTTGTTTATAGTTAGGCCACTTGTTATGAATTACATTATCAGTATCACCGCGCTAAGGCGTCAAGATCAAGCAACAAAGACATACAAACAGCAGGTGTTCACACTCAGGGATTTTCCCTCTCTATACTTTTGAGGGATTGTTTATATTAATTGCCGTCCCAAGCATGTCTGTTATCTATTGTTTGGGAACACACCTACTTCAGGGGTCCTTGTAGATCTGTATAAATATATCGCACTCTAGACAGATAATCAGAGGGATTCCGACCAGAGGGCATCGCCACCATCGCTGATATCAATGCTGAACGTCGTCTTGACGCTGACACAGTCTTCGTGTCCCTGCGGAGTCTGAGATAGAGACCTTATTCCAAGGTAACAAGGGTTGGGGGCTCCTCTCATGGACATGGCATTGGCAGATTAGGTTTAGCAAACCCAGCTCTCCTTTAGGTAGGAGGTTAGGCCTCTTATATTAGGGTAGTAGGGCATATTACATCTTGTATGTCTTTTCTATGCATTGCAAGATGGTGGGGGTTTTTGTAATAATGATTCTCATCTTCACAATTCTGTTCCTTGCATTATTCATTATCCTAATCATTGCAGCCCATGCAACTTATCGCAAATTGCAGTTATGTTAAATAAAAACTATTGAAACTCTACTGCATCTTTGTTATTGCCTGTGTTTGTATGGGACATGATATATCTGTGAGAAAGGGTAATCTCCGTTTAACCACAACACTCCCTGAGATGTCTTATTCTGGAGTCCATGCGTAAAGGCTGCCACAAATCACCTGTTACTATTGTGTTTCTGGTGAGGTGCTGCTAGTGAGCTGGTAAGAGTGGGACAACAGTTGTGACTTGTTGTAGGAAATGCGTAGTCGCCTACAAGCAAAAGTACTGTCATCCTTAAACCAGCAGTCTTGCCCAGAGCAAGAGTCCAAACTACGACACTTTTTCTTATCCCGTGCCTACAGCTAAACGTAGAAAATGTTTTACCTTTTGGCCATTCTACAGTTGACAAAAAAAGAAGCTTTATCGCTTAAAACTTTATTAATTGTTTTTATTCTGTTCCAGTCCAGGCCCTATGGGGGGGCAAAAGGTGATGTGCCTCCTGCCCCCTGAAGAGAATTTTGTTTTGGTTACCTATGTGTGAGGATCATATTTCTAGCTCACCTAATTGCTATGATAATGAAACTCTTCATCGCAGGTAGTCTGGCAGCAATCCACACAACATTGGACCCAAATCACAAATTTATGTTGACTTGTAACTTTATGTTACAGACGCAATTTTTTATGTGTAGGCATAGGCAAAATTTAAATCACACCATTGTAATTTTTTTAGGAATATTGTGTTACGATTATCCCAAAATTACGCCATAATGCCACATCGAGTAATTATGTGCCATTCATGGGAACATTTTGCTGTTAGAATGTGAGAATAAGGTGTTCGGACAGAACATGAGTGGATGTTGCATGCGTCACCTTTGCTAATTGAAGGATTTGTGTTTTGTATAGGAACACGTCATTTTACATAATTTTCTCAGACTATTGTGTAAGTATGCAAAAGCAAATTGCACGAATTTTGCACATCGATAGCGTTAAGCTGGTTTTAAGACTCATCAAAGATTCTCAGAGTAGTGAATCTATTTCCAGGAGGGTAAAGTGGTAGATCCAATGTGGGGATGCTTTGAAAGTCTGATTATATGTGTAAGCGTATTTGTTTGTGGACTTACATGAACATTTTCCAGGCCAAGTCCCTCCCTCTCTGGAAGAGGGTCTGTTTTTGACTCTTGAAAAATACATAAGTAAATTCCTTTCCAGGATGGGAGTGGCAAGACAGTGGGAAATTGTGATATGTAAACACATATGTTACAACAAAAGCATGTACTTCTATTTTGTGCCTTCATCCCATTGTGCATTCCGGGGAGGGGGGGGAATGAAATTCGGCTAAGTGTTGCAAGTAAGGGTGGAAATTTCTCCTTTTTTTGCTTTAAAGAGGAAATCACTAATGCAATATGTGCTAGGAATGAAGCTATGAGCCTTTCCTAGCAACCATGGCTGAGACATTGAGAGTTTATCTGAGTTGCAAAAACTCAGCTACATTTGCATTATAATTTTGTGAGGCTATCTTGTTACCATCTCCCAGCATGCCCTGCGCCAATCCTGACACTGCTTAAAGCAGCGTTAGGATTGGCTGACAGCGCCCAGCCAGTGCTACGTTGCTGGGCTGGAGAGAACTGTGCGTGTGTGCATGTGTGTTTGGCCAGCCCGAGACGGCCGGCCAAACACACATGCGCTCTGAGCACTCCCCCTCACTCCTCGTCACCCCTGTGGCCTAGTTAATATCTTATTATTCGCTATTAATGTAATAAACAATGGAGTAAAATTAGCTGCGAGAGAATCCATCAATTAATAATAATCTGTGAATCACCGTCACCCATGGACCCTGCATCATGGACGTCAATTTTTTCAAATGCCAGGGGCAGTGACAGTGACATCAAAGTCATTTAACCTCTACTTTCACTACAAATGCACAATCATCCACTGCCCCTCGCATAAACACACTCTCATCTGCAAGCATGCACACAACATACATTTAAAATCATGTCCTACATAGCCCAACTGCCAGGGAGGGTCATGCTGCAGCTAATTTTACTCCATTGTTTATTACATTAATAGCGAATAATAAGATATTAACTTTAATAAAAACATGATAGAAAACAAAAAAGTGGAGTCCCAACCAACGTCCGTAGGGACGAGTTGTCTGTGCTCCTGGCACTGAGTTTGCCACCTTTGAGGCCAGGGATCGCAAAGGCAGTGCCAGGGGTCGCAGCTGTGACCTCTGGTGACCCATAAATTGGCATCCATGCTCTGCATCGGGAGCCCAGTACAGCCTGATGATGGATAAACCACAAATCTGAGAAAAACAATTAGACAGGAGTCTAAGGGGACAGGATCCCCTAACAGGGAACTTTTATCAGAAGATGCAACTTGCTGGTGCCAGCTGTTGTCTGTGTAGTCTAGTTTTGAAATTGATATCCATTCTACAGACCTATTTTCTCCCGGGCCTATTAAAGTTTTTTCTGTCTAATACATCTTTTATCTAATGCATGTTGTATGGGATCGCCACCTTTTATCCTACTCAGGATGGTAATTTGGGCATCCTGTCCTCAAATGTAGCTGGCTGAGAAAAGCCTTGATGTACTTTGCGGCTGTGACTTTCTTACTGAATCATAATATAACTTCACTTCAGAAAACAAGGGCTTTCAAATATACCCCACTTCCAGAAATCCTGACATCTGTATGCCTCCCGAAAAAGAGCTCTTTGAGCGTATTCATGTATGTAGTCTCGAGGCCGGTTGGAACCAAAATGTCTTTACTTGCTTTGAATCAGCCCAGGACATTGAGTAGATTAAGGATCTGCCACAGATGTTAACTAGTATCTTTCTGATTAATGTTTATTTGAATAATGTTCATTTAGGTAAGAACGATGGAATGATTAACTAATGCAAACTCAAAGCAATCTATGGTTGGCCAATATGAATACTTCAGATTAGCTCAGTCGCAGCTCGTGGGGATTCCTGAGGGTGGGTCAGTGTGTGGGTGGTGGTGGATTAATACATTTAGATTTATTAAAATAAAAATTTATTGAAATAACATTTTAAAAACTTACCTCCTCTGCCGCGTGCCGCTATTCTCTCCCTTGTCGTCACTGCACACAGGCTCTCAGCCTGCCCTGCGGCCAATCCTGACGCTGCTCAAAGCAGCATCAGGATTAGCTGAGAGCACCCCGGCTGGGCGCTCCCAAGCATACTGGGAGTCTTTGCAGGCTCTCTCCATCCCAGCAACTGAGATCCCGGTGTGCATGTGTGTTTGGCCGGCCTGAGACGGGCGGCCAAACATACTTGCACAGTGAGGGGAAGTGCGTTGCACTCCCCCTCAGTGCATGTCACCCCCGTAGCCCTGCCCCTTTCAAAGAAAAGAATAATAAACATAGTTCTGCAACATAGTTTATTATCCTTTTCTTTGAAAGGTTTTGCAGCTCTCACTGCTGGCGGGGGTGCGACGCTCCTCCACCCTTATGGAGGAACCTCCCCTGGATTATCTCCTGATGGGTAATTTTAATTTCATCTAATTAGAAGCAGGTCCTGAAGATGAGTGCATCTCTTGACAAAATATTGATTGGGCTTTTGCAAACCTCCCCATCCCTCCCCGGGGGGAGGGCATAAATTCAATGAAAACATACCGGACTGATAACATGGCTGATTACATGATTTACAGTTGATGAACTGGAATGGAGGACAACTATCTGGCTACCCTATGCACAAATGTATCCTATTCTAGGACCCTGGTATAAGAATATCACCCCTTTCCCCACATTGTTTTGAATTTTAAATTATCCTAAAAATAGTGATTATTGCCTTTAACTGATATTTCTTGAATGGTCCATGCCCCAATGGTCTTTGAGAATATTGGTAAATGAAGGCTCTGGGAAGGTCAATTTATTGCACGTGAACAATTAGTTAGAGATCACAAGCGTATCATAATGAACAATAAGCACTGCTTTACTTTAAGTAACTACCCCTACAAAAGTTTTGCTTTGGGTAGGTGTAATTGTTCCTTTGTAGTCTTGGTTATTTCCTAAACATTCACCTGAGTCACAAGGTCAAATGGCTATCATTCGCATTCAGGTGTCCATGGTTTATTTGTCCATTGAGAACACATAAAAATAACTCAAGAAAGAATAGATATGTCAAGGGAGGGAGGGGGGAGTACACAGCTTAAACATTCCACCTTAAATGTAAGGTGTTCAAATTCTTTCTTTGGGTAGCCAAGCATAAATATTTTGATAATCTATAATTTCATATTTTTAAAATCTATGAAAATGGTATCCATAATGTTTTTTTATTCCTTTATAAAGAGACTAGATAAGGATAGTAGCATAGTGGATGGAAATAACGTGCATCCAAATCTGCCCATTGTAACAATTCTTATTATCTCTGCAGACCATTTTTTCAGGATTATGTCTAAACTTTTAAAAATCTTTTGTAAAATTCCATCACGCATTCCTACTCCAAAGGTCATTAACATAAATTGGACCAAGGCTTCATGTACTTCTCTCAATGGGAATCCCCCACCCCAACAACACCATCACGTTCAGAATCACTCAGAACTCTCTTTATCTCACCTTTCAGTTGATTTTCAATTCAGTTTCTCCTATACTTCGCCATATTCTCTGAATCTCTGAAAAATTCTATAATTTGGCTCCCAATTGTTCCCCATCTTGCAATGGATTCTGTTTGCATTTCAAATTCTGCCATTTTCATTCTGCGAGGATTGAAAATGTTCTTTTTATTCATAACCACTCTCAATTATTTAGCCATGATTTCAAAGTTTTCATATACACTGCACTGTGGGCTGCCAAAATAAAAAAACAGCTGACTCATCAAAAGTCAATTTTTGGAAATTGTAATGATCAATATCTACATCAGCAAATTGTTTTACATTAACTTTACTTGCAACACCACCACACTAAGTCACTGATATCACACGCTTCACCAATCTTCTTCTTTCTCACTCAACTCTGGCTCTTCACATTCATCATTTGTTATGCCCTTGTCAGCAAATCATCCAACACTTCATCACCTCCATTAGAATCACTAATATAATCCTCTCTCTCATTTTTATTTTCTTTTGCTTTGTTCTATATTTGGTCTGCAGCACTCAAAGGAAAAGTAGTTTCAAGCACTACCATATACCATGCCATTTTCTTATATGCAACCTAGCCATCCACTCATGTACAGCATTACCAAAGTCATCTCTCTTAACATTTTCTGTTGAGCCTTTGCAATAGCTCTCAGATCCCATTCATTCAGTGCTTCAAAATGCACAGGTCTCAGTTGTGGATTAGTATTAAACAAGTAATGTCCAAGTACATCATTTTATGTATATCATAAGTAACATTTTGAGGAAACTAATTTCTTAACTTTTGCCATAGGCTCGTGCCACACTTTAAGCCACAGACAAGTGTGCATGGCACAATTTATGATCATCCCATAGACGGGCCTTCTGACTGATGGTATGGGATATCTTTTCAATAACAACTTTGATTTTGACTTTATTAAATTTTCTCCCAATTTAAATCACCTGCACTACAACACAGTACATGCTGAAACACAATATAACTTCACCTCAATATCTGTAATCATAAGCATATCAGCATAATAATTCAATAGGACAAAAAAATGAAATCTGCATCTGTGTGGCTGGAAACAGGACAGAAAGGAAGTGATACCTCAAAGCACTACCAACCACATATCAAGCTAACCTTTTGACCAGCAATAAGCAAGTATAATTCACTTGGGCAAACACAATGAACCATCACTATTCCAATCCAAACTAACACATTCACAACCAGACTTTAAAAGGTCATAAACTCAAAGACATTAGTGCCTTAAAATCTTTAACATCTTCTGCAGACAACACATATCGGAAAGCACACCATTCAAGACCATAATATTACGTACCAAACCAATCTTCTGAACTTCACCAACAAAGCACCTCCATCAGTCGCCAACACCAGAACAAGACCATAGAATACCATGAACTGTGGTATCCCCAGTTGAGGGTCTAATTAACTAATTAACCTTAATAATTAATTATCAAATATGTACTAATTAGTTTATTTAACCACTAATTAATTAATTATCCACTAATTAATCACTTTCTGACCCTGCACCAAATTCTGTTGATGCTCAAATATATCCAAATACATGGGAGGCAAGGCAAGGGAAATGGAGAAATCCTGGCATCATATATTTATCCAACAAAATTCTGAAAAAGGCATGAGACACTAATCTTAGTTCTATTACTTTATTCAAATATCTAAATAAACATTACAGAAGGTAAAAGGTTTGTTAATCAAATAAGGAAACTAACATAGCCAAATCATAAGCAAAGAGTACAAGTAGCCACCTAGCACAATGAAGCAAACGGGCATAAGTTCTGTCTCATTCAAAGTCTAAGCAAAGTATATAAATAACTGCAAAAAGAAATCTAAACAACTGCATTAAAATAGAATCTCATAGACATCTGGTTGGTCCCGGAAAAGCGTCTTTTAGAATGGTTTATAGAAAGAAAGCACCCATTTTTCATAGCATGACATGACTAATGTGCAGTATTGAAATTTTACTTGGGCAGCACCAAGCACAACATTATAAAATAACATGCACTTTCATTGGCTTACAGTACACATAGGGGGTCATTATGACCCTGGCGTTCCTGCCCCACCACGCTGGCCGAGGTGGCCAGATCGCCGACAGTGTGGCAGTGCAGGACCGCCAAATTATGACATGGGAAGTGAACTGGCTGCATTGCAGCCAGATCACCATCTGTACCACCAGGGGGGTAGTACCGCCTGGCCGAAGGTTGACCACCTTCAGCCCAGCGGTCCACCTAACACCGCCTGTGATGTTTTGAGTATCCTTTCTATCAGGGATTCTGTGGCTGTAGCCGGCCACGAAATCCCTGTGGTAAGGATACTGGCGACAGGAATACTAATTGCTGTTGCCGCTACAGGACTCCCCAACACCCCCCTGAACGAGACCCCTACTCCCTCAAGCAGTGACACCCCCTCCCCCAATCACTGTACTGACACCCCTCCGCCGATCCCCGTACTGACCCCCCGATCCACGCATGCACACATCGCACATACAGACATACACGCACACATCCACACATACATAAATACATGCACATTTCCATGCTCACTCATTCACGCACACATGACCACAACACCCTCCCAACCCCCCGTATATACGCATTCACACAGGCACACAGACACTTGTAAACACACGCACACAAACACACACAACACACCCCCACCCCCCTCCATTCACACACACAGACATGCCCATTCACGCACACAACACCCAACACCCCCCCTCCCCTGTCAGTTGATCACCTTATCTGGTGGTCATCTGGGAGGGAACGGGGTCCATGGGGCCTGTTCCACCAGCAACGCCCCATCACCACACCACCACGCCAATTACAAAGTTGTAATACAGCTGGCGGTGTTATGATGATGTGGTGGTGCCAGCGGAGCAACCTCTACTAGGCCACGGACCGCCAGTATGGCTGCTGGTGGCTTTCCACCCAATTTTTGGTAGAGAGCTGCCAGGAGTCACACTGGCGGTGTCCTGGATGGCGTGACTTTGACAGTCAACTGTTTCGACCGCCGAAGTCATAATGAGGTCCATAATTTGTTAATAGTGCAAAACACAACCAAAACAATGAACTGCTTTAGCCCATAAATAACACTGACATGTTAACAGAGGCTCAGCAGAGTGGCCTTGTAATGTTGAAACATCAGACCATACTTTCCCATCGAAGCTAGTGAAGCATTGTTTTGTTACATGCAAGTAGAGACCAAATAAATTGAAATGCTTTTCTAAAATCAAATGAAAATGTGAACTTGCAAGGCTTTTGCACACAAATAAACTTTCTTTTAAATGCTGCAGCCAAATACAGTCCTGTCATGCTAATTAAAGTCAAACTAAATTATGCACAATATCTTAAATATGAAAATGCTCTCACAAACCCTGTAGTGGAAGAAAGTCCTGAGTCACATCAAAAGTGTGCTATGAAATCCGCCCCTGAATACCTAGGCCTAATACTGCTGGGTTTGTTGGACACAAATAAAGACCATATGAGTACAGCAAAAAGAACCTGACTATTAAGGGAGTGTACAAATGTTGATAGCTTTATTCTGCAAAATGATAGAATCACTGAGTATCATACAAATAATTCTACAAGGCTCGTCAAACTAATGGCAGATGAGAAAATAAGACATGACCTCCACATGAACGGAAATAATTTAACAAGACATGAAAGGGACTGATCAATTATTTAGCACCCATGAAGCACTTGTACTTTGCCCCACCTAGACTGCAAGCACAATAGCTATTTAACTGACCCACATATGTTATACCTAGGGTTGCATGGACAAAGAGAATTGAATCATCACAGCTATTGTGTGGTCAGTACATGAACAATGATTGTTAAACACTGCGAAGGGATGGGGCATGGTGTGGTAGGGATATTTCTCTTTCACTGCTCAGAAAATGTAGTTGGGTATCAGTATAGAACTGTGCACAACAATAGGTTTGACAACTGCTACATGTGCACCTCCAATGCCTTCAATTCACTGCAATGAGGTGCCACTACATAAAGGAGGCAGTACAGCATAATTATTATTACTAAGGATGCCATTACATTATATACATTATGTTAAAAACATTTATTTTAATGCTGGGATAACTCATGTTAGGAGGTTTTATGAATTTAATTCAAATTACGTGTTAGGGTTACTGTTGGATTTAGGGTTGGGGCAAGATTAGTTTTGTTTTATTTAATTACATTGAAATACAAATAAAAGGAAGAGGGTTAAGGATGGCACTATGGTGAAATTAAGCTAAATCTAATTGAATTTAATCTAACTAAGGCTTAATGAGGGCAATAGAATTAGACTAAAGTTATATTTTATTTAATGGAATTGAAAAGATTTAGCAGGAAGGTTGGGTTAAGGATAGTGATTAAATTCAAGTTTGAGAGTTCCAGCTAGGGTTCTAATAAGGTTTATTGTGTGGTTTTATACATTATTCAACTAGATATAACAAATAAATTATTTAACTTGAATGTAGAGTTAAGTTTAATTTTGGGGTGAGGCAGGCGCAGAGTATATGCTGTGGAGTCAAAGTAGGAGCTCCAATAGTGTCCCATTTAATTCCATTCAGGCCTTACTACATTTGTATTTTCTATACTTCATTAGTACACATTCAATATATTTTTAACATAATTTATTGGTATATGTAAAAAATAATATGACAATAAATGTTAGTAATTTGTAATTGTTACATTATTGCTGCATTATATTTTAAACTCAAATTATTAAATAGTTTTTTAATAAATAATGTATATGTATATGGACTATTTATATATATTTTTTACATTAATTTATCTTTGTAACTATTTGAAATATTTTACCTTAATTTAACATTATTTCCTACGGAGCTTTATTTTAAGTCGATACCTCCATTATTTTCGATGGGAGAATCTTGCAGTACCAGTGGTTGGCCATGTGTAGTGCTGGACTTACTACAAAAGTGTAAGTTACTAGAACAGTGTAAGTTACTACAAGAGTGCATTTTGCGAATAGCGAAAAGCAGCAAATTCACTCAAAAGTGTAAACTTACTCGAGCGCAGTTTATGAATCTGGCCCTTGGTAGTTTATGTGAGAAGAACTACAGGGAGTTGTGGGAAAATGGGGACTATCTATTGATAAATGGGAGGTGTTTAGAGAGTGATAACGAGGGGTTTAGTGTGGGGTAAGTAGAAGAATGGGACATGTTAATACAAACACCGATCCCACAACAGTAAGACCACTGCTTTTTGCACACAACACTTGTAAAGTAACTACTGTGCTGAAGATGACAAATAATAGTAAATGTACTCCACACAATCTGTGGAGTATGTCTAGCACCACAAAAGGCCAACAACAAGTAGTTCAACACAGTCCCCTAAAAAATATTGGATTCTGAGACAGCGTATGATGCTCCTTAGGGAATATTGTTAAAACTATTACATTATTTCTACATTTAAAGTCATGAGTCACATCAAAAGTGTGCTATGAAATCCTGTCCCTGAATACCTAGGCCTAGTACTGTTGGGTTTGTTGGACACAAATAAGGACCATATGAGTACAGCAAACAGAACCTGACTACTAAGGGACTCTACAAATGTTGATAGCTTTATTCTGCAAAATGATAGAATCTCTGATTTTCATAGAATGGTTCTACAAGGCTTGTCAACTAATGGCAGATGAGAAAATTATACATGACCTCCACATGAACGGGAATGATTTAACAAGACATGAAATGAACTGATCAATTATTTAGCACCCATGAAGCACTTGTACTTTGCCCAACTTAGACTGAAAGCACTACAACTATTTAACTGACCCACATATGTCATACATAGTGAACAATGTTGGGTTGCACTGGACAAGGAGAATTAAATCTTCACTTATAAAATGCGATGTGCATTCCTTCAACACAACCTTTAATTAAACGTACTAAATATTAATTAAACTGATGATTGCTATGCAGCATGTTTCTGTTTTGTTTAGAAATTAATATGTATGTATAAATCAATTTGTGTAATTACACTTAATAAACGTTTATTTTGCTCAAACATTTTATTTAATTACTTCTAGGCCAAACCATATCTTTATTTATTTTACATTGATATTTTGAATTAAAATACATGCAACCATAACCCAAAATCACAATCAATAAAGAATCACTTTCATATAAAAATAGGTCATACCCATTGAGCCCTTTTGTTTTTAATAAAAATATAAATGCTGTATGTATTTACATGGGCTTTCAATAAGCCTGCTTCTGTCATTGGCCTGCTGTAGTGTCATTCACATTTTGCTTCCACCCATCACATCGCACAGCATTGTACAATACTTGTTTTACTAACGTGAGGGACTGGAAACTCCATTGGCACTGCTGGTGGGCTGTCTGTGTGTCTCCATCCAAAAAACATTCACAGACAAAATAAGCATGGCAACAATGAAACATTAGACCAAATGGTATACTGCCTTATTTTACTTCTTGCATCTTTGATTTAATTGAATCTCTCCTGTTCTAGTTGTTTTTGCAGTTGTACACTTCCAATAGATGATATGTTAAATATTTCACTGAGTTGATTTGGGTCAGCTTTCTTCTTTTCCAGAATCTTGCTCTTCCTAGGAGTATGGGACTGATTAGCAGATTTTTTTAGGTGGCCTTAGAGATGATTTTATACAAAGTGGGCAATTGCCCTGAGCCCCCACCTTTGAAGAGACTCCCTGGTAAAGTGAGTGAGGCAGTTGAGATTCCTATCATAACAACTGCCCATGAAGAACAGCTTCTTTTTCTAATTTGACAGCTGAGCATTTTTAACAAAAACATCTACTGAGATATGGTGCTGTTTCTCTCTTCCCAAGCAATGCCACACACTTTTGCTGCCTTGTGCCACTCATACTCTGTTGCATTATAGTGTGAAGGTATTTATGGGAGTCTAAGCATAGGGTTTGTTCTAGAAAGGTAATGTTGTGACTGTGTGTGGATTGCTTGTATGTCATTACTCTGAGAACTGTCTATGTCATCAGCCCTGTTAGTAGGAGACAGTTACAAAGTAAGGCAGTTGACAGTTGCTTTCCTACAGAGGGCTGATGGTTTCTTACCTGCATACTTGTAATGAATACATCTTGTACTCAGCAACTTGGACTGGATTCCAGCATGGTAATCCATGAAGACACCATGACACTAACAACGCTGTCTGCTGCTGTCATTGAAGTATCATAGAACCCACTGGTTCTGTCTCCACAAGAAACCCATGAAAAGCCTCTTATCAAGGAGATTCACCAAGCTCACGAAGCAACATATTCAGTATTTCTGTTCATTGATCTATTGGTCTATTGTTATAGTCCTGAAGGAACCGCAAGCAACAGAAGGATATCATGTATGGCAGTGAAGGTGTTTGAAATTAAATGTATTGGAACAGTTTGCATTTGTTCCCATTTGTGAAAGGTTTGTGAAATTGAGCAAGCTTTTCTGCAGCTGTCCCTGAGTAGCATGTGAAGTTGAGCCAGCTTTCCACAGTGGTCTCCAAGTAGCACGAGTCGGACAAGAGCGACCTGGCTGTCTCAGCCCACCTACTTTAGAAAATAACACTCACCATGTCATGGTGATGTTTTGGGCAGCCATATTCGATTGGGTAACATTTTCCAATTGCAGTGACGTTTTTGACAACCATCATAGTTCTGGCACTGTCATCATGTTGAAGAGACATTCTCGGCAGCCATCTTACATGGACACCTTCACCACATCAAACAGATGATTATGACAACCATTATTGCTGAATGTTTCAGCAAATTCACCATATGCAAGCAGATGCTCACTAAGGATTGTGAGTACAGAATGTCTGCATATGACCGAATTCAATTGAAAACTTTTTGGACATCCTTAAACTTAGTCAACTGAGGCACAGGAGTGATTATTCATCTTGTTTTGAAATTGTAGATGACAGTGGCATTAGGTAAACATTATGGGGGTCATTACAACATTGGTGGTAAAAGCCGCTTACCGCCGTGCAGAAGACCGCCAATACACCGCTGCGGCCGTGGAATTCCGCCACAGCTATTATGACCCACATCTCGGAATCCGCCAAAATTCAGACACCCACACAAGTCCGCCATACCAAAGGTCAGTGCTAAACTGGCGATAACAAAACCTCCACCGTCACGCCAACAGAAACACGCCCATGCTTTCACAACCCATGAATCCACGCGGCGGTCTTTCAACCGCGGTATTCTATTGGCGGTACACACCGCCGCGCTCAAAATACACACACATCTCCAAAACACCGCCACATTGGACAATTCGAAATACACACACCTGATACAAATACAAACACCACTCCCACACAATCAATACTATATAAAACACACACCCACAAACCCCTACGACCAAAAATTTAGATGAAGGCCAGAGAGACAGCACAGCATAGACAATCCCACCACACAGAGGCCCACAACACCATCACCCAAACAACACCCACGCACAAAACACCACACACCACTACACATCACCACACTCATCACCACATACACCACCCCACACATCACCTACACCACCCCATGGCACGGCAAAGACACCCCAGGTTCTCGGAGGAGGAGCTCAGGGTCATGGTGGAGGAAATCGTACGAGTAGAGCCACAGCTATTTGGATCACAGGTGCAGCACACCTCCATAGCTAGGAAGATGGAACTATGGTGATGAATAGTCGACAGGGTCAACGCAGTGGGACAGCACCCAAGAAATCGGGAGGACATCAGGAAGAGGTGGAACGACCTACGGGGGAAGGTGCGTTCCGTGGTCTCCAGGCACAACATCACGGTACAGCGGACTGGCGGCGGACCCCCACCTCCTCCCCCACAACTAACAACATGGGAGGAGCAGGTCTTGGCCATTATGCATCCTGAGGGCCTCGGAGGAGTCGGTGGAGGAATGGACTCTGGTAAGTCAAATCTTAACTATCATATCCCCCACCCTACTTGCATGCTATCACAGACCCCAACCCTCACCCCTTCCCCTATCACTCCAACTCCTCACTAATGTACTAATAACACAAACCACCCATCCCAAATCCAAGCCCTGCATGACACAACAAAGCATGGACACCCCTCACTAAAGCATGCCCACTGCACATACCCAGAACACCCCCCCAACCATCATCACACAAGCCCCCACACAGGAATGCTAGCACTGGGGTACACACTCACCCACCCATTGCACACCATGACACACACAGATGCAATAATCATGCCTTTACACCCCTGCAGGACCACTACCCAACGTCACCAGACAGGAGGGTCCAGACATCTCTACCCCACCCACAGAAGAGGCCCACAGTGATGAAAGCAGCTCTGTCCAACTGGATCCAGATGACCAGCCCGGACCATCGTGGGCCTTGGGACAGTCGGTTCCCCACACCCAGTCACAGGCCACCACAGACCTTCCACCCTCTGGTAACACCAGCACAGCACCCACCCAGTGGGCCCATACCTCTGTACCCAGGACTCGTCAATCAGCTGTGTGTCCACCACTACAGGGATCCCAGGATAACCCACCACCCCAACAGCAACAGGGACCAGGGGCAGTGGCAGTGGGCACACGGTCCAGGGGACGGAGGCCCAGGAACACAGGGGAACTGGGAGGGCTGCTGTGTGACAGGGGGAGGACAGGCCTAGGGAACCCACTCTCCACGAGGCCCTCTCCTCCATCATGCGAGCCTACCACCACTCCCAGGAGACGATGGCAACGGTCCTGGCCAAGTTTCAGGAGACCCAGCGCCTGCAGGAGGAACAGTATTTGGGCTTCAGGGAGGAACTCAGAACCATCAGCACCGCCCAGGGCACCATCGTAGGGGTGCTGAAGGAGATACTGAACACCAGGAGAGACACCGTGGCACTCCAAGGGGCCCCTGACACTAGCATGGACGATGAACTGCCCACCACCTCCGCCGGCGCTAGTGGACAGGAGGCACCGCCACAGGACCACCACACCAGCACCCCACCCCCTGCAGACGGAGAACCACCCCGCAAGCGGTCCCTGAGATCCAGGAACAGGACAGAGCACGATGGCAAGACCCCCGCCAAGAAATGAGACCACCCTGATTGTCATCCCACTGTCCCACCTTGTAACCCTGTCCATATTGGAACTGCCCCAGCTCCACTTCCTATGCCCATATGGGCAGTGCACCTGTGAGACTAATAGACTGGACTCTGCCATGGACATTCCTCCACCATCACCCCTCACCATTTTACCACCCTCCTCCAATATTTATCACTTCAATAAACACCCTTGAACCACAAAACAATCTGGAGTCAGTCTGTGATTTTGAAAATGTGTATTAGCAATGACAGTGACAAAATCCGTTCTCAAATGTAATGTCAACATACCTAGGTCACACATCTCAAGTCCATGAGGAATGTAAGCAGATGACACACGTTGGTAACCACACCTGTGAGACCGTAATGGAAATGTACAACTCAGTTACCATATACTGGTTGAAATCGACAGACAGGATAGAGGTAGAATTGTGAAAGTACTTGTAGTAGGCAGGAATGTGTTCTCACCTATGTGTCGCTGGAATATTGCTGGATAACTGAGTCCCTGTTGTCAATGACTTCTTCCTCTGCTTCCTCCTCATCACTGTCCACAGGCTCCACAGCTGCCACAACACCGTCATCTGGACCATCCTCCTGCAGAAAAGGCACCTGGCATCGCAAAGCCAGATTGTGAAGCATACAGCAGGCGATGATGATCTGGCACACCTTCCTTGGTGAGTAGAATAGGGAATCACCTGTCATATGGAGGCACCTGAACCTGGCCTTCAGGAGGCCGAAGGTGCGTTCGATCACCCTCCTAGTCCGGCCATGGGCCTCATTGTAGCGTTCCTCTGCCCTGGTCCTGGGATTCCTCACTGGGATCAGTAGCCATGACAGGTTGGGGTAACCAGAGTCCCCTAATAGCCACACCCGGTGCCTGTGGAGTTGACCCATCACATAAGGGATGCTGCTAATCCGCAGGATGTAGGCGTCATGCACAGAGCCAGGGAACATAGCATTTACCTGGGAGATGTACTGGTCTGCCAAACATACCATCTGTACATTCATGGAATGATAACTCTTCCGGTTCCTGTACACCTGTTCACTCCTGTGGGGGTGGGACCAGAGCTCCATGGGTCCCATCAATGGCACCTATGATGTTGGGGATATGTCCAAGGGCATAGAAGTCACCTTTAACTGTAGCCAAATCCTCCACCTAAGGGAAAACGATGTAGCTCCGCATGTGTTTCAGCAGGGCAGACAACACTCTGGACAACAAGTTGGAAAACATAGGCTGGGACATCCCTGATGCCATGGCCACTGTAGTTTGAAATGACCCACTTGCAAGGAAATGGAGCACTGATAGCACCTGCACTTGAGGGGGGATCCCTGTGGGATGGCGGATTGCTGACATCAGGTCTGGCTCCAACTGGGTACACAGTTCCTGGATTGTGGCACGGTCAAACCTGTAGGTGATGATTAAATGTCGCTCCTCCATTGTCAACAGGTCCACCAACGGTCGGTACACCGGAGGATTCCGCCATCTCCTCACATGTCCCAGTGGACGGTGCCTAGGAAGGACAACAGCGACCACAGAGTCAAACAACTTAGAGGTATGTGCCCACACTCTACACAGAACACGAAACATAATCCAAAAAGTTGTCTGTATGTGTGTTGAGTCTACGCCAAGGTATGTGTGACGCAGTTGAAAATTAAGCCATGTGGGCCCCTGAAATGGCGGCTGCTTGACCTCTAAACTGGGACAATGGGATGTGAGGTAACTGCGCTGGCATTGTACACCGTCGCGGTAGGCGGTCGAAGACCACGGCGCAACGCTGCATTGGTTAACATTGGACCCTATGGGTCCCAGGAGCCAATGACGAAGTGCGCCGGCGGTGAGGATACGCACCGCCGCGGATGTCACTGCCGCGGACGTGACCGCCATTTTCTATCTGTTCAATCACTCGATACCTGATCTTCGACAGGAGAGGACCTACACTGCAAGTGCTGCTGTGACCTCGGTCTGGAAGAGATAATGGCTCGTGCGTCTGGGGAAAGGGCCCCTGCCTTCACTGCACAGGAGTTGGAGAAGCTCGTGGACGGGGTCCTCCCCCAGTACACGCTACTCTATGGTCCTCCAGACCAACAGGTGAGTACACAGGGAGCAAGTTGTATGGGCTATGCCTGTGTGGAGAGGGCTGGTTGTAAGAAGGAAGGGGGCACAGTTCTGCATGCATGAAGGACTGTGAATGCGTGTGCCACATGGCAAGGGTAGGGATGTGGGCCACTCACTTTGACGGTGCAGTTGGTAATGACCTCTCTTCTTCCCTTAAACATGTCATGTAGGTCAGCGCCCACCAGAAGAAGGATATTTGGCGTGCCATCGCCAAGGAGGTCCGGACCCTGGGGGTCCACCACAGACGGAGCAACCACTGCCGTAAAAGATGGGAGGACATTCGCCGCTGGAGCAAGAAGACGGCGGAGGCTCAGCTGAGGATGGCCTCCCAATGTGGGAGGGGTGCCCGTCGCACCATGACCCCCCTGATGTTCCGGATCCTGGCGGTGGCCTACCCTGAGTTGGATGGGCGCTTGGGAGCATCACAGCAGACACAAGGGGGTGAGCACAACATCATTCTGCGGACTTTGCGTGCAATGAAGGTGTCTGGGTGGGAGAGGAGGGCTGTGGGTTCCCCTAGGCCAGGGCGAGTTCCGTAGGCTAGGCCCCTCCGTAATGCAGGCCATGTGGCATTCCACCCCACCTCTGTAGAGTGCCAAGTACAGGTATACATGCCCCTGTGTCATCTATGTGTGCTGATGTCCACCATAGCCATGTAGGCCATATGCCAGGAACTGCATCTGCAGAGCCCAACAGCGCGGTGTAGTGCAGGGGGCTGCTGTGTCTGTATTGTCCGCCAACGGTAGCGGTAAGCCATGCACTCAACCTGTCTTTCTTCTGCCCCCCCCCCCTCTTTTTGTGGTTTCCCTCTTCTTGCGTGCATCAGCATCATCAGGCAGAGGTACAGTGGCACCGGAGCACGAGGGAGCTGCATCCCACATGGCCATGGAGGCCCACACCACGGACTCGGAATACACCAGTGGGACGGAGGGCGAGGGGAGCTTCACGGCGGTTACAGGATCTGCAACCAGCGACAGGGACTCGTCCTCCGATGGAAGCTGCCTTGTGGTGGCGGCAGAATCTGTGCCCCCCACTTCTACAGGTATAGCCACCACCCCCCATACCAGCACTGCCCTCCCAGCAGCCCCTCAGCCTTCGCCCGTGCCCGCTCACCCAGGAGGGTGGGCATCACCTTTGCCCCAGGCACCTCAGCCCCTGCCCCTGTCACCTCTGCTGCCCTCAGTGAAGAGGCCATTGACCTCCTCAGGTCCCTCGCTGTTGGGCAGTCTACCATTTTGAATGCCATCCAGGGTGTAGAAAGGGAATTGCAACACACAAATGCATTCCTGGAGGGCATTCATTCTGGTCAGGCTGCCCTTCATCGAACCCTTCAAACTCTGGCCTCAGCACTGATGGTGGCTATTGTCCCTGTGTCTAGCCTCCCCCCTCCAACTTCCTCCACCCAGACCCAATCCCCTGTACCCCAGCCTGTCCCAAGCACACCATCAGACCAGCCTGCACACACCTCAACACACAAGGGAAGCTCATGCAAACATAAGCACCACACATCCCACAGGCACTCACGCAAGCATCACACACATACAGACACAGCAACACCCACTGCCTCCACTGTGTCCCCCTCCTCATTGTCTCCCTCCTCCCTCCCAGTGTCATATACACTCTCACCTGCATGCACTACCACTACAGCCACTAGGCCCCCGCACCAGCACACCCACCACCACACCCCGCTCACCTGCACTCACCACCCCCACTACCATTCACATGTCCCCTGTGTCCTCTCCCAGTATGTCTGTGATGCCCCCTCCCAAAGTACACAAACGCAGGCACACACCCACCCAACATACATCCACCTCACGACAGCCTCCAGCGCATGCGCCTGCACCCAAAGCCACAAAAGTTACACTTCCTACAACCACCTCCTCTTCCTCCACTCCCAGACCCCCTCCAGCTACCCGTCCCAGTGTTCCTAAGAAACGTTTCCTGACCAAGCTTGACCTCTTTCCCACCCTCACCCCCTCCCATTCATAGGTCCCGTACTTGCACCTCAGCCAAAAAATCGCCGGTACCAGTGGTGCCTGTTAGAGGTATGTGGAGTGCACCGGGCACCAGGGCAGCCAGTGTGACACGGAGCCACAGCACAGCCAGTCCCCCCCTGTGAAGCACCAGAAGTTGGACAGTGTCCAGCCCCATCGTCACTGGCCAGGAGGCCACCGCCAGAGTCAGTGCCCAGGAGGGCAGCCCCATCATCACTGGCCAGGAGGCCACCGCCAGAGTCAGTGCCCAGGAGGGCAGCCCCATCGTCTCTGGCCAGGAGTCCACCGCCAGAGTCAGTGCACAGGAAGCCAGCCCCATCGTCACTGGCCAGGAGGCCACCGCCAGAGTCAGTGCCCAGGAGGCCAGCCCCATCGTCACTGGTCAGGAGGCCACCGCCAGAGTCAGTGCCCAGGAGGGCAGCACCATCATCACTGGCCAGGAGGCCACCGCCAGAGTCAGTGCCCAGGAGGGCAGCCCCATTGTCACTGGCCAGGAGTCCACCGCCAGAGTCAGTGGCCAGGAGGCCAACGCCAGCCACAGCCCAGCTGCCCAGGAGGGCCCCGGCAGCAACAGCCCAGCTGCCCAATGAAGGACCGCCAGCCCCAGCCCAGCTGGGCAATGAAGGACCGCCATGGCAAGCACCGCTGAACAGGTCAGAAACTGCTAAGTCAAGCACCGCTGAACAGGGCAAGCACTGCTGAACAGGGCAAAGACCGCCATGGCAAGCACCGCTGAACAGGTCAGAAACTGCTAAGTCAAGCACCGCTGAACAGGGCAAGCACCGCTGAACAGGGCAAGGACCGCCAACTCAAGCACCGCTAGCCCATGTGCGGCAGGGGCAGTGACGGTACTGGGACCGTCACGGGGAGAGTGATGCCCTCTGGGCAGCAGTCCCCCTCCAGAACCAGTGGAGACATGCATCCACTCCGTCTGTCCTTAACAGGATGAAGCACTCTGGGCACCAGTCCCCCTCCAGAACCAGTGGAGACATGCATCCACTCAGTCTGTCCTGCACAGGATGAAGCACTCTGGGCACCAGTCCACCTCCAGAACCAGTGAAGACATGCATCCACTCAGTCTGTCCTTCACAGGATGAAGCACTCTGGGCACTCTGGGGAGAACTTAGTAATTCGTATGATCAGTATGTAGGTCAATGGATGATATTAGAGAAGCATTTTCGTCCTCACATAAATTTAGTGATTGAAAGCTAGAATTTTTGTATGAGAGTGCAGGGAAAAATTGAAAAGATTGGCAATTATGTTCCACCTTTAAAAACATTAGCACATATGTGCGATTTTGCAACCTTGTCAGATTCACTAGTCAGAGATCAATTGGTAAGGTGTACAAACAGTCAAAAAGTACAAGAGAAACTCCTAGATAGAAATCCTGAACTTAAGGAAGTTATAGCAATAACTAAAGGTATGAAAAACACAAATGTTTGGATATGTGAGATGAGGGATAGTTGTAGCAAAGAAATTCTAAACGTTTAGGACTCTGTGAGGGAGCTAAGTGTGTGGAATGAACTGAATGATTGTGTACAACATGCAACAAGCAATACCAAGTTCAACAGTAAGGAAGGGAAAGAAAAAGAGTCACATTGTAAATGTCATTTATGGGGCAGTGAAGGTCATTATTCTAACAATGCGGGCTGTACTGAAAAAATGTCAAGTGTGGAAAATGTTGGAAAGAGGGGACATTATGTAAGAGTTTTTAGAAGTACCAAAATACATAGGCCCTCATTATGACTTTGGCGGTCTTGCAAGAAGAAGCCACTGCGGTATTGTTGGCTCCATATTTTGACATTTCTGCTGGGCCATTGGACGGTAACAGCATTTCCGCCCGCTGGCCCAGCGGAAAAGTCACATCAATATTGCTGCCGGCTCATAATAGAGCAGCAGCTATTTTGATGTGCAGCGGGTGCAGCAGCACCCATCGCGCATTTTACTGCCCGAAATTCAGGCAGTGAAATGTGCGATGGGGCTGTGCCTGGGGCCCCTGCACTGCCCATGCACCCGAGTCCCCCTTACTGCAAGACTTTCCATGGTGCCCCTGCACTGCCCATACACCCCGAGTCCCCTTGACTGCAAGCCTTTCCATGGCGGTCTTACCGCCATGGACAGGCTGGCGGTTGGGGACTCGTAATCCCCAGGGCAGCGCTGCTTCAAGTGGAGGGGCCAGTTGTATGGCCGTGGCTAATGCGCCACAGTCATAATTCACTGGCAGAACACCGCCAGCCTGTTGGCGGTGTTACCGCCAGTGTACCGCCGGCCGACAGAGTCGTAATGACCCCCATAATGTGTTACCAGAAGAAGGAGAGAGACAAGTGGTTCTTAGTAAGAAAAGTGATGGCGGTGTAGACAGTGAACCATTTGTAATAGTGGATTGTGAAGTTATTACTGATAGTAAACCAGAAAACATTCTGGCAGATTGAGGTTCACCGTTTACAATGTTAAGAGACAAAAATAGGGAAAGCACTTTTAAATGCGTGAAATTAAACTGTTAGCACCTGAAATCAACTCTGCTGCCTATGGTGGCATCAAGATTTATGTGCTTGGACATACTGTGATGAAATTATAATTTGGGGGCAGGGAAAGTATATGTGGCCAAAAGAGGTGATCATTTACCTGGGTGGAGACACCAAAATGATATGGCCATTACAATGAATCCCAACGTGGTTGACAAGGTACTTTGTTGGAAAACTCACATTGCAGCACAGATATCTATCAAGAATTTCCAGATGTTTGGAGAGTTCCCCCTTTAATGTTAGATCTCTTAAATGAAGAGTGAGAAAAGTTGCTTAACCAGGAGTTATAGAGGAAATCAAACCCCCTGAATAGTTGGGCCCTTAGTTCTAGCACCCAAGGATGGAGAAAGGAAAATCAGAATGCGTGTTGACCTGTATGACGTTTATGAGTGCATTTGGGTGGACAGGCAGCTTCTCTTTACTATCACAGAAACCTTGGCAACCTTTGGCAAATCAAAGTTATTCAGCGTAATGATCTTGTACTCACCTTGCCACCAAATTCTCCAACATGCTGAGTCAAGACATTCAACATCTTTTGTTACTCCGCTACGAGCACTTCGGTTTCTCAGAATGCCCATTGGCTTAGCATCTGCTGCAGCTTGTTTCGAAAGGGTGATGCTGAAGGTTCTAGAGGGAATCCCAAGAGTTCTTGTGTTCCAAGACAATATCTTGGTATCAGGGGAGAACAAGAGTGCACATGATAACGTTTTGAAATTTGTTTTGAGCAGATTACAGAAACACTGTGTTAGACTTAAAAAGAACATATAGAAATTCAGAGAAACCTCAGTTACATACCATTGTTATACTTTCTCTTGGGAAGGAATCAGCCCAAAACTTGATTTAGCAGAAAGGCTTCCTCATTCGAAAATAAAGATCAAGTACGCTCCTTCCTGGGTTTTGTGGAATTTTGCTCTGCGTTCATTCAAAATTTTGCAAGCTTGTGAAGTTTGTCAATGCCTTTAAGTCTTTTCAAATGGTCTGAATAATGGTTTACTGCATTTGATCTGATCAAAAACTGTATTGGTACTTTACCGGCATTCGGTCGCTAACTCTTGGAAAAATACTTTGTTGACTATGGATGCAAGTCTTGGGGTTATCCTTTCACAGATAGTGGATGGGGAGGAAATAGTGATAGCTTTCGCTTCATGTTCAATCAATGGAGCTGGAAAACAAATCTCTCTGATTAAACGTGAGGCATTAGCTGTGTCATGGGCTATTCATAATTTCAGGTTCTTTCAAAGGGCATGCATTTTGGGGGTCAAAAGGGATTATAGACAATTGATTCATAATTTTAGCTTCAAAGCAAGAAAACATCAGACACCCAGATTAAAGAGACCGTTGAAGGATTGACAGAGTACATTTTTCAAGTTGCCTATCAGTGGTGGAAGATACCATTTTGATTGATTGGATTAAGGAAGATGCTGTTGATGCGGAGGAATGTTTAGGAATGAACAACAATAATGATTTTCTCAAAAAAGTGAGTGATTGCATTGTTAAAGGTTGACCTGATGTGAAGATCTGTCCTTGAATTTGAGGAAGTATTGGAATGTGAGGGATGATTTGGGTTTTCTTGATGGCAAGGTTTGTACAGGCTCAAGGCTGATACCACCAGACGGGTTGAAGGAAAAATGTATTAAGTTAGCACATGAGGAACATATTGTGAGAAATCTTACAAAATCAAGACTTACCCAATGGTATTGGTGACCGGGTGTAGACCAACAAATTGAAGAAGTAGTGAAGGATTGTTGGTTGTGTGCAAGAAATTACAAAAATAAAGTCACAACCACTGCTCCTTTAGCACCTGCGGAAATTCCTCCTGAAGGTTGGACAAAGTTAGGTTTAGGCATCATGAGCCCTTTTGAATTATTGTCTTCTAGTGGATTGTACTTGTGAATGAGTTGTTACCAATTGTGTCAGTGAAGTGAAGATCTGTGTGGTGATAGACTTTTTGAGAGATGACTTTACTCAAGAAGGGATTCCCCATGAATTGGTTAGTGGTAACAATGTACACTTGGGGCCATATTTATGGCTTTAAAAACAATCCTTCTTGCAACTTAGACATCCTTGTACTATGGTGCAAGGGTGCCTGTTAGGGTGTCAACAAGGCACCAGTGAAAGAGAAAAGAACAGGAATGTGCTGTATTGGATAAGTGCAGCACAATACTGCCCTTTCTCTGTGATGCACCTATAAATATGGGCCTTAGTTTCCAAGGAAATGTGCTACTTCATGCAAAGTCTTGACATTGTACACTTAACAACGGCACCAAAAGTAATTGGGTTGACAGAATACATTAATAGAATGGTCATGAGCTGTGAACAGAAGGCTGTGGATTCTAGAAGACTATTTAGAGATGTACTATAGGAAACTTGGCGGGTGCATCTACTTACCACAAATTGTGTTACATTGGAGTCGCCTTTCTCAATCCAGCTTCGTTAAAGGTAGCCAAGAGAATGTGACAAGGTAAACCATTCGCTAATGTTGAAATCTTCACCAGGTATCTGAAATATCCCAAAAGTAAAAAAAGGTTTAATTTTAAATAAGGTATGGGGTCAGATTGGTGGTCTGGAAAGAGGATAATACAATTCTTGTTAAGAAATCAGGGTTTGGGAAAAAGGGGTGTTCCAGATGTATGGGTACTTTCCTTGTTAGTGAAGTTAAAACAATGTTGTGGTATTAGATTCAAGGGATCTGTGGAGTATGTCAAGGTTAGTAAAACCTCAACAACCTAATTGGAAGTTCAGTTGGCTTTACTGGAAGTGCAAGAGCTCATACGTCTTCCAAACCTGAAGCTTGGTTGAAATAGCTGAGACTTTGAGGGTATAGAAGGCATCTATTTGGCATATAGATTATTGAGTAGCTTGAATTAAATTGTAATATTTACTATGTTTTGATGATAAACTGTGTTTAAAAAACTTTTATTTGAGATGGGGTAATCCATCATTGATGGACATTCCTCATTGCTATACCATTCTTTAAGTTTTTTGTTGTTCCTTCCTAAATGTTTAATTATAATACTATTTCACTTAATTGAATGTTCTATCACATTGTTACTGTTACTACTTTCCACTTCTTTTATTAAGGGAGAGGGGTGTGTTATGGCCTTGCTTGGAATTCTTGTTTTATTACTCTGAAAGCTGTCTGTCATCATCCCTGTTGGTGGGCGTATGTTCTATAGCAAGGCCGTTGACAGTTGCTGCCCTGCTGATGGCTAGCGGTTTCTTAGCAGTACAAAACACTATGGTTAGAGTAACTTTAAAACTTTATCCACTTTGTAAATGCATTGTAACACACATTACACATGCAAATTAGGAGAAAAAACTTTTCTTCTACATTCCACCTGCCTCAAGGAGGATGATTTTAGGAGTAAAGACCTGTCTAGAAATTAAAGTAAATGGGGCTTTGCGTCAAATGATTCTGAGATAGAGTAGGAATGCCCATGTACCACCAATGAATTGCCTCTTGATACACTGTAACACAAAGTTTTGCACTGGAAAGCATATCCCAAATTAACATTGACCCAGTTTGTGTAACCTTGGGTGTCTTTGCATCAACTCATAGTGCTGATAAATTTGGCCCTTGGAGTGCATGCCTGGCCTGCTCATCACTAACCCCAAACTCCCAGGCAGTCGAAGGCAATTGAATTGAATAATATTTTTTTGTGTCATTTCTTTCTCCCTACTTCAGCTAACCTCTTTTACCATACCCCTCTCTCCTAACCGCTATGTCTCTTTCTCTACAGCTCCATGCACCTACATTGTAGGTCTCATTCTCAGATCTCTGTCACTCAATTTTGTCCACCTTACCTCTCCCGCAATGTTCCCTATATACACTTACGCCTTTACCAGCAGTTTTATGCAATTAGACCGGGTCAAGGCATATTCAACATTCGTTCCTTGGTGTAGCAGTTAAATTTGTTCATTTAAAGATGGCCTCCACTGCAGAAACTGATATTTTACATCAAGATGGCCGCCATGCGCACGAGGAAAGGATATATTTATCTTTTGCTAAGATGGCTGCCACACTAAGGTACTCTAAGGAATGGAGAACCAGTTCGGCAACACAAAATTGCACAAAATTGAAAGGTTTACTAGCGCTGTGCTTTGGCTGAAATACAAGTAAGTTTCCAGGATCCCAAGTCCAATAGGAGGGATGTTTTACATAAGAATTCTCCTCTCTAAATCTCAATATTTTATTTAATTCAGTTTTAGGAACGAGAGGCTTGTGTTTGGTTCAGACAAGTTACAATGCGTACAGGTATATATAATGGCTCTCCAGCACATGGATTATAATTTAACCAGTGATTTTCATTTTATACAAATTATTCCTACAAGATGTTAAGCACAAAAGAGGGCAGTTATATTTAATGAGCACATTCATTTCAGTATGCTAACCATAAAGACACTAATGAGGTCAGCTCTCAGGGACACCATAGAGCGTTTTTTTAGTAGTTTTTTAACTTTTCAATTTTTAAATAGATTTTTTATGGTGGAGGGTCTTTGTGGTCCAATAGTTCTTTCTGTCTAATAATGTACATTGTTTATATTCATTAGGTGCTTCTCTCTCCGAGAGTCCTGATGAGGCCCATATTTGAATGGGCCGAAACGCGTCGACCTTTTGTCTAACAAGAGAGATAGTCAGAAATATAAAATATCTCCTTGAAGGAAATTGGAAAACATCTCTTTTGAAATAATGGATGCAAATAAGGAGGGTATAGAGATGTACAAGTCAATGCAATCATCTCTTAGATGTGGATTCATGGTGTAAATTACTGAGATCACATGTTCTTGAAATAAGGAGACGTATGAGGGATCAGAATTTGTTGATATGTGGATTTACATGTATTATATATTTTACAATGTACCTTGCCTATCTTTATGTTGGGGTGAAATAATGAACTGAAAGTTTTGTAATTAAATTGCATTTCCAATGATTGATTTATCATTTCATTGTTTGAGATTAAGAATTATGGGGGTCATTACAACATTTGCGGTAAAAGCCGCTTACCACTGTGCAGAAGACTGCCAACACACCGCCGCGGCCACGGAATTCCGCCACAGCCATTATGACCCACAGCTCAGAATCCGCCAAAGTCTAGACACCCACACAAGTCCGCCACACCAAAGGTCAGTGATAAACTGGTGATAACAAAACCTCCACCGTCACGCCAACAGGAATACGCCCACACTATCACAACCCACGAATCCACGTGGCAGTCTTTCAACCGCGCTCAAAATACACACACATTTACAAAACACAACCACATTGGACAATTCAAAATACACACATCTGATACACATACACACACCACTCCCACACACCCAATACACTATAAAACACACACCCACATCACCCACAAACCCCTACGACAACAATTGTGACAGAAGGCCAGAGAGAGACACCACCAGAAAGAACAATAGCATCCACAGGCACTCAACACCATCACTCACACAACATCCACGCACCTCACACAACATACCTCTAAATACCACCCCACACATCATAACACACACAACCCCACACATCACCCACACCACCCCATGGCACCGCAAAGACACCCCAGGTTTTCTGAGGAGGAGCTCAGTGTCATGGTGGAGGAAATCATCCGGGTAGAGCCACAGCTATTCGGATCACAGGTGCAGCACACCACCATAGCTAGGAAGATGGAGCTATGGCGCAGAATCGCGGACAGGGTCAAGCACCCAATAACACGGGATCACATCAGGAAGGGGTGGAACGACCTATGGGGGAAGGTGCTTTCCGTGGTCTCAAGACACCAGATTGTGGTTCAGAGGACTGGCGGCGGACCCCCACCTCCTCCCCCAGAACTCACAACATGGGAGGAGCAGGTCTTGGTTATACTGCATCCTGAGGGCCTCGCAGGAGTAGCTGGAGGAATGGACTCTGGTAAGTCAAACCTTTAACTACTTCATCCCCCACCCACCTGCATGCTATCACATACCCCCACCCTCGCCCCATCATTCCAACTCCTCACACATGTCCCACTATCACAAACCACACATCCCAAACCCAAGCCCTCATGTAACACCAAAGCATGGACACCCATCACCAAAGCATGTAAACTGCACATACCCATACACCCCCCTAAACCATTATCACAAGATTGGAAGCACTGGGGTACAGGGTGACCCACCCATTGCACACCATGGCACACACAGATGCAATACTCATGCCTTTACAGCGCTGCAGGACCCCTACCCAACTTCCTCGGACAGGAGGGTCCAGACATGTCCACTCCACCCACAGAAGAGGCCCACAGTGATGACAGCAGCTCTGTCCAACTCGATCTAGATGAGGAGCCCGGCCCATCTGGGACCTCGGGACAGATGGTTCCCCTCACACTGGCACAGGCCACTACAGAGCTTCCCCCCTCTGGAAACACCAGCACAACACCCCCACTCCCCCAGCGGGCCCATACCTCTGTCCCCAGGACACATCAAGCAGCAGTGTGTCCACCACTACAGGGAACCAAGGCCAACCCACCACCCCAACAACACCAGAGACCTGGGGACAGTGGTAGTGGGCACACGGTTCAGGGAACAGAGGCACAGGGAAATAGGGGAACTGGGAGGGCTGCTGTGCGACAGGGGAGGACAGGCCCACGGAACCTACTCTCCATGAGGTCCTCTTCAACATCATGGGACCCTACCACCATTCCCAGGAGACGATGGCAACGGTACTGGTCAAGTTTCAGGAGATCCAGCGGCTGAAGGAGGAACAGTGTTTGGGGTTCAGGGAGGAACTCAAATCCATCAATTCCACCCTGGGCACCATTGTAGGGGTGCTGAAGGAACTTGTGAACACCAGGAGGGACACTGTGGCACAACAAGGGGCCCCTGACACTAGCCTGGATGATGAACTGCCCACCACCTCCGCTGGCGCTAGTGGACAGGAGGCACCACCACAGGACCACGACACCAGCACCCCACCCCCTGCAGATGGAGAACCACCCCGCAAGCGATCCCTGAGATCCAGGACAAAGACAGAGAACAATGCCAAGACCCCCGCCAAGAAATGAAACCACCCTGATTGTCATCCTTCTGTCCCACTTTGTCACCCTGTCCATACTTAAACTGCCCTAGCTCCACTTCCTATGCCCTTTTGGACAATGCACCTGTGAGACTAATAGACTGGCCTCTGCCATGGACATTCCTCCACCATCACACCTGACCATTTTGCAACCACCTCCACCATTTAGCACTTAAATAAACACCCTTAAATCACAAAACAATCTGGAGTCAGTCTGTGCTTTCGAAAATGTGTATTAGCAATAACTGTGGCAAAATGCTATATCCAATGTAATGTACACATACTTTTGTCACACAGCTCTAGTCCATGTGGAAACAAAGCAGAGGTCACACAGTGGGACCCACATCTGTGAATTCGAAAGGGAAAGTGATAACCGAGTGTCCATACACTGGGTGAAAATGACAGACAGATGAGAGGTAAAATAATTAAATCAGATGTAGGAGGCAGTGTTGTCTTCTTACCTGTATCTCACTGGAAGTATTGCTGGATCACCGTGTTCCTGTTGCCTATGTCCTCTTCTTCTGCTTCCTCGTCTTCACTGTCCACAGGCTCCACAGCTGCCACAACACCTCCATCTGGACCATCCTCCTGCAGAAAAGGCACCTGTCGTCGCAAAGCCAAGTTGTGAAGCACACAGCAGGCCACGATGATCTGGCACACCTTCTTTGGTGAGTAGAATAGGGAACCACCTGTCACATGGAGGCACAGGAACCTAGCCTTCAGGAGGCCGAAGGTCCTCTCTATAATCCTCCTAGTCCACCCATGGGCCTCATTGTAGCGTTCCTCTGCCCTTTTCCTGGGATTCCTCACTGGGGTCAGTAGCCATGGCAGGTTGGGGTAACCAGAGTCACCTGCAAATGGCGAGGGACAACTGTTAGACACACACTAACTCTTAGGGACATCCCCAGACCCAGACACCTAGTCACACTGTATTGGGTCCATGTCCTCACCTAATAGCCACACACCGTGCCTCTGGAGTTGCCCCATCACATAAGGGATGCTGCTATTCCGCAGAATGTAAACGTCATGCACTGAGCCAGGAAATTTGGCATTTACATGGGAGATGTAGTGGTCGGCCAAACACACCATCTGCACATTCATAGAATGGTAACTCTTCCGGTTTCTGTACACCTGTTCACTCATGCGGGGGTACCAAGGCCACATGTGTCCCATCAATGGCACCTTTGATGTTGGGGATATATCCCAAGGCATAGAAGTCACCTTTCACTGTAGGCAAATCCTCCACCTGAGGGAAAATGATGCAGCTGCGCATGTGTTTCAGCAGGGCAGACAACACTCTGGACAACACGTTGGAGAACATAGGCTGGGACATCCCTGATGCTATGGCCACTGTTGTTTGAAAAGACCGACTTACTAGGAAATGGAGTACTGACAGCACCTGCACTAAAGGGGGGATTCCTGTGGGATGGCGGATAGCTGACATCAGGTCTGGCTCCAACTGGGCACACAGTTCCAGGATTGTGGTAGATCAAGTCTGTAGGTGATAATTACATGTCGCTCCTCCATTGTCGACAGGTCCACCAGCGGTCTGTACACTGGAGGATGCCGCTATCTCCTCAACTGCCCCAGCGGATGTGCTCTATGGAGGAGAACAGCGAGCAGAGAGTCAACCAATACTGAGGTAGGTAAACACAACTTTATCGGAAAATGTTTGAAAATCGACATATGGCTGTATTAGTGTTTAAGCAAGGCCTAGATATGTGTGACGCAGTCAAAATTAATGCCATGTGGCCCCCTGAAATGGCGGCTGCCTGACCTGTAATGTGGGACAAAGGGATATGAGGTAACTGCGCTGGCATTGTACACTGTCGCAGTAGGCGGTCGAAGACCGCGGCGCAATCCTGCATTGGTTAACATTGTACCCTATGGGTCCCAGGAGCCAATGACGATGTACGCCGGCGGTGATGGTACGCACCGCTGCGGATGTCACTGCCATTTTCTCTCTGTTCAATCACTTGATACCTGATCTTCGACAGGAGAGGACCTACACTGCACGTGCTGCTGTGACCTCAGTCTGGAAGAGACAATGGCTCATGTGTCTGGGGAAAGGGCCCCTGCCTTCAGCACGGAGGAGTTGGAGAAACTAGTAGATGGGGTCCTCCCCCAGTACCCGCTACTCTACGGTCCTCCAGAAAAACAGGTGAGTACACTGTGAGCATGCTGTATAAGCAATGCCTGTTTGGAGTGGTGTTGATTAAAGATAGGGGGGGGAGAATGAGGCGTGCATGATACAACGGTGATTGCATGTGCGTCATGGCAAGGGTAGGGATGCGGGCCAATGACTGTGATGGTGCGGACGGTTATATCTTCTCCTTTTCCCCTGTACTATTCCTGTAGGTCAGCGCCCACCAGAAGAAGGATATTTGGCGTGCCATCGCCGAGGAAGTCCGGACCCTGGGGGTTCAATACAGACGGAGCACCCACTGCCGTAAAAGATGGGAGGACATTCGCCGCTGGAGCAAAAAGATGGCGGAGGCCCAGCTGGGGATGGCCTCCCAACATGGGAGGGGTGCCAGTCGCACCATGACCCCCCTGATGTTATGGATCCTGGCGGTGGCATATCCGGAGTTGGATGGGCGCTTGAGGGCATCACAGCAGCCACAAGGGGGTAAGTACACTCTCATTCTGCTGATTCAGCGTGCATTGTAGGTGTCTGGGTGGGGGAGGTGGGCTGTGGGTTCCCCTAGGCCAGGGCGAGTTTAGTAGGCAAGGTCCCTTCTTAAGGTAGGCCCTGTGGCACCCCACCACACCTGTGTTCAGAGGCAACTGCTCCTAGTCAGGCTCCTGTGACTTCCATGTGTGCAGCAATCGGGCATAGGCCTTGTAACCCATGTCCCTGTGAGTAATTAGGGAACTCTAAGTGCACGGCGTAGTGCAGGGGGCTTCTGTGGCTGTAGTGTACGCCAACTGTAGCGGTATTGGATACACTCAATATGTCTTTCTTCTGTCTTTCCCCCCCTTTTCGTGGTGTCCCTGTTCTTGTGTGCATTAGCATCATCAGGTGGAGGAGCAGTGCCACCGGAGCAGGAGGGAGCTGCATCCCACATGGCTCTGGAGGGTGACACAGCGGAGTCAGAAGCCACCAGTGGGACGGGGGCGAGGGGAGCTCCATGGCGGGGACCGGAGCTGAGACCAGCGACACTGACTCCTCCTTTGATGGGAGCTCCCTTGCGGTGGTGGGCCCCTCTGTGCCCCCCGCATCTACAGGTACAGCCGCCACCCCCCCACCAGCACCGCCCTCCCAGCAGCCCCTCAGCGTGTGCCCCGTGGCCACTCACCCAGGAGGGTGGGCATCTCATTCGCACCAGGCACCTCATCCCCTGCCCCAGTCAGCCCTGCTGCCCTCAGTGAGGAGGCCATTGACCTCCTCAGGTCCCTCACTGTTGGGCAGTCTACCATTTTGAATGCCATCCAGGGTGTAGAGAGGCAGTTGCAACAGACCAATGCATACCTGGAGGGCATTCATTCTGGTCAGGCAGCCCAGCAGCGAGCTTTTCAGACTCTAGCCTCCAACTTCCTCCACCCAGACCCAAACCCCTGTTCCTCAGCCTATCCCACCATCAGACCAGCATGCACACACCTCAACACACAAGGGACGCTCAGGCAAACATAAGCACCACACATCCTACAGGCCCTCACACAAGCATCATACACATGCAGACATACCAACAGCCACTGCCTCCACTGTGTCCCCCCTCCTCGTCTCCCTCCTTCCTCCCAGTATTGTCTCCACTCACACCTGCATGCACTACATCTTCAGCCACTACCTCCATCACAGCACACCACCCCCCACTATCATTCACACATCCCCTGTGTCCTGTCCCAGTGTGTCGGTGAGCCCACCTCCCCAGGTACACAAACGCAGCCATACACCCACCCAACAGCCATCCACCTCACGACAGCCTCCAGCCCATGCACCTTCACCCAAAGTCAGCAAACGTACACCTCCTACAACCACTACCTCTTCCTCCACTCCCAAACCCCCTCCATCTACCCGTCCCAGAGTGTCCAAAAAACTTTTCCTGTCCAACCGTGACCTCTTCCCCTCACCTCCCCCACCCCTTCAGTCTCCTAGGGCCTGCCTTTCCAGGTCCCAACCCAGCGCCTCAGCCACAACATCTGCGGGAACAGTGGTGTTAGTAGTAACCGGCTTCTTGAGTGCGCCAAGCAGCAGGACAGCCAGTGTGCCAAGGAGCCAGACCACAGACAGTCCCCCACCTCAAAAGAACAAAAAGTTGGCCAGTGCCCGGCGGGAGAGAGACAAAACATCTTCCACCAAAGCCTCTCCCAGGGGTACAGTTGGGAGTGTGAAGACAGCTGCGCAACCATCCAAGGTGGGGAAGGGGCACAGTAAAACAGGCAAGTCTGCGAAAACCTACACGGCGGACAAGAACGCCACCAACACCGCTGAACAGGACACCGCCACCACAAGCACCGCTGCCAAGGACACTGCCGCCACCAGCACCGCTGAACAGGACACCGCCGCCACCAGCAGTGCTGAACAGGACACCACCACAACAAGCACAGCAGGCCAGTGAGCTCCAAAGGTTCCAACGCTACTGAGGCCGCCACGAGCAGGATGAAGCACTCTGAGCACAAAGCCCCCTTGAGGAACCAGTGGAGATTTACATCAACTACCTCTGTCCTTGGCAGGATGAAGCACTCTGGGCACAAAGCCCCCTCCAGAACCAGTGGAGTATCATATCCACTACCTCTGTCCTTGGCAGGATGAAGCACTCTGGGCACAAAGCCCCCTCCAGAACCAGTGGAGTATCACATCCACTACCTCTGTCCTTGGGAGGATGAAGCACTCTGGGCACAAAGCCCCCTCCAGAACCATTGGAGATTTACATCCACTACCTCTGTCCTTGGCAGGATGAAGCACTCTTGGGCACAAAGCCCACTCCAGAACCAGTGGAGTATCCCATCCACTACCTCTGTCCTTGGTAGGATGAAGCACTCTGGGCACAAAGCCCCCTCCAGAACCAGTAGAGATTTACATCCACTACCTCTGTCCTTGGCAGGATAAATCACTCTAGGCACAAGGCCCCCTCCAGAACCAGTGGAGATTGACATCCACTTGAGAGACTGTGGCTTTGCACTCCCCAGGATAAAGCAGTGGGCAAACCACCCACTGGAGAGACTTGGGAGACTGTGGCTTTGCACTCCCCAGGATGCAGCAGTGGGCAAACCACCCACTGGAGAGACTTGAGAGACTGTGGCTTTGCACTCCCCAGGATAATGCAGTGGGCAAACCACCTACTGGAGAGACTTGAGAAACGGTGGCTTTGCACTCCACAGGATAAAGCAGTGGGCAAACCACCCACTGGAGAGACTTGAGAGACTGTGGCTTTGCACTCCCCAGGATGCAGCAGTGGGCAAACCACCCACTGGAGAGACTTGTGAGACTGTGGCTTTGCACTCCCCAGGATAAAGCAGAGGGTATGGAGCCCCCTCGTGGATCTGGCGTCGTGCACTCATCCGGTTGAGGTGCCCCCCCTTCCCTTCCCCCTGAGGTGCCTGTTGTATTTCTATCTGATGCCCCAGCAGTGTTCTCTCCATTTTGATCGGGTATTGAGTGTGGGCCTCGCCCGTGCATTTTGGGCTCAGTGGTCCACGGACTATGATGGTGGAACACCTTGGACTTGTATTCTTGGTCTATATATTTGTTTCTAGTGTATATATATATATATGTATATATTTTTGATTACTGTATTTGAATAGATTACAAACGTTCAACTCATTTCCTTTTGTCCTTGCATTCTTCCAGGGGGGTTTGGGAGTTGTTAATGTAATGTATCAACATGTACTTGTGTGTGTGTTGTAGTGGGTGAGGGTGGGGGTGGGGGTGGGAGTGTTGCGTGTTGCGTGAGTGTGTCACTCTTTTTTCCCTCTCCCCTCCCCTGTGTCGTAGGTGCAGTTCTCACTGTGGTCTTTGCCGCCGTCTTTGTTGTTCCTGGTAGAGAAGCAGGAAGATAAAGGCTGGGAGTATCTGGAGCTCGGGTTCCATGGCGTCCTGATTCCTCGTGGGGTGTGTAGAGGTGAGCGTTTTCCTTTCCAAGTCCTGTTTCCGCCGTGTTTTTGTTTGCGGTGAATCTGCCCAGGAAAAGGTGGCGGATTGGACTGTTGTAATACAGTGGGCGGAACCTTGTCTTCCGCCTGTCTGTTGGCGGTTACCGCCGCAGTGTTTGTTTGTACCGCCTTGGCAGTCAGAGTGTTAAAGTGGCTGTCTATGTTGGCGGTTTCCGCCACGGTCGTGATTCCAATTTTTTTACTGCCAGTCTGTCGGCGGTTTTACCGCCGCTTTAACATCGACCGCCAGGGTTGTAATGACCACCTATATTTTTCCCTACTATTCGACCACAAGTTTTTGATTAATGATTTCACTTACGCAGCAGGATTACGGGTAATTGTGTAGCCAAAAAAGTGCACACATATAAAGAAGAGAAGAGGGAAAAGATGGGGGAAGAGAAATTAAGATATAATTACCAGGTTTTAACAAATTGGTGTAATTCTTCAGCGCAGCACTTCACTGTTTGCAGCTAGAATGCCAGTAAATAGGTCTTATAAACATATACCAAATAACTGTTGGCACATGTTTCCTATTTAGCATCACATGGGCTTAAATGAGCTACAAATGAGTAATAAATTCAAAGTGGCCCCAAAGAGAAGGCCCAATATATATCTTGTTGTGGCCCCACAAATATTAAGATGCCACTTGAAAGCCCAACACTGGAGCAGTCAAAGTCATTTCTTGAATCCAACTTTTCCTTCTTGACAGTTGCAGAGCACAAATCCATGTTGGCGTTCTTAATAGAACCTGCTTGGTCATTTTGCACCTTACCCTTAATGCAGTACCATTTGTCGTGCACCCCAACCTTTGCACGGCCCTGCCAGGCCAACATTAACAAATGGATTTGTGTTGGGCAGACCTGGCTGAGCTAGTCAATAGCCACATTCCAGTGTGGCTCCTTCAACTGCACCATGGATCTGACATGATTTGCTGAATGGTGGACTTGCACCTTGTCAATAACTGGTGCCTGCTTTCCTCAGCCGTTGCAAGAATTTTCAGCAACTGGTGAAACTCCTATAATAATGGGAAGCCTATCGAAGAAACTGCCATCACATCTTATGAACATGGTACCCAGGGGCTTCCTGGCGTTTCAGTGATCCCTGCTAGTGAACTTCAAAGGGCTTACTGCCCTTGAAACTTGATCCACAGGCTGGCTGCTAGCAGCAGATGGTGTCCCCATTGCAAAACCCAACTTCTGACAAGAGCAACAGCGGGAAACTAGACAAAGGAGAGGAGGAGTGGTCAGCCCTCGCTTGCACCACCCCTAGCACATTGCATGCGAGGTGACCCCTCCATTTCATTTTCCTCCATCTTGCATAGAAGACAAATAGCCAATTAGGTGTAGAGAAGCGACCTCTGATCACAGGAAGTGGTCACTTAGTGGATGTAGCCACCCTAAGGCAGATGACCCATTGGTCACTACTAGGTAACCCCTTAAAATGTCCACTAAATACAGTATTTAGTGGGCATCCCTAGACCAAGAAATCAAATTCTAAGGACAAAAGAAGACCAGCAGTAAAGAAGACCAAAGGCCCGAGAACTGAAGTCCTGTTACACCAAGAAAAGGTGCTAAAACGTCCAATTGCCACTGAGGGTTTGCTTGGACATTGGATGGACTCTCCAACCCCCCAGTGGACCTCCACTCTTTGAAAATCACCAAAGATCTCCTGCCAGAGTAAAATCATTACTCTACAAATCCAAGGAACCAAAGACCCAGTGAAGGCCACTTCACTGACTGGCTGCTGACCAAGGAACTGGATGCCACAGCCAGACCAAATGTCACCCCTCAGACCATGAGGACAAACCCTACCAGTGTGCCAAGTTTGGTGGCATTGAAACCTCCAGTGGCCAGACCATGGCAATAGCCCCTGTTCCTCGTCACCTCATGTTGGAAACCCGGAAGGACAACTCATTCCAGATTGAAAAAGGACCTGGAGGAAGCCCCAATCGAGGAACTTCAGGCATAATCTAGACCTCCCACCAGAGTGCCCCTGCTGACCTGCAAATGACCATCAAAGTGACCTACCTCCTGCTTCCAAGGGCACCTATGCGCACAGCTCCTGGCTCACCGATTCGCTCTGCACTGGGCTGCCCTGTACCCTGCACCAAAGATCCAGCTGTGCCCTAAGAATCTCAAACCCCTTGCGACCTTGAAACGACAAGGGGACCCACGAGACTTACCTATAAGTCCACCTGTGCAGTGCTTTTCCAAGTGGTCCCCACTGTGGCCTGACACCAGTCCATTGACATTCTGCAGGTGCTCTCACCTGAACCGGGAGTTGCCCAAACTTCTCCAGCTGGCCCAGGTTACCCAACGATGCCTTCGATCTACCTGCAAAAAGGAGACATTGGTAAACGCATTGCCTGATTTACGGTGAATTTTCAAAGTATTTCTCCATTGATTTCTACAGAGCATAATTACGCACAAAAAGACTAACTTTATTAAAACTAAAAATTCATAACTTAAAAAGTACTTACACTATTTTGATGATCTTGGACTTAAAATAATTATAAAAATCTGAGGTATTTTTGTAAATTGGTCTTGATGTATTCTTATTGTGTGCCTCAATTTATTGATACAGTGAGTACAACAAATGCTCTGCAGCACCCCAAGATTAGCCTCACTGCTTGACCAACCTACATACAAATTAGAGAATTAGGTGGTCTTGTTTCTACCTCAGTAAACCAACTTGTGGTTGCCTGGACCCCCTGCACAGTGTGCCTAGCTTTGCACAATACATAGAGGGCCAGCCTCCTACAACATTGAAAGTGCACAGGGTCTCAGAGGACTTCTGGTTGGGGATAGTCATTGGTAGTATATGCCCACAGTGGGGAGGGGGACACTCCTTACATTAGAGGTGGAGGACCAGACCAACTACCATGCCATGAGGGCCATGTTAGCCAGGACGTTTGGTTTGACAACTGAAGGCTGGGTGAGGAGCAGCAGGGTTAATGACTTTGATGGGCTGTACAACTTGTTTTTAAAGGAGCACCTTCTGCTTGATAGTTGTTTTCCAGAGATGCACCAACACCTGGTGGATAACTAGCTGACTAACTCCAGGAAGCATGCTGAGGATGCAAACTTCTGGGTCGGCAACACAGTATCCACAAAGGTATCTGCGGGGGTCTGCCAAAAGGGTGGTCAGTGTTCCCAACAGAGGAAAAAGGGAAAAGATAAAAAGGAGTTCTCTAAAGGCCCCCAAAACAACTTACAGAGGAAAGGGTCTGGTTCTCATTCCAAATCTGGCTACCAGAAACAGACCTACCCTGACAAATGTCAGCAGCACAAAAAACCCAAGTACTAAAAGTGCGGTGAATATGGACACTACAAGGTGGACCCGAGTGTCCAAAAAGAGCACACCCGCCTACTGGAGGTAAGAACCCAGGGGTGGCTATCATACTGCTGGGGTGGTCGACCCATTCAATGGGGGGAATTTAGTGGGGTTACCCTAGTGTCCTTGGGTGACAGAGATGGTTCCTAAGATCCATGTGCCATCAAATACTACCAAGTATAGGCAATGGGTTAACATCAATGGGTAAGGTGTTGAGGCACTGAGGGACTCAGGTCTCAGTATGACTATGGGAAGGAGTCAGCTGGTGTCCCCACAGCAGGTGATTCCCAATGCATTCCACCAAATTGTGGTGGTTGACAACAGGAAGGGCCACTATCCAGAGGCCTGTGTTCGATTTGAGTAGGGTGGGGGGGGGGTGTTCAGGTCTTCTGAAGGTTGCTGTGAACCCTCCCATGCCTGTGGACTGTTTATTAGGTAATGACATTAAATACTATGGGGGTCATTCTAACCCTGGCGGTCGGTGATAAAGCGGCGGCCAACCCGCCAACAGGCAGGCGGTCCAAAAAATGGAATTCTGACCCTGGCGGGAACCGCCAACACAGCCCGCCACATCAACACTCCAACCGCCACGGCGGGACCGTCAAACAGCGCGGCGGTCACCGCCAACAGGCAGGCGGCAGACAATGTACCGCCCACCCCATCACAACTCACCAATCCGCCACCTTTTCCGGGGCGGGAGCCCCGCTGATAAAAACACGGCGGAAACAAACTACGAACGGGAAAACGCTCACCTATACACACTCCACGAGGAAGGAGGACAGCATGGAGCCCGAATTACACATCCTACCGGCTATTGTCTACCTGCTCATCTACCAGGAGTACGAACGCCGGCGCAGACAACAACGGTGAGTACTGCACCTACGACACAGGGGAGGGGGGAGGAGGAAAGCTTACGGGCACACACATACGCGATACACCCACCCCCCAACCCACCCCCCCAATACCTACACACCAATGCAGAGCAACAAGTCAGAGTGACACCCCCCAAATCCCCCGGAAGAATGCAAAGACATAATTCAAATGAAGTTTAAAATGTATGTATAAAATAGGTTCATTTAAGTCATGGTAAATATGCCATATGAAATATACAAAAGAAATAATGAACATAGTGCAAAGTATAAACATAGTCAATAAGTCCTGCACAGTCCGTTCAATATCCATAGTCCGTGGGCCAATGTGTACAAACACATGGGCAAAGCCCACACAGGAGACCGGAAACCATTGGAGAGAACACTGCTGGGGCATCAGATGAGAAAACAACAGGCACCTCAGGGGGAAGGGAAAGGGGGGCACCTCAGCCACATGAGTCCACGACGCCAGATCCACGAGGGGCCTCCATGCCCACTGTACCATCCTGGGGAGTGCAAAGCCACAGTCCATCAGATGGATAACCGACTCCACTGGTATTGGAGGAGGCATGGTGTCCAGAGTGCTTCGTGAACACCTGCTCGACACAGAACCGGCACTGTCAATGGACCAGCGGTGCTTGAGACGGCGGTGCCCAGCGGAGCGGTGCTTGAGAGGAAGGCCCCAGCGGAGCGGTGCTTGAGACGGTGGTGCCCAGCGGAGCGGTGCTTGAGATGAAGGGCCCAGCGGAGCGGTGCTTGAGAGGAAGGCCCCAGCGGAGCGGTGCTTGAGACGGTGGTGCCCAGCGGAGCGGTGCTTGAGATGAAGGGCCCAGTGGAGCGGTGCTTGACAGGAAGGGCCCAGCGGAGCGGTGCTTGACAGGAAGGGCCCAGCGGAGCGGTGCTTGAGAGGAAGGGCCCAGCGGAGCGGTGCTTGAGAT
This sequence comes from Pleurodeles waltl, assembly GCF_031143425.1. Lineage (NCBI taxonomy): Eukaryota > Metazoa > Chordata > Amphibia > Caudata > Salamandridae > Pleurodeles > Pleurodeles waltl. Next base: position 604,858,611 of record NC_090436.1, on the reverse strand, counting down.
GAAGGGCCCAGCGGAGTGGTGCTTGAGATGAAGGCCCCAGCGGAGCAGTGCTTGACAGGAAGGGCCCAGCGGAGCGGTGTTTGAGATGAAGGCCCCAGCGGAGCGGTGCTTGACAGGAAGGGCCCAGCGGAGCGGTGCTTGAGATGAAGGGCCCAGCGGAGCGGTGCTTGAGATGAAGGCCCCAGCGGAGCGGTGTTTGACAGGAAGGGCCCAGCGGAGCGGTGCTTGACAGGAAGGGCCCAGCGGAGCGGTGCTTGAGATGAAGGCCCCAGCGGAGCGGTGCTTGACAGGAAGGGCCCAGCGGAGCGATGCTTGAGATGAATGGCCCAGCGGAGCGGTGCTTGAGATGAAGGCCCCAGCGGAGCGGTGCTTGACAGGAAGGGCCCAGCGGAGCGGTGCTTGACAGGAAGGGCCCAGCGGAGCGGTGCTTGACAGGAAGGCCCCAGCGGAGCGGTGCTTGACAGGAAGGGCCCAGCGGAGCGGTGCTTGACAGGAAGGGCCCAGCGGAGCGGTGCTTGAGATGAAGGCCCCAGCGGAGCGGTGCTTGACAGGAAGGGCCCAGCAGAGCGGTGCTTGACAGGAAGGGCCCAGCGGAGTGGTGCTTGACCAGAAGGGCCCAGCGGAGCGGTGCTTGAGATGAAGGCCCCAGCGGAGCGGTGCTTGAGATGAAGGCCCCAGCAGAGCGGTGCTTGACAGGAAGGGCCCAGCGGAGCGGTGCTTGACAGGAAGGGCCCAGCGGAGCGGTGCTTGACAGGAAGGCCCCAGCGGAGCGGTGCTTGACAGGAAGGGCCCAGCGGAGCGGTGCTTGACAGGAAGGGCCCAGCGGAGCGGTGCTTGAGATGAAGGCCCCAGCGGAGCGGTGCTTGACAGGAAGGGCCCAGCAGAGCGGTGCTTGACAGGAAGGGCCCAGCGGAGTGGTGCTTGACCAGAAGGGCCCAGCGGAGCGGTGCTTGAGATGAAGGCCCCAGCGGAGCGGTGCTTGAGATGAAGGCCCCAGCAGAGCGGTGCTTGAGATGAAGGGCCCAGCGGAGCCGTGCTTGACCAGAAGGGCCCAGCGGAGCGGTGCTTGAGATGAAGGCCCCAGCGGAGCGGTGCTTGAGATGAAGGCCCCAGCAGAGCGGTGCTTGAGATGAAGGGCCCAGCGGAGCGGTGCTTGAGATGAAGAGCCCAGCGGAGCGGTGCTTGAGATGAAGGCCCCAGCGGAGCGGTGCTTGAGATGAAGGGCCCAGCGGAGCGGTGCTTGAGAGGAAGGGCCCAGCGGAGCGGTGCTTGACAGGAAGGGCCCAGCGGAGCGGTGCTTGAGATGAAGGGCCCAGCGGAGCGGTACTTGAGATGAAGGCCCCAGCGGAGCGGTGCTTCAGATGAAGGGCCCAGCGGAGCGGTGCTTGACAGGAAGGGCCCAGCTGAGCGGTGCTTGAGATGAAGGCCCCAGCGGAGCGGTGCTTGAGATGAAGGGCCCAGCGGAGCGGTGCTTGAGAGGAAGGGCCCAGCGGAGCGGTGCTTGACAGGAAGGGCCCAGCGGAGTGGTGCTTGACCAGAAGGGCCCAGCAGAGCGGTGCTTGAGATGAAGGCCCCAGCGGAGCGGTGCTTGAGATGAAGGCCCCAGCAGAGCGGTGCTTGAGATGAAGGGCCCAGCGGAGCGGTGCTTGAGATGAAGAGCCCAGCGGAGCGGTGCTTGAGATGAAGGCCCCAGCGGAGCGGTGCTTGAGATGAAGGGCCCAGCGGAGCGGTGCTTGAGAGGAAGGGCCCAGCGGATCGGTGCTTGACAGGAAGGGCCCAGCGGAGCGGTGCTTGAGATGAAGGGCCCAGCGGAGCGGTACTTGAGATGAAGGCCCCAGCGGAGCGGTGCTTCAGATGAAGGGCCCAGCGGAGCGGTGCTTGACAGGAAGGGCCCAGCTGAGCGGTGCTTGAGATGAAGGCCCCAGCGGAGCAGTGCTTGAGATGAAGGCCCCAGCGGAGCGGTGCTTGAGATGAAGGGCCCAGCGGAGCAGTGCTTGAGATGAAGGGCCCAGCGGAGCGGTGCTTGAGATGAAGGCCCCAGCGGAGCGGTGCTTGAGAGGAAGGGCCCAGCGGAGCGGTGCTTGACAGGAAGGGCCCAGCGGAGCGGTGCTTGAGATGAAGGGCCCAGCGGAGTGGTGCTTGAGATGAAGGGCCCAGCGGAGCGGTGCTTGACACGAAGGGCCCAGCAGAGCGGTGCTTGAGACGGCGGGGCCCTGTTCAGCGGTGCTCTTCACGGCGGGCCCTGTTCAGCGGTGCCTGTCTTGGCGGGGCCCTCTTCAGCGGTGCTCCTCACGGCGGGGCCTTGTCCAGCGGTGATCTTCACGGCGGGGCCCTGTTCAGCGGTGCTCTTCACGGCGGGCCATGTTCAGCGGTGCCTGTCTTGGCGGGGCCCTCTTCAGCGGTGCTCCTCACGGCGGGGCCCTGTTCAGCGGTGCTCTTCACGGCGGGGCCCTGTTCAGCGGTGCCTGTCTTGGCGGGGCCCTCTTCAGCGGTGCTCCTCACGGCGGGGCCCTGTTCAGCGGTGCTCTTCACGGCGGGGGCCCTGTTCAGCGGTGCTCTTCACGGCGGGGCCCTGCTCAGCGGTGCCTGTCTTGGCGGGGCCCTCTTCAGCGGTGCTTCTCACGGCGGGGCCCTGTTCAGCGGTGCTCCTCAAGTCGGGGCCCTGTTCAGCGGTGCCTGTCTTGGCGGGGCCTTCCTCAGCGGTGCTTGTCCTGTCTTTCAAGGGAGCCAGACCTGGCCAAGACTCCCCGCTTAGTCGCCCTCCGACCTTGCGGTAGCGGGGCCCTCCTGTGATGGAGTCTTGTGCCCGTGGGTGTCGTCCGTCACACCCGGTATGGGGCTGGTGGGGCCCTCCTGGTGCGCTCGGCTGCTGCATGTCTTCTCCGCCCTGCTGCCCTTGCCCTCCTTCGCTGCAGCTCTCGGGCCCTTGCCTCCCTTAGATGATGTGGCAGGTGACGTGGCAAGGCCACTCTCCGTGGTGGCAGCCGTCTCAGGCTTTTCGCGCCGGCCCTTAAGTTTTCTTGTCCTCTTCCCAGGGGGTGGGCTGGCTGTCCCCTTGCTGCTGGCCAATGTTCCTTCCCTAGGAGCTGGTGGACTCCAATAGCCCTGCACTATGGTGATACTAGGTGCAGGGCTGGTGGTGGCTGAGGTGCTCTTTGGACTCTTACCAGATGGAGGGGGTGGGTCAGGTGATGCAAAGAGGTTAATTTTGGAGAGGAAAAGTTTTTTAGGAGCAATGGGAACGGTAGGTGCAGTGGGTATGGGAGTGGAGGAAGAGGATGTGGTTGTAGGAGAGTCAAGTGTGCTGTCTTTGGGTGCAGGTGCTTGGGCTGGAGGCTGTTGTGAGGTGGATGGCTGCTGGGTGGGTGGCTGCCTGCGTTTGTGTGGTTTGGAAGAGGGGGTGACAGACACAGCGGGAGAGGACATAGGGGACGTGTAAATGGCAGTGGGGGTGGTGACTGCACGTGTGCTGACTGTAATGGAGGGTGTGCTGGTGATGGAAGTACTGGCTGATGGTGGTGTGCATGCAGGTGTGAGTGGAGACGTCACAGGGAGGGAGGAGGGAGACGAGGAGGAGGGGGACACAGAGGTGGTAGTGACTGTTGGCATGTCTGCATCTGGATGTTGTTTGTGTGAATACTTGTGGGATCTGTGGTGCTTATGTCTGGATGAGCTGCCCTTGGGTGTTGAGGTGTGTGCAGGCTGGTCTGATGGTGTGGATGGGATAGGCTGAGGAACAGGAGACTGGGACTGGGTGGAGGGAGTTAGAAGAGGGAGGCTGGAGACAGGGACAATGGCTGCCATCAGTGCTGAGGCCAGAGCGTTGAACGATCGCTGATGGGCAGCCTGACCCGAATGAATGCCCTCCAGGTATGCATTGCTCAGATGCACCTCCCTTTCCACCCCCTGGATGGCATTCAAAAGGGTAGACTGCCCAACAATGAGCGTCCGGAGGAGGTCAATGACCTCCTCACTGAGGGCAGCAGGGGTAACTGGGGCAGGGCCTGAGGTGCCTGGGGCGAAGGAGATGCCCGCCTTGGTGTGCGAGCGGGCACGGGACGAACGCTGAGGGGCTGCTTGGAGGGCGGAGCTGGTGCGCTGGGTGGCGGCTGTACCTGTAGTTGCGGTGGGCACGGATGTTGCCGCCACCGCAAGGGAGCTCCCTTCCGAGGACGTGTCGGTGTCGCTGACGTCTCCACGGGTCCCCGTTGTGGAGCTCCCCTCGCCCTCCGTCTCACTGCTGACCTCGGAGTCCGTTGCATGGCCCTCCGGGGCCATGTGAGATGCAGCTCCCTCGTGCGCCGATGCCACTTCTCCTCCGCCTGATGATGCTAATGCACACATGCACAGGAAGAAAAAGAAAATGGGTGGGGGGGGGGAAATGAAGACAGGTTGAGTGCATGCATTGGCAACACCGTTGGCGGAGAGGACAGACACAGAAGCCCCCTGAACTACGCTGCGCAATCGGGGTACACTACTCAGTTCTTGTGACTAGGCCTACAGGTCTATGGACGACAAATGCACACATGGGTGATGCCGGACCATGGATAGCTGTACTTGGCACCCTACAGAGGTGGGGGGCGGGGGCACAGGGCCATGGCTAACGGAGGAGACTAGCCTACAGAAAGCGCCCTGGCCTTGAGTTACCCACAGCCCTCCTCCCCCACTCAGACACCTCCACTGCGCACAAAGATAGCAGAATGTGCTGATACTCACCCCCTTGTGTCTGCTGTGATGTCCTCACGCGCCCATCCAAATCGGGGTAGGCCACCGCCAGGATCCGGGACATCAGGGGGGTCAATTGGCGGCTGGCACCCCTCCTACGTTGGGAGGCCATCCCCAGCAGAGACTCGGCGGTCTTTCTGGTCCCGCGGCGGATGTCCTCCCACCTCTTTCGGCAGTGGGTGCCCCGTCTGTTGTGGACCCCCAGGGCCCGGACGTCCTTGGCGATGGCACGCCAAATGTCGACCTTCTGATGGGCGCTGACCTATTTGACATGTACAGGGAGGGAAAGGAAATATCATCACTTTTCAGCATGGTAGATGTGAGTGGCCCCCCCTCCCCAACCTTGCCATGTGGCACATGTTCCCATCTGTCGTGCGTTGCACTCCTCATTCGCTCCCCTCCCCACCATCTTACATACACCCCACTCAACACAGGCATAGCCCATTCAGCGTGCACCCTGTGTACTAACCTGTTGGTCTGGAGGACCGTAGATTAGCGCATACTGGGGGAGGACCCCATCAACAAGTTTCTCCAATTCTTCGGAAGTGAAGGCAGGGGCCCTTTCCCCAGTCGCAGCAGCCATTGTATCTCCCAGACCGAGGTCACAGCAGCACTTGCAGTATAGGTTCTCTCCTGTGGATGATCAGGTCTCGAGTGATTAATCAGATAGAAAATGGCGGTCACGCCCGCGGCGGTGCGTACCGCGACCGCCGGCGCACATCGTCATTGGCTCCTGAGACCCATAGGGTTCAATGTTAACCAATGCTGCTTTGCGCCGCGGTCTTTGACCGCCTACCGCCACGGTGTGCCACGCCAGCGCAGTGACCTCACATCCCACTGTCACACTTCACAGGTCAGGCAGCCGCCATTTCAAGGGCCCACATGGCATGATTTCTACTGCGTCACACAGGCCTAGGCCTTGCATTGCCACTCATACAAGCCGTTCCATGCATAGCGATTCGTGTACTGTGCAAGCTGTGTGAACGAACCTGTGGGTTGCTTGACTCTGTGCTCCATGTTGTCCTTCCTAGGCACCGTCCGCTGGGACTTGCGAGGAGAAGGATGAATCCTCCCGTGTACCGACCGCTGGTGGACCTGTCGACAATGGAAGAACGACATATCATACTTACATACCTGCTTGACAGAGCAACTATACATGAACTATGTGCCCAGCTGGAGCCAGACCTGATGTCCCCCATCCGCCAACCCACAGGGATTCCCCCTCTGGTGCAGGTTCTGTCAGTACTCTATTTTTTGGCAAGTGGGTCGTTTCAGACAACAGTGGCCATATCATCTGGGATGTCTCAGCCTATGTTTTCAAAGGTTTTGTCCAGAGTGTTGTCTGCCCTGATGAAATACATGCGGAGCTACATTATTTTCCCTGAGGTAGGCGAATTGGCTACAGTGAAGGGTGATTTCTATGCCCTTGGACATATCCCCAACATCATTGGGGCCATTGATGGGACCCATGTGGCTATGGTTCCCCCCAAAGACAGTGAGCAGGTGTACCGAAACAGAAAAAGTTATCATTCGATGAATGTCCAGGTGGTCTGTTTGGCTGACCAGTACATCTCCCATGTAAATGCCAAGTTCCCTGGGTCAGTGCATGACGCGTATGTCATGCGAAATAGCAGCATCCCTTATGTGATGGAATAGCTACAGAGACACCGTGTGTGGCTAATTGGTGACTCTGGTTACCCCAACCTGTCGTGGCTACTGACCCCAGAGAGGAATCCCAGGACAAGGGCAGAGGAACGCTACAATGAGGCCCATGGGCGAACTAGGAGGATCATAGAAAGGACCTTCGGGGTCCTGAAGGCCAGGTTTAGGTGCCTACATATGACAGGGGGATCCCTCATGTACTCACCAAAGAAGGTGTGCCAGATCATCGTGGCCTGCTGTATGCTTCACAATCTTGCATTGCGACACCAGGTGCCTTTTCTGCAGGAGGATGGTCCAGATGGTGGTGTTGTTGCAGCTGCGGAGCCTGTGGAGAGTGAAGAAGAGGAAGACGACAGGGACGACACGGACAACAGGGATACAGTCATACAACAATACTTTCAGTAGCACACAGGTAAGAAACAGCCACCCCAATTTACATTTACTTGAGGCCTCATGCGTCTCCACTGTCTGTGTTTCCCCCAGTTCCTGTTAACTGATTTGTGACTTTCCCTTCCCTTTTCAGAGCTGTATGACCCACTGCCTGACTTCAGCTTTGTTTGCCCATGGACTAAAGCTTATTGAAATTGGTATGTTGTCATCACAAAGTAACTGGACATTATTGAACCGTTATGTGTAATACATTTGTTAAGAATACAAGCAGATTCCTGTTTATTTAAGTGGAATAAGTGATTTATTTAAAGTGCTAGATATAGGTAAATGATTGGGAAGCGGGGATGGGTGGGGATGGAGTAATGTCCATGGCAGAGTCCAGTTCTCAGTCGCACAGGTGCATTGTCCATATGCCTGTGGAAGGATGGAGCAGGGGCAGTTCAAGTTTGGACAGGGTGACAATGTGGGACAGTGGGATGACATCAGGGGGTATCTTAGGCTGGCGGGGGTCTTGCAATCCTACTCTGTCTTCTTGTGAGATCTCAGGTTCCGCTTGCGGGGTGGTTCTTCTTCTGCAGGAGGTGGGGTTCTGGTGGCCTGTCGTTGTGTGGGGGCCTCCTGTCCACTGGCGCCGGCGGAGGTGGTAGGCTGTTCCTGGCCTGGGCTAGTGACAGGGGCCCTTTGGGGTGCCACATAGTCCCGCAATGTGGTGACGATCTGGGTAAGGGCCAGGACGATGGTCCCCATTGCGGAACCGATGTTCCTTAGTTCCTCCCTGAAACCCATGTACCGTTCCTCCTGCAGTTCCTGGATCTCCTGGAACCGGGCCAGTACCGTCACCATCGTCTCCTGGGAGCGGTGGTATGCTCCCATGATGGTGGAGAGGGCCTCTTGGAGAGTCGGTTCCCCGGGCCTGTCCCCCCCCCTGTCGCACAGCAGCCCTCCCAGTTCCCCTGTGTCCCTGGGCCTCTGTCCCCTGGCCGGTGTGCCCACTACTACTGCCCCCAGGTCCCTGTTGTTGTTGGGGTGGTGGGTCAACCTGGGTGCCCTGTAGTGGTGGACACACCGCTGATTTACGTGCCCTGGAGACAGAGGCATGGGCCCGCTGGGTGGGAGCTGTGCTGGTGTTCCCAGAGGGGGTTGGGTCTGGTGTAGCCTGTGGCTGTCTGTGGGGAACCGACTGTCCAGAGGTCCCCGATGGGCTGGGCTGGTCGTCTGGCTCCAGGGAGACAGAGCTGCTGTCATCGCTGGGGGCCTCTTCTGGGGGTGGGATGGACATCTCTGGACCCTCCGTGGCGGTGTGGTGGCGTTCGGGTCCTGCAGGGGTATAAAGGTATGGTTATTGCTTCTGTGTGTGGGATTTCGTGTGATGGGTGGGTGTCCGTGTACCCATGTGCAGGCATTTCCTTGTGGGGGCTTTTGTGAGGGTGGCTTGTGGGGGTGATGTGTGTGTGCAGTGGGCATGCTTTGGTGATGGGTGTCCATGCTTTGGGGTCGCATGCAGGGCTTGGTGTTGGGATGGGTGGGTTGTGATGGTGAGGCTTTTGCTAGGGGTTGGTGTGATGGGGGAGGGGGTGAGGGTGGGGTTATGATTTGGCATTCAGGTGGGGTGGGGGTGGGAAGCAGTAGTGAAGATTTGCCTTACCAGAGTCCATTCCTCCGCCTACTCCAGCGAGGCCCTCAGGATGCAGGATGTGCAAGACTTCCTCCTCCCACGCGGTAAATTCTGGGGGAGTAGGTGGGGGTCCGCCGCCAGTCTTCTGCACCGCTATGTTGTGCCTTGATACCATGGAACGCACCTTCCCCCGTAGGTCGTTCCATCCCTTCCTGATGTCCTCCCGATTGCGTGGATGCTGTCCCACCGCGTTGACCCTGTCCACTATCCTTTGCCATAGCTCCATCTTCCTGGCAATTGTGGTGTGCTGCACCTGTGCCCCGAAGAGCTGGGGCTCTACACGGACTATTTCCTCCACCATGACCCTGAGTTTGGCGTCACTGAACCTGGGGTGTCTTTGGGGTGCCATGGGGTGGTGTGGTTGAGGTGTGGGGTGGCGTTTGTGGTGATGAGTGTGGTGCGTGTGGTGGTGTGTGGTGTTTGGTGCGTGGATTCTGTGTGGGTGATGGTGTTGTGTGCCTCTGTGTTGTGGGATTCTCTATTCTGTGCTCTGTCTCTAGCCTTCGTCAATGATTTCGGGTGGTAGGGGCTTGTGGGTGATGTGGGTGTGTGTTTTATATTGTGTTGGGTGTGTGGGAGTGGTGTTAGTATGTGTATCAGGTGTGTGTATTTCGAAGTGACCAATGTGGCTGAGTTTTCTATGGGTGTGTGTATTTTGACCGCGGCGGTGTGTACCGCCAATGGAATACCGCGTTTGAAAGACCGCCGCGTGGATTTGTGGGTCGGAATGGTATGGGCGTATTTCTGTTGGCGTGACGGTGGAGGTTTGGTCAGCGCCATTTTTTCGCTGACCTTTGGTGTGGCGGATTATTGAGGACGTCGGGTTTTCGGCGGTTTGGCAGTTGCGGGTCAGAATGACCGTGGCGGTTTACCGCGGCCGCGGCGGTGTTATAGCGGTCTTCTGACCGGCGGTAAGCGCCTTTTACCGCCGAGGTCAGAATGACCCCCTATATCTGGAAAGAAGTGAAACTCAAGACTCATGTGGAGATGTTGGGGTTGGTTATCTGAGTGGATATGTGCAATGACATGGTCCATGGATGCCAGGGAGGGGAGTCAAGAAGGGCTGGAGCCTGGAACAATGGCCCAGCAAGCTGCTAAAAAGGGGAAAGGCAGATGGTGTGGTAAAACAGCATCTGAGTGTACCCCTGGTGAGATGAATGGGGCACCCACGGTGGCCACCCTGGGGTTGACTGAGAAGGGTGCTGCTCCCCTTGGTGACCTGACTACACCTGCTGACTGGCATTTGAAAGGAGGACCCACCAAGGAGAAGTTCTGTAGGGCACAAAGGGTGTGCCCAACCCTTGAAAGCATGAGGTGACAGGCCAAAGCCCAAGCAGTAAGTGATGTCTCTGAGAGCTATCACATTTACTGGGAGGACAACCTCCTTTACAGTGAGCCTAGGGCTCCTGGACATGGGACGATGAGGGGCCTGGTGGTGCTACAGGGCCTTTCTACTGGAGCTGGCTCATGAAATTCCCCTGGCGGGACACTTGGGTCAAGACAAGACCTTTGCAAGGCTGGTCTCCTACTTTTATTGGCCTAAGATCAGGACTCCCTCAGACAGGTTCTACAGGACCTGTGTGACCTGCCAGGCCAGTGGGAAAAGAGGGAAAAAGCTGAAAGTTCTCCTGGAATCACTACCCATCTCTACCACCCCCTTTGAGAGGATGGGCATTGACATTGTTGGGTCTATGGATCCCCAGACTACTTCTGGTCACCTGTTTATCCTGGTGCTGGTGGATCACCCTACATGGTACCCAGAGAACAAGGTCCAGGGCTGCCCAGGAGAGGAGTCGGAGTCAAGAAGGGCTGGAGCCTAGAACAACGGCCAAGCCAGCTGCTAAAAAAGGTGAAAGGCAGAGGGTGTGGTATACCAGCCTATGAGTGTACCCCTAGTGAGATGGATGAGGCACTGCAGTGGCAGCTCTGGAGTCCACTGAGGAGGGCACTGCTCCCCTTGGTGACCTGCCTACACCTGCTGATTGCATGTGAAAGGAGAACCCACTAGAGGAGACGTTCTGTAGGGCACAAAGGGAGCCCTTGAAAGCATGAGCGAACAGGCCGAAACCAAAGCAGCAGATGATGTCTCTGAGAGCAAACACATTTACTGAGAGGACAACCTCCTTTACAGTGAGCCTAAGGCAACTGTGCATGAGACAATAAGGCCCTGGTGGTCCCTTAGTGCTACAGGGCCTTCTTACTAGAGCTGGCTCATGAGATTCCCCTGACAGGATACTTGGGTCAAGATAAGACCTTTGCAAGGCTTGTCTCCCATTTTTATTGGCCTAAGATCAGGACTGCAGGACCTGAAAAAGCTGAAAGCTCCTCTTGAACCACTACTCGTCATTAGCATCCCCTGTGAGAGGATGGACATTGTCATTGTTGGGCCTATGGATCCCCAGACTACTTCTAGTCACAGGGTTATCCTGGTGCTGGTGGATCATACCACACAGTACCCAGAGGCCATCCCTCTGAGGACCACCACTGCGCCTGTGGTGGCAAGACCTCTTATGGGGATTTATACCTGGGTAGGTTTCCCCAAGGAAGTGGTGTCTGACAGGGGCACCAACTTCATGTCTGCATATATGCAGTCCATGTGGAAAGAGTGCGGAGTAACGTCAAAGTTCTCCACACATTACCACCCCCAAACCAATGGGTTTGTTGAAAATTTCAACAAGACCCCGAAAGGGATGGTCAGAAGTTTGCCTGAGAGCCTGAGGAAATAGTGGGATATCCTTTTGCGCTGTTTGTTGTTTGCCTACGGGGAGGTACGACAGAAGGAAGTGGGCTTCAGTCCCTTTGAGCTTCTATACAGGCACCCTGTCGGAGGGCCTCTTAGTTTGGTGAAGGAGGGTTGGGAGCAAGCTCCTAAGAAAGTCCCCCAGGATATAGTAAGCTACGAGCATGCCTTCCAAAGCCAAATGCCTAAGTTTTGGAAGCAAGCTTCAGACAACATGGAAACCAGCCAGACTGTGAAGAAGGAGTGGTATGACCAAACTTCTACCACTGTGGAGTTCTGAGGTGATTGAAGAGAAGTGTAAGGCCACCTACATGGTGGACCTTAAGACTCCAAGCAACACCATAGGGTGCTTCATATCAATTGCCTCAAACCACACTTGGAGAGGTCTGAGGTCACCATGCTGCTGGTGAGTGGTGGAGTTGAGGAGGAGGGGAGTGAACCCCTGCCTGACCTCTTAGCCTCCAAGGAGGAGTGATCCTTTTCCCCACTCGGGCTCCTGAACTGCATAGGGACTGTTGCTAAGTGTCTCTTTTCTCCCTTACTCCAGGGATCACCCACCTGCATACCTGATAGCGAGGTCAGTAAGATGCTGGCGTTAGGGGTGGTAGAACCCTCCAGTAGTCCCTGGTCCAGTCCTGTGGTTCTGGTACCAAAAGCTGCCCCACTGGGCACCACACCTGAACTGAGGTTCATTGTGGATTCTAGAGGGCTAAATTCTGTAACCAAGACTGATGCTCATCCTATCCCCCGGGCTAATGATCTGTTTGACAGGTTAGAGGCTGCCCAGTACTTAAATCTTTTGATCTTACATCAAGGTACTGGCAGATAGCCCTAACCAAAGTAGCTAAGGAGAGGTCAGCCCTTCCACTCCAGAGGAGTTATCAGTTTAGAGTGATGTCCTTTGGTTTTAAAAACACCCCTTCCACCTTCCAGAGGGTGATGAACCAGGTCCTTGTTGGGTTGCAGGCCTTCTTCGCTGCTTACCTGGATGGCATACCTATCTTCAAGAGCAGCTGGGAGGACCGCCTCTTCAAGCCCTGCAACAGGCTGGCCTGACTATCAAGGCCAGTATGGCCAGTAAGTGTCAGATAGGGAAGGGGTCAGTGGTATACTTGGGACAGCTAGTGGGTTGGGGTAAGGTACAGCCCCTCCAGGCCAAGATTGAAACTATCATAGCCTGCAAGCCCCCTGTGGTAGGGTGGCTCAATGAAGACAAGTACCCAGTGGTTAACGATATGCAGAGTTTATTTATGTTTAAGAGTTCTTTTGATGATTTCTAGGTTTAGGTGTGCCTGTGGACGCTATTCTTCTGATCCTCTTCTTGCCGTCTTTTCTTCACAGGGCTCACAGGAGGCGCGTGTGAAAAGAGAACGGAAACAGACAACGGTAAGTGGTTTATTATGGACTGCTCTTTTGTCTCCCTATCCTTAGTTGTATTTCCTGTTCTGTCTCTTTCTATTCTATATGCTTTCTGTCTGTGTTGAGTCCTCTTTTACTTTTCTCTTCCTTTTCCTGGTCTCTTTTCCCTCTTTTCTGTACCTCTTTTCGTGCTTTGTGGGGTTTTCTCTCTCACCTGCTCTCTCCTTTTCTTGTTTTCACCTGGCTATTGTGGCCTTCTCTGTAGGACGTTTTCCTTTTCTTTTTTGTCCTTTCTGTCTACCTGCTGCCTTTCTCTTGACCCTTCTTACGTGATCGAGATTTTATTGTCAGTCACGGTTTGTAAAATAATTGTTATCACTCTCCCTCTGTTGTCCCTATGTTTGTCTTGGCTCTCTTTATTACTGTTTTTTTTTTTTTGCGCTCCGCAATGAGCTAAATCATAAAGCTCCTATTCTGGGATCTGTAGAACTAGCGAGGCATGCTATAAGGAAGGCCCAATGAATCGAAGGAAGAATCAAAACAGGAAAAAATAAAATAAATAAAATAAAGGAAACACAACCCCAACACGTAACTGGACCCTTTTTAAGGTATGGTCATTATTCCCACCTCCTCCACCCTCCCATGCCCGGTAGGGAGGTGCCACACACCTGTGCTGGCCACGCTCTTCCCAGAGCGTGGCTGGAGTGTGAGTTTTGTGCCTCCCGCGCCTCTGTTCTGTCCTGCCGTCCTGGCACTACTTCTGATGTCCTCGCCGTCGATCTCTCCACAGCGGGAGTCTGGCACCCTTTTGCCGCAGTCCTCGTTCTCTGCTTCGTCCTCCAACTTGTCGAGGGTACGCACTCTGGTTCCCGTGTTGCCGCCCTTCACTCCGTCCTGGTGCTCTTTTTGTATCCAGGTAACGACGCGAAGCGGCTGACCCTGCCTGACATCACCCAGAAGCGGAAATGGAGGGGTCTCCGTCCGGAGGACTTCCGGGTCGGAAGACTTCTGTGTCCCAATGCCCCCGGGGTACGACGGGTACGACTGCGATAGCGTTGGCCCGTCACACCACCCAAAACCCATACTGAGATCTGAGCCTTCTTGGGTCTCACTATATACTATAGGAGGTCTGCCAAGGGATATGGCACATTGCTGCCCCCTTGACATACCTGACTTCCAAGAAGCAATTCAGAAATGTGATTTGGAAACAGGCATGCTAAAAAGCATTTGACTTTGTAAAGCAAGCCATCTGCACAGCTCCTGTGCCCAAGGCCCCTGTCTTCAAAGAGGAGTTTATTGTTCAGACAGATGCCTCAGAGCATGGCATAGCAGCAGTCTTGTCACAGCTCAATGAAGAAGGCCTAGTCCAACCTGTATTCTTTATCCCTCAGAGGTTACTTCCCCAGGAACAGAGGTGAAGTGTTTTTGAGAGAGAAGCTTTTGTTGTGTTCTGGGCAATGGGGAGGTTAAGGCCATACCTGTTTGGCACTCACTTCCTGATTCAGACTTACCAAAGACCCCACAGATGGATCGTGCAAATGTAGGGTTAAGTTCCAAAACTGTTGAGGTGGTCAATTTCCCTACAGGGCATGGAGTTCGGGTGGACCCCAGACCAGGGGTAGACCACGCCAATGTGGACGGTCTACCTAGGTTTTTCCACCTTACTAAAGAGAACTCCCCAGAGGTTGGGTAGCTCTCCCCACTTTCAGCTGAGGGGGACATGTGTTCAACCTGGCATCGTTAGGGTGGTCTTACCTCAGACTTTTTGCCTTTCACGTCCTGTTTATAGCTGCATCTTTTTGTTGTCCTCAGGGCTCTGAGCACTTTACCACTGCTAACCAATGCTAAAGTGCATGTGCTTCTCCCCTAAAACATGGTGGCATCAGTGTATCCACAATTGGCATATTTAATTTACTTGTAAGTCCCTTGTAAAGTGGTATACCAAATATCCAGGGCCTGTAAATGAAATGCCACTAGTGGACCTGCAGCACTGATTCTGAACCAACTTAAGTAGTCCTGTAAACATGTATAATAACTGACACTGTAGAGCCTGTGTGTGCAGTTTCCCTGCCACCTTGACTTGGCATTTAAAACATCTTGGCAAGCCTTACACTCCCCATTTCTTTCATATGTCACTGCTAAGGTAGGCCCTAGGTAGCCCATAGGGCAGGCCACCATGCAAGTAAAAGGTAGGAATTATACTTTTAAGTTTTAAATGTCCCAGTAATGAAAAACTCCCAAACCCACTTTTCATTACTATGAGGTCTGCTCCTTTCCTAGGCCAACACTGGGAATCCCTTAATATACTTTAAATTTGTAATTCCTGATCAGAAATGAGTAGCTGAAACATGTTTCATATCATTGGAATGTATTTAAGTAAAGTATTGGTATTTATTATTACTATTTTAGAAATGTCACTTTTAGAAATTGGGCATTTCACTGCCCTGACTTCCCGGTGTGCCTACAGCCTGTCTCCAATACACATCTGGCCTGGGCTGAGTGACAGCTACATTTATGCTTTCTCTTCAGACACCCACAACACAGGATACTGGACTCCATCTGCATTCATCTGCACACTGATGGTCTTCCCGGGGTGGAGGCTGGGAAGGGCTCCCACTTACACTTCAAAGGGTAGTGGCCTGAGCCCCCTAAAAAGGGGCTGATTACACCCCCATTGACAGTCTGGAGCCAGGGCTGGGCTGAAAGAGGGACCTGTGCATAACAGA
Source organism: Pleurodeles waltl (assembly GCF_031143425.1). Classification (NCBI taxonomy): domain Eukaryota; kingdom Metazoa; phylum Chordata; class Amphibia; order Caudata; family Salamandridae; genus Pleurodeles; species Pleurodeles waltl. The sequence goes on along the minus strand of NC_090436.1, from coordinate 604,843,334 downwards.
GAGATCCTTTGAAGTCATCCCCCACATCAAAGGAACTTTTGGGTATAAGTACTCGGTCTCTGATCCCCTAAAATCAGACTCTACTGTCGTAGTTTGACTCTTGCTCTAGGTGAGACTGCTGTTTTAAGGATGACGGTACTTAGGTTTGTAGGCAACTATGCCAGTCCTATAACAAATTGCAACTGTCATCTCAACCCTCCCGGCTCACAAGCAGCACCTCACCAAAAACCCAAACAGTAAGAGGTGATTTTTTAAGAAGCCTTTATGCATGGACTCAAGAGTGTGACATCTCAGGGAGTGTCGTGGTTAAACATAGAATACCCCTTTCTCACATTAACAACATGTTTCAGCCAAACACAGGGAATTAAGAAGATGCAATAAGGTTTCAGTAGGTTTATTTAGCATTGGCTGCAATGATTAGGATAATACATAATGAAAGAAACAGAATGGTAAAGACAAGACTCATTAATACAAAGACCCCCACCATCTTGCAATGATATAAAATGACTTGAGATGTGAAATATGTCCTAATAACCTAATAATGTAAACCTAATCTCTAACCTAAAAGAGAGCTAGGTGTGTTGAACCTAATCTGCCAATGACATGTCCATGAGAAGAGCCCCCCAACTATTGTTACCTTGGAATGAGGTCTCTAGCTCAAACTCTGTAGGGACATAAAGACTGGGTCAGCATCAAGGTAATGTGCAGCATTGATAGCAGCGATGGCATCTGGTCGGAATCCCTCTGACTAACTGTCTAAGTGAGGTGCATTTATACAGATCTGCTCAGACCTCTGACGTAGATCTGTTCCCAAACAATAACTAACAAGACATGCTTGGGACGACAATTTATGTAAACAATTCCCTCAAAAGTGTAAAGAGGGAAAGTACCTAATGTGAACACCTACAGTTTGTTTATCTTTGTTGCTTAATATTGATGCCTTAGCACGCTGGCACTGATAACGTGAAACTAAAGCATTAGCCTAACTAGAAATGAGGCAGCCATCTTAAAAGATATAATTAAATAAATGTGCTAAAACAGAGAAAGCTAAGTAGGGTAAAAGTCACTAAGTGACAGGGGCACGAGTCTGCAAGCCAAAGGCTAAGCTAACTCCTGTTTCCCATTAAAACAAACTAGGAATCACTACACCCTCCCCATTGCCGTACCAAGTATGACGCCATAAGTTGACACCACTGAAGGTGAATAAACCTAGTGCTGCAAAGTGCTCTGGACTAAAAGCTAAAAGCATAAAAACTAGGCAAAAATCATATTTAAAAACATGTTAAAAACCAAAATAGCTAAACAAAAAATACAAAGAGATATAATATTGACAATGACAAGCACAGCAGGCCAAAGTAAGGGCAATACGTGCAAACTTTGAATTTAGTATAATAAGCCAATCATCAAAACTTTCTAACAATAATCATGATCTTGAAGAGCATCTTTAAAGCCATCGAATGGAAAGGACCTCAGAAAAGAGGCCACATCGTCAGAAGTGAGATCAATCACAAGATAGGCAGACGGATCCATGGAGCAGTAGTGCGTATTAGTATCTTGTGCAGGTCCACCTGCAGTAGTGGCACTCTCGACAGTGCCAAAAAGAGCCAGATCATTCACCAAGGGCAGCTCATGAGTGGCCTCACAAATCAGTCTCAAGGGGCACAACCATGAGTGAATCCTCATCAGGGACATCAGCAGTGCTTGGTCCACAGGAGGCACTGGCGTAACAGCAAGACACACTGTAGGCAAGGGTTCGAAGAGGCACCATACACAGGGAAAGACTGGTTGCAAGCACCATAGCAGTGGTCGGAATGACAATGCCCAATCCCGCACCAATTACTCCAGCAATGGAGCATTAAAGACCTGAACCATGCATTCACGGCACAGTTGAGCTGGTGGCAGTGGCTCCATTGCTTTGCGTAGCTGTAAAGACACAACCACTGCGAGCAGCAGTATTCCACCTATAAATGTCAAGCCCCCCCCCCACGGTCATGTGAGGGAAATTTGGAAGGTAAATGAGGATCATAAAAAAAAAAATGTCAAGCTTATAGGAAGAAATAGCAGCAGTATTCCGCTTATCAATGTGAAACTTATAGGAAAGCCGCCAAACACACTTGAAAAGAGTGAATGGGTGGCCGATGGAATGGCTCCGAAGACAGTCTGGAAGATGGACACAAATCCAGACCCAACAGCCTTAAAGAAATGGACAATCCCAGTAGGTCATGAGACGTTAAAAATTCTGGATACCAGCTCTCCAAAGTGATTGGGGAAGTTGGTATTTTATAGGGATTGTATCTCAGCTGAAGATCTTGTAATATGGACAGCATACGTCTCTCTAGCTGATGTCAACGCAACTTGTTTTTGAAACGGTAGTGCCTTTAGTCTGCTTAGCTTGTCATAATTTACATCGTCAGTATCAATGTGAGGCAGCATTTCTGATAATTTTGTCTCTCGTGTGGGGGGGAATAAAACACATAATGACCTTAGAGACTGAAATTGCTTTTCATTAATCTGCCCTTATCTTTTTTTTAAAACAACACATTCTTCACAATGTTGAGAACAATCATCTCAGTATTTGTTTATATCCACTGTTGAACTCCATTTCCTATGATCAACAGTATGTATACTTTAATTCATTGCATATCTTTGACTTCCCTGTTCCAATATTATGAAATAAACTGCCAATAACATAATTTAAAAATAATAATTTTGCTTTCCTTAATACCTGAGTACTTAATATGATAGCTACAGTAGCCGTAATTTCTTCAAAAACTATCAGTCATTATCCGTGATTAGGGAGTGGCCTTACAGCCTATAATTTTCATGCTGCATTTTGATTCCTCATAATTTGACTTGGAGCTCCTTGAATACATTGTAATCAATCAGCAAAATAGTATACATAGAGTAAATGATGAGCTGAAGTTATCAATGTTGGTCCTTCTAACGATTATCTAAGAATCACTTAACTGCTAACAACTACAATCACATGTCTGTCTCTGTCCAAGGGATGGGAAGCCCAGCTGAGGTTTGTTTTACTGTGCTTCTTATAAATTAACAAAACATTCCTCATCAACATTCATCCTTCTTGGGGCTATGCAACCTGCTTCCAGAATAAACCTAGATTCTAACCTCCTCGAGGGTACTGCTTTAATCCCTCCTCTTGGGTGTTTTAGCACTGAATTGATGCCAAAATATTTGCCCTGCCTCCAATCTCCCTCATGTTTCTCAATAAAATGTTTGGCAGTACTGTAACTGGTATCATTGTTAGTTATTGCTCTCCAGTGTTCCAAAATACGGTTCTTCACTGGAAAGGTAGTTGAGCCAATATGCCACTTACCACTGGGGTAGACTATCACATATTCTACATACGCCGTCTTACATGGGATCTTTTTAGTTATCTGCCACTTCTTGTGTGTACGTGCCAAAATAGTCTCATGCATGCTGGTACTATATTTGCAGGCCTTACAATTACTGTATCTTGTCAACCTCCTGCCCTCTTGTAATCAATAGTGGGGTTTTAAAAAATGTAAACCAAGAGATCGTTGAGAGATGTATTCCTCTGGTAACTCACAGAAGTGTGAACCCCAACCTTGGTACTCACAATATATCCCACCTCTTCTGTAATATCCTTTTCAACTTGTTTGATCCTAGGGTGTATTTTCTGATAAAGCAGGGAGGTTAATTTCCACTCCTAATTTTCTCAGTGTTAGACCTAAAAAGGTCTTCATCCCTGTTTACCTTATTCATTTTTTCATTTCCTACTCTCAAACCTTTATTTGAATATTCTCTCAGTTTAATTCTCCTGATCATCTGATCCCTTGTCTTCCTATAACCCTCCTCTGAGCTGCAGTTCCACTTCGCAAGGAGAAAATCACTACCTGGAATACTCCACCTAAAGTTGGGCAGTGGTTACTGCGTGTGTGAAGAATCAAATTCCCAGCTCTCTCTTTCCTAAATAATTCTGTCTCAAGAGTTTAATTTTTTACAGTCAACCTAAGGTCCAAAAAATTGATGGTGTCTCTACTATTGTTCATGTGGTAAATTTCAAATCATTCCAATTAAGATGCACAACAAGTTATTTTCCTGGGCATTCCAAATGCAAAACACATCGCCAAGGTATTGTAACCAAATAACCACCTTAACCACCTTTTCTATCAATTTCTACAAATTGCTAATAATAAATTAATGTAGCTGGGGATGAAGCAGGTACCCATAGCTGTACCTTGGATCTGCTTGTAACGTGTGATTAAATGTTCTCAGAACTGCAGATATGAATCATTTGTAGTGGCATATGGGTGTGTGCTAAATAATTGATTCCCTGGGCTTGCAAGAAATACTTGCATGCTTTGAGCTCATCTTTGTGTGAATAGAGACTTTCAACATTAAGACACACCATAATATATGTGTCCTCCCAATGCAGATTCTGTATTATTGCTATGAAGTCTTTAGGGGCAGAATTATGAATCTGCCCCCCTTAGCGCCGCCCAGTACCATCATGGTAGCGCCGTATTTTGGAGCGCCATATTTAAAATGCGGTGCACCATGCAGGTAGTTAGGGTGACTAGCGCCATAATTTTTTAACCATGTCTGGTGCTTTGCAGGATTTGCATCATAAATTGTTACGCTAATCCTGCAATGCACCAAGAGGCCCATTGTAATCAAGGGGAGCCGCTTGTTAACTTAAAAAATCAAACTATAAATGACACAAGGGAATCTCATAGATTCCTTTGTGCCATTTTATGCCCCCCGCCCCGCGCGGCTGGAACGCCCCTCTTGCATACGTTATGCCTGGCGCAAGCATAATGTGGCGCAAGGGCATAAAAAACGGATACAAAGTGGCACAATGCAAGCATTGCACCACCTTGTAAATAAGGCACAGCGTTTTCCCCTTCCAACACCACATTAGTGTCAAAAGAAGGACGCCTATGTGGTGTTGGAACGGCGCAAGGCCAGCATAAATCTGGCCCTCAGTGTCTCTCACATATGACGGTAAATTGTGTACAAAAGAGAAAAGAGAAAAGAAAATGATGGACACTGATGGAGGTGTTTTCCAATAAGCTATTTTTTGACAAAACTATTGGTTGCCTAGGTGGACCAGTAGCACATTTATGAATTTTTTGCAACAGCTACAATGAAGGTATAACAGCTGTATCATTCCTTAAAAACTGCATTTCATCCCAGGTTATTAACTAACCATCATACCACTTCTTCAAATATTCAAAGTATCTAGGTTGTAACTTCACATAGTATGTTGTATCAATTTTCTCATAGCATGTTACATCATTCAATTGTCTATGTAACTCTCTGATATAATTCTCCCTGGACATCGCAACCACATTTCCCCCTTTATCGGAGAGTTTGGAAACAATGCTATCAACTCTGTGTAATCTCAAAACAGACACCCATTGCTTTTCACTCATGTTGTGAGATTTTCTGCTCTCCCTACATAATTGCTGTTATACTTTTCATCCTTGGTGTTGTCCCCTTAACTTTTTGCCTCTGTTCCCCAAGTTGTTGATGTGTGCTGGACTCTGATTTTACAGTTTTTGTTACTCTGGGCAATTTACCACTGCTAACCAGTGCTAAAGTGCAAGTGCTCCTTTACAAAATGTGTATGTAATTGGCTTATCCATAATTGGCATATTTGATTTACTAGTAAGTCCCTAGTAAAGTGTACTAGAGGTGCCAGGGACTGTAAATCAAATGCTACTAGTGGGCCTGCAGCACTGGTTGTGCCACTCACATAAGTAGCTCTGTAATCATGTCTCAGACCTGCCATTGCAGTGTCTGTGTGTTCAGTTTTAACTGTGAATTCGACTTGGCAAGTGTACCCACTTGCCAGGCCTAAACCTTCCCTTTTCTTACATGTAAGGCACCCTTAAGGTAGGCCCTAGGTAGCACCAAGGGCAGGGTGCAGTGTATGAGTAATGTGGTTTATGTGTCCTGACAGTGAAATATTGCTAAATTTGTTTGTCACTGTTGCAAGGCCTGTCCCTCTCATAGGTTAACATGGAGGCTACCTTTAAATCTGATTAAAGTGTAGATTCCCTTTGGGAGCGGATGGACATGTGGAGTTTGGGGTCTCTGAGCTCACAATTTAAAATTAAAATCTTTTAGTAAAGTTGATTTTAAGATTGTGTGTTTGAAAATGCCACTTTTAGAAAGTGAGCATTTTCTTGCTTACACCATTTCTGTGACTCTGCCTGTTTGTGGATTCCCTGTCTGGGTCAGTTTGACAGTTGGGCTGGTTGCACCTCACACTAGACAGTGACACAAAGGGAGCTGGGGTGTAGTCTGCATTTCCTGATGAACCATCTGTGCTAGGAGGGAGGGGAGAAGTGGTCACTCACACCTGAAAGGGCTGTGCCTGTCCTCACACAATGCAGTCTCCAACCCCCTAGTGAGTGTCTGGGGTCTGGCCTGGGCAAGGCAGGATTTCTCATTCAAAAGAGACTTTACTTTAAAGTAGGCCTACTTCAAAGGAGAAATTGGGTATAAGAAGGGCACCCAAAATCACAGACTTAGAACACTTCTGGAACCAAGAGGAACCTCTGCCTGGAGAAGAGCTGAAGAGCTGAGGAAGAAGAGCTGCCCTGCCTGTGATGGTGCTTTGTGGAGCTATCCTGCAGTTGCTGCTTCTGCCAGAGTAAGAGGGCAAAGACTGGATTTTGTGTGCCTTCCATCTTAAGAAGAAATCTCCAAGGGCTTGATTTGGAGCTTGCCTCCTGTTGTTTGAAGTCTCAGGGACAGCAAAGTCTTCTCTCTGCCAGCACCTAGAGTCTCTGGAGAGACTCCTACTCTGGCCTGTGGTCCCCATCCAGTTCCTGGGACCCTGAAAGGAGAAGCTGGCAGCCTGAGAGGAGGAAATCTACACACAGAGCGCTGTGCGGGTAAAAGATTGACGCAACTCTGATCTGCGGCTGAAGAAACGACGTGCTGCTGGCTCCGTGGCTGAAAAACAACACTCAGCATTGCTAACGGAGGCTGGGAGAATGCAACCCACACTGCATGGTTTTCGGATCATCGTGTAGCTGGATTTCCAACGCAAACACCGCTGGGCGTATGAAGACAACGCAAGGCCTGTCTGACCCGAGAGTGCTGACCGGATCGAAGCATCGCTCTCCTGCGGAGAAGAAATATCGTGCCTCGACCTGACGAAATGAGAAATGATGCATGGTCTCGCTTGTGAGTGAAATCGACGCATCGCAATCCCTTTTTGATGCACACTCGCCCGTGCGGGGTTATTTTTGATGCACCCAAGGTAACAGTGTTAGTGTGTGTTTTAAACTACTTAAAAGACTCTTTTTGCTTTTTAATTCATAACTTGACTTGTATATTGTGGAATTTTGTCATTTTGGTCTTGTTTTGTTTAGATAAATATTTTCTATTTTTCAAAACTGGTGTTGTGTCATTTTGTAGTGTTTTTATTAAGTACAGTTTGTGTTGGTACAACTACTTTACACCTACCACTCTAAAGTTCAGCCTACTGCTCTGCCAAGCTACCAAGGGGGTAAGCAGGGGTTAGCTGAGGGTGATTCTCTTTTACTGTGACTAGAGTGAGGGTCCTTGCTTGAACAGGGGGTAACCTGACTGTCAACCAAAGACCCCATTTCTAACATTGGTGATCAGCAGTAGGGATTTGGACTTGTATTTGTACTAGGCATACAGTAATTAAGTGTACACTGCTGATTTGAGTGCAGACCACTACCTGACCACATACTACTTGTTTGGCGATCTTTGATTTTTCTCTTTTGCTTGGATTTTTCCCTACATCAATTTTTTCTGTTAATCTTTGATTGACTTTTGAACTTCATTTCGGAACTTTTCTGCTTTTTGGAAATTTGCACTTTTGTTGACTTTTCCTCATCTCCCAATCTGGAGATGCATCAGTTGGAGCTGCTTTTGACCTGGAGAAATTGGATATCTATACCAAGGCTCAGCTAAAGCAGTTCTGTAAAGGTTTTGACTGTCCCACTAAGAGCTCCTCCAAGAAGCAAGAGCTGCAAAAGGTGCTGAGGGCCTGAGTGACAGCCAAGAGCACTGAAGGGCACACAGAGGATGAGGAGGATGAGGAGGATGAGGAGGATGAGGAGGAGGAAGGGCAGTCCCTACACAATGGTATTGTGGGTGGGAGTGTTATGTCCAGGGAGAGGGTCTCCAGGGCAGGTAGCAGTGTCTCATCTAAGGGTCTGACCCCTGAAGAATTGCAGGACAGACAGGCAGAGAGGGAGCATCAGAGGGAGTTGGAGAAAATGAGGATGGCCCTAGAAGAGAAAAAGATTTTGTTGGCTCGTGAGCGTAGCTTGAGAGAGCAGGATCAGAGGAGCCAGTCTAGTAGGGATGGTGGCAGACACATCACAGTGCAGCCTGAAAGGAGGGTGCACATTCCTAAAGATCTTGTGAAGGATTACAAGAGGAATGACATATACTTGTGGTTCAAGGGGTATGAGTCTGCTATCCACATTAATCTGGTCCCTGAAGCTCATTGGGGGGCAGGTCTGTGGAAGCACTTTGAGGTAGAGGGGAGGGATACACTGACAGCCTTATGGGATGTTTAGAATCTCACCTAGTCTAGCATGAAGGATGCCTTGCTTACAAGGTATGGTCTTACCCTTGAGTAGTACAAGGATAAGTTTAGGTCCTACAAGAAGAAGGAATCTCAAACATGGTTGGTATGTGCTGATTCTTATTGCAGGTCACTGGATGGTTGGGTGAAGGGAAGTAAGGTACCTACGTATGAGGGGCTTTACAATCTGATTGCTTGGGAGCACCTGTACAGTTTATGTTTTCCAAAGCTGCGCCAGCACCTAATTGACATCAAGCTGACTGACCCCAGGAAGCTTGCGCAGGAAGCGGACCGCTGGGAGAGCCCCAGGGTCCAGAAGAGGTATGGGGGTGACCACGCCAAGGGTGGGCAGGGTCCCTCTCAGAAGAAAAAGGGGGTAAGGATAAACAGGGGGAATTCTCTAAAGGGCCCCAAACGGATTCCCAGGGTAAGGTTTTCCAACACCCCAGTGAAAAGAAGCCATGGTTCTCCAAAGGGAAGCCAGTGGCAGGTGGTCCCCCACGTAAGTGCTATGCATGTGACCAGGTGGGTCATGTGACGGGGGACCCCAAATGCCCCAAAACTACACCGGCACCCACTTGTGCGCCGTCCCAGGGTTTAGCCAGTGTAGCACTTGGGGAGGAGTTGGTTTCAGGTGGGTGGGAACCAGCTGAGATGACCCTTGTCTCACTAGGGGACGGTGAGATGGTCCAGAGAACCCTTGTGCCTGAAAACACTAAGAAGTAAAGGCAGTGGGTGGCCTTTAATGGACAGAGGGTGGAGGCTTTGAGAGACACAGGAGCCAGTGTGACTACAGTGAGGAGTCTGCTGGTGTCTAAAGAGCACAGAGATCCCCAGGCACTTAACCAAGTAGTTGCAGTAGACAACTCAGAGCACCTGTGCAGAGTGGCGCAGGTTCCCTTTGAATGTGGGGGGGGGGGTCTCAGGTTCCTTGAAGGTCGCTGTGAGTCCAACCATGCCTGTTGATTGTTTGCTAGGCAATGACCTGGAGGATTCCCCTTGGAAGGAGGTGGAACCAAGGTCTCACTTGGAGATGTTGGATCTGCCTGGGTGGGTATGCGTGTCCACCCGCTCAATGGCAGCCCATCAGGGTAATCAAGAGCCCCTGGAGCCTGAAACAGTGGCCCAGGGGACCACCAAAAAGAGGAAGGGCAGGGGGAGTGAGAAACCGGCCCCAGATGTTCCCACGGTCCGGGAGGAGGCAGAGTCTGAGGGTGAAGTCCCAGAGCCTACAGGGGAACAAGTGGTTGAACTGGGGGAGGTCCTTGAGCTGTTGCAGTGGCAGCAGGAAGGAGGGCCCACCAGGGAAGCATTCTGTGCAGCACAGAAGACATGCCCTACTTTGGAGGGTTTGTGGCAGCAGGCTGCAGACAAGGTGGCTGGCAAGGAGGAAGGATCACACCTGAGTTATTGGGAGGATGACCTCCTGTATAGCGAGCCTATGGTTCCTAAGCCTGGGTCAGCCTGTGTGCTGGTGGTACCCCAGTGCTTCAGAGCCTTCCTACTGGGGTTGGCTCGTGATGTGCCTTTAGCTGGGCATTTGGGGCAGGACAAGACCTTTGAGAGGGTTGTCACCCACTTTTACTGGCCCCTAATGCGCAGGCACTCAGATGCACATTGCAGGTCTTGTCAGCCTTGCCAGGCAAGTGGAAAGAGTGGGGGTAAATTTAAGGCTCCCCTCCAACCTTTACCAGTTGTCAGTACTCCCTTTGAGAGGGTAGGCATTGGCATTGTGGGGCCTCTGGATCCCAAGACAGCCATGGGCAACAGGTTCATCCTGGTCTTGGTGGACCATGCCACCCGGTACCCAGAAGCCATTTCTTTGAGATCAATCACTTCCCCTCTGGTAGGTCGTGCTTTGATGGGGGTTTTTACCCACCTGGGGTTCCTCAAGAAAGTGGTATCTGATAGGGGTACCAACTTCATAACCACCTATATGAAGTCCCTGCGGAAGGAGTGTGGCGTAACCTACAAGTTCACCACTCCTTACCACCCTCAAAGTAATGGCATGGTTGAGAGATTTAACTGCACCTTGAAAGGCATGATCATGGGCCTGTCAGAGCCCTTGAGGCAGAAGTGGGACGTCCTCTTGTCATGCCTTCTGGTCGCCTACAGGGAGGTGCCTCAAAACGGACTTGGGTTTAGTCCCTTTGAGCTGATTTATGGCCACTCTGTGAGGGGACCTTTGAGTCTGGTGAAGGAGGCTTTGGAAAAAGCTCCCAGTAAACCACCCCAGGATGTATTCAGTTACATGCTGGCTTTGAGAATCCAGACTGCCCACTTCAGGAGTCTAGCTCAGGAGAACCTGGAGGACCCAGGAGGACATGAAACACTGGTATGACCAGAATGTCACTCTGGTCAAGTTTCAAACTGGACAAAAAGTGTGGGTGATGGCACCAGTGGAGTCTAGGGCGCTCCAGGAAAAGTGGACTGGGCAATTTGAGGTGGTGGAGCGCAAGAGTGAATTCACCTACCTGGTGGACTTGCAGTCTCCAAGGAACCCTTTAAGGGTCCTGCATGTCAACCGCCTCAAACCTCACTTTGAGTGGACTGAACTGTCCATGCTCCTTGCGACAGATGATGGGGTAGAGGAGGAGAGTGAGCCTCTTTCTGACCTCCTGTCTGCAGGAGAAAAAGATGGGTCAGTGGAGGGAGTGATCCTCTCCCCCTCCCTGACTGAGGAGCAGCAAGGTGACTGTCACCACCTGTTGGGACAGTTTTCCTTACTGTTCTCCCTGATCCCAGGAGTCACACACTTGTGCACACATGATGTGGACACTGGGGACAGTACACTTATTAAACAGAAAATTTACAGGGTGACTGACAGGGTCAGGGCATGCATTAAGGATGAGGTATCCAAATGCTTGCCCTAGGGGTTATTGAGCAATCCAGCAGTCCATGGGCCAGCCCAGTGGTATTGGTCCCAAAGGCTGCTGCACCTGGTGCCACTCCAGAACTCAGGTTCTGTGTGGACTACCGGGGACTCAATGCGGTCAGCAAGACTGACGCACACCCAATCCCCTGAGCTAATGAGCTCATTGACCGGTTGGGAGCTGCCAAGTACCTCAGTACGTTTGATTTAACATCTGGGTACTTGCAGATTGCCTTAACTGAAGGGACCAAGGAGAGGTCAGCATTCTCTACCCCAGATGGACACTTTCAGTTTAAAGTGATGCCATTTGGGATGAAGAATGCTCCTGCCACCTTTCAGAGGTTGGTCAACCAGGTGTTGGCTGGGCTGGGTGAGTTCAGAGCCGCCTACCTGGATGACACTGCTGTGTTTAGTTCCACATGGGAGGAACACCTGCAACACCTCTGGAGAGTGTTGGAGGCCCTGCAGAAGGCAGGCCTCACTATTAAGGTGAGCAAGTGCCAAATAGGGAAGAGTTCTGTCGTGTACTTAGGACACCAGGTGGGGAGTGGCCAGGTGGCACCCCTACAGCCAAAAATGGATACAGTTCTGGGTTGAGAACCTCCCAAGACCCAGACTGAAGTGAGGGCTTTCTTAGGTCTCACAGGATACTACAGGAGGTTTGTTGAGGTATACAGTTACCCCCTTAACTGAGTTGACTTCGAAGAAGCACCCCAGGAAAATAATCTGGACAGAGGCTTGCCAGAAAGCTTTTGAGGCCCTGAAGGCTGCCATGTGCACAGCACCTGTGCTGAAGGCACCTGACTACTCCAAGGAGTTTGTTGTGCAAACAGACGCCTCAGAGCATGGTAATGGTGCAATATTCTCACAGCTTAATGAAGAGGGCCTAGATCAAACTGTAGCCTTTATTAGCAGGAGGTTACTACCCAGGGAGTGTAGGTGGAGTGCCATAGAATGTGAAGCATTTTCTGTGGTATCGGTACTGAAGAAGCTAAGACCCTACTTGTTTGTGGATCACTTCCGAGTTCAGAACGACCCCAGGCCCCTCAGATGGTTAATGCAGATGAGGGGTGAGAATCCAAAACTGTTGAGGTGGTCCATTTCCCTTCAGGGGATGGACTTTATGGTGGTCCTGGTACAGAACACGCCAATGCTGATGATCTGTCCAGGTTCTTCCGCCTTAGTGATGAGAACTCCTATGAGGTTGGGTAGTTGCTCCCCACTTTCAGCTGGGGGAGACACGTGTTAGACTTTTCATCCTTGGCATGGTCTCCATTAACTTTTTTCCTCTGTTCCCCAGGTTGTTGATGTGTGCTGGACTCTGATTTTACTGTTTTTGTTACTCTGGGCACTTTACCACTGCTAATCAGTGGTAAAGTGCAAGTGCTCCTTTACAAAATGTGTATGTAATTGGCTTATCCATGATTGGCATATTTGATTTACTAGTAAGTCCCTAGTAAAGTGCACTAGAGGTACCAGGGACTGTAAATCAAATGCTACTAGTAGGCCTGCAGCGCTGGTTGTGCCACTCACATAGGTAGCTCTGTAACCATGACTCAGACCTGCCATTGCAGTGTCTGTGTGTGCAGTTTTAACTGTAAATTCGACTTGCCAAGTGTACCCACTTGCCAGGCCTAAACCTTCTCTTTTCTTACATGTAAGGCACCCCTAAGGTAGGTCCTAGGTAGCCCCAAGGGCAGGGTGCAGTGTATGGTTAAGGTAGGACATATAGTAATGTGGTTTATATCTCCTGACAGTGAAATATTGCTAAATTCATTTTTCACAGTTGCAAGGCCTGTCCCTCTCATAGATTAACATGGGGGCTACCTTTAAATCTGATTAAAGTGTAGATTCCCTTTGGGAGCGGATGGACATGTGGAGTTTGGTGTCTCTGAGCTCACAATTTAAAATTACATCTTTTAGTAAAGTTGATTTTAAGATTGTGTGTTTGAAAATGCCACTTTTAGAAAGTGAGCATTTTCTTGCTTACACAATTTCTGTGACTCTGCCTGTTTGTGGATTCCCTGTCTGGGTCAGTTTGACAGTTGGGCTGGTTGCACCTCACACTAGACAGTGACACAAAGGGAGCTGGGGTGTAGTCTGCGTTTCCTGATGAGCCA